>NC_085842.1:183213599-183520907 GCF_035594765.1 Anolis carolinensis
TTTAGATATGCCTTGGGGTGTCAGAGATGGAAGCAAAGATGGGTGGTGATGAGCCATATTGACAGGCTCTGCAGGGCGCCTTCCTGAGGTGTCCTGGTTTTTCCTTTGGGTGAGATATGACAATGTTTGCCTTGGGGCGAATCACCTTTAGGTCAGCAAACTCCGAATTCGGCGACTCAAGCCCTATATTGTCCATGCAATTTGAATTTGATTGGGTTTAGCGGTGGCAGATTATCCTTTTGTTTTTGGGAAAGGAAGCCTGGGTCATAGGAAATGGGATAAGTTCTGGGGTTCAGGTTGAGTTCAAAATATTTCCTATTTGATTTCATGATTTGACAATTATATGAAATAAAATGAAAAATAAAATAAAGTTGGAATATAAACCATGCTGGGAAAAATACATGTTTTCCGGGGATCCCAAAGAGTACAAATACATATAGGCAGATAGATAGATTTCATGGAAATAAGGGAGAATCCATAAAAGTGAGTTACATTGCATAAAGGGGAATCATGAATGATATAAACAATTGAAAATATTTGATAAGAACGAAGTTCATAACATCTGGAGAACCCAGCATGGAAATTCATAAAAGTGGAGTTTTAGCAGCATGATTTTACAATTCATGAAGTTGTTATCTCTTGCCTCAGGCTAAAAGGTCAAACACCTTTTGTGCAGAGAGTCACAGTAAACTCCAGTAAAAAGTCTCAATCACCTTCTACTATAAATATATGGAATATAGAACATAAAGTCTTGATTTTTGAACTATCTTTTACAAAGTCCTGGGGGGGGGGGGTGGTCACCTCAATCACACTCTTGGCATGTTTCTTCCTTGAGCCCTCCAATCCATGCCTCTTCGAACTCCTCAGCACTGCTGGTCGCAGCTGACCTCCAATTAGAGCGCTCAAGGGCCAGTTGTCAGTGTCTATGCCACAGTTTTTAAGGTTGGCTTTAAGCCCATCTTTAAATCTCTTTTCCTGCCCACCAACATTACATTTCCCGTTCTTGAGTTCGGAGTAGAGTAGCTGCTTTGGGAGACGGTGATCGAGCATTCGGACAACGTGGCCAGTCCAGCGGAGTTGATGGCATAGGAGCATCTCTTCAATGCTGGTGGTCTTTGCTTCCTCAAGCACGCTGACATTTGTCCGCCTGTCTTCCCAAGAGATTTGCAGGATTTTTCTGAGGCAACGCTGATGGAAATGCTCCAGGAGTTGAGTGTGACATCTGTAGACCGGCCACGTTTCACAGGCGTAGAGCAGGGACGGGTAGCCTCATTACACTAGAGCAGGGGTCCCCAAACTAAGGCCCAGGGGCCGGATGCGGCCCTCCAAGGTCATTTACCTGGCCCCCGCCCTCAGTTTTATAATATAATATTTTATATCATTTTAAATAATATAATATATTGTGTATACATATAATATTGATAAAAATAGTATAATGTTATACAATATAATACTAATAATAATACCATATAATAATATTAATTATATGTTATATATTACATATAATATTACAGTATAGTGGTATAGTTCAATATCTATATATATAAAAGAGTGATGGCATCAGGGCAGTGGACAAAACAACAAAACTACAGGCCCCCCAACCTCGAAATTTGACAACACAACCCATCATCCACGCCTCTAGGTTGATACAACAAAAAGAAAAGAAAAATAAAGTCCTAATTAGAGGGAGAGCAATAATTGTTTTTATCCAATTGCTGCCAGTTTAGAGGGCTAATCTCTGCCCACTTGGTTGCCTAGCAACCAAGGGACAGCCAGGTTTCAGTTAGGGGACAGGCAGATTTAGGCCTCACTTAGGCCTCTTCCACAGATGATCTAATTTGCACTGGATTATATGGCAGTGTAGACTCAAGGCCCTTCCACACAGCTATATAACCCATTTATAATCTTATATTATCTGCTTTGAACTGGATTATCTTGACTCCACACTGCCATATAATCCACTTCAGTGTGCATTTTATACAACTGTGAAGAAGGGGCCTCATATAATCCAGTTCTAAGCAGATAATATAAGATGATCAATATACAGTAGAGTCTCACTTATCCAACGTAAACAGGCCGGCAGGATAAGTGAATATATTGGATAATAAGAAGGGATTCAGGAAAAGCTGATTAAACATCAAATTAGGTAATCGTTATACAAATTAAGCACCAAAACATCATATTATACAACAAATTTGACAGAAAAGGTAGTTCCATGCGCAGTAATGCTATGTAGTAATTACAGTAGAGTCTCACTTATCCAACACTCGCTTATCCAACGTTCTGGATTATCCAACGTATTTTTGTAGTCAATGTTTTCAATATATCGTGATATTTTGGTGCTAAATTCATAAATACAGTAATTACTACATAGCATTACTGCGTATTGAACTACTTTTTCTGCCAAATTTGTTGTCTAACATGATGTTTTGGTGTTTCATTTGTAAAATCATAACCTAATTTGATATTTAATAGGCTTTTCCTTAACGCCTCCTTATTATCCAACATATTTGGTTATCCAACATTTTGCCAGCCCACTTATGTTGGATAAGTGAGACTCTACTGTACTGTATTTACAAATTTACCAGTAAAATATCACAATGAATTTGAAACACTGACTACAAAAACATTGATTATGAAAAGGCAGACTGTGTTGGATAATCCAGAACATTGTATAAGCGAATGTTGGATAAGTGAGATTCTACTTTGATATGAAATTATTTCTAGGATAGAATAATGCAGAACAATATAATCTCTAAAACCAGGACAGTAATAAAGAAATAAAGAAAGTAAATAAAGCAAGGAAATTGGAAATTCCACAAAGGAAACAATCAGGGCCAGCTAACACCTCCCAAGAAAGGATTCTTCCAGAAAGGAAGCTGAGAAGGCAGTGAAGCACTATGTATTACCAAAGTCATTATTATTACTATATTACTATCCTTACTATTATTATTATTATTATTATTATTATTATTATTATTATTATTATTGTGTTGCGGTCAACCGTGAAAATGAATACAATCTGGCTCCAAGTATTCAAAAACACTAAAATCAGAATATATAAAAATTAATGTGGTATAATAAAACAGAACAATACAATCTCTAAAATCAGAACACTAAATAAAGAACAACACTCTGAAAATAGGGGAATTCCACACAGAAAACAATCAGGGCCAGCTAACACCTCCCAACAAAGGATTCCCATCATCAAAGTCTGGCCAATCCTCTGTTTTCTCAGGGCCACAGACAGTAGAAGCATATAAAATATCGCAAACAACACCACTCTGAAAACAAGGTAATTCCAGACAGGAAACAATCAGGGCCAGCTAACACCTCCCAACAAAAAAATCACTCAGGGAGGAAACAGCCAGGCTTTAAATCTGCAAGGCCATTACATCCTAATCATTTTTCCTAATTGCAGCATTCATACTTGCCTCCAACACACAAAAAAAACCCAAAACAATCAGAAATATTGTATATTCACAACCTTTAGGAAATAATGTCCCCTGATGGCACAGCATGTTAAAGCGCTGAGCTGCTGAACTTCTGGACCGAAAGGCCGCAGGTTTGAATTGGGGGAACTGACAGAGCCCCCACTGTTAGCCCCAGCTTCTGCCAACCCAGAAGTTCAAAAACATGTAAATGTGAGTGCATCAATAGGTACTGCTCCGGTGGGAAGGTAACGCCGCTCCATGCAGTCATCCCACATGACCTTGGAGGAGTCTACAGACAACGATGGCTCTTCGGCTTAGAAATGGAGATGAGCACCAACCCCCAGAATCAGACACGACTGGACTTAACGTCAGGGGAAAACGTTTACCCTTTACCTTAACTACCACCAATTCCTCAATACTTTATTTCCCATACCACCATTCTTCGCCACAGCAACGCGTGGCCGGGCACAGCTAGTAGTAATATATAATGCTAATATTGTGCTATGCTAATAATATATTGTATGTACATACAGCTGCTCTGAGTCCCCTTCGGGGTGAGAAGGGCGGGATATAAATGTAGTAAATAAATGTAGTAAATGAATAAATAAATAATTTTAGACTTAGGCTCACCCAAAGTCTGAAATGACTTGAAGGCACACAACAACAACAACAACAATTCTAATTAACTTGACTATCTCATTGGCCAGAAGTAGGGCCACACTTCCCATTGAAATCCTGATAGGGTTATGTTGGTTACAACTGTTTTCATTTTTAAATATTGTATTATTTCATTGTTATTGCTGTTTTGCACTACAAATAAGACATGTGCAGTGTGCATAGGAATTTGTTCGTTTTTTTTTCCAAATGATAATTCGGCCCCTCCACAGTCTGAAGGGTTCTTTAAAAGTTTAAGGACCCCTGCACTAGAGCATGAATCCACTTTAAATCCAGTTTCTGACTCCTGCAGAATTCTGGGGTTTGTAGTTTGGTGAAGCCCAGGACCTGTCTAGCTGAGCTGTTTAAAGCCCCCTCCTAAAGTGGATTTAAAGTGGATCCAAGCGCTAGTGTGATGAGGTCCTATGTCTCATTTAATCCCACGGGATTTAACTTCAGGGTTGGTCTTAAAAAATGATCCCACGCTTGAGCACAGAGAAAATGCCTTTCTCTGTAAAACCTTGGTTTGTGCAGAGGTCCCTGCGGTGCTCCATCTAGTGGCCGCCTGGAGGAACGACCAGGCCTCTGTGTTGTTTTTTTCCCTCTTCCTGCTACGTCTTCTCTAGGCGTGGCCTCAGGGTTTTTCTATGATCTAGAGGAGGGTGGCCCTTTCCCTGTCCCCTCCCAGAGTGTCAGTTGGAGGGTGGGTCATTATGGGATGAGAGCGGAGCCTGGCTGAGAAGCCAGTGTTGCCACAGCCAGGCAGAGAGCACTAGGCTGAGCTGGAGGAGGAGGCAGAGGAAGAGGTGGAGGAGGAGGGAAAGGGGTCAGCAGCAAGGGGCCTTGAGCCCACCTTGGTGGCACCATGCCCCTAGCCACTGCTAAGGTGGCATCGCGGCTGACCCAAGGGGTGACGGCAAAGAGAGCTGCAGTGGCGCTGCTGGTGGCTGCATACGGTGCCAAGAAGTTGTATCCCATCCTCAGGAGACAGTGGGCCACCTCTGAGCTCCGGGCAAGCTCAAACAGCAGCCCCAGTGCCAATGGATCACCAACTAAGTGGGAGACGCCAAGTGAGGCAGCTGCGGCATCACCACCCGGGGTCAATAGAGTCTTCTTCCTGCGCCTCCTGCGCCTCCTGCGGCTTCTGTTTCCAGGGCCACTGTGCCGGCAAACAGGGCTCCTAGCCTTGCACTCTGCCGCCCTTGCCAGCCGCACCTTCCTCTCGGTCTATGTGGCCCAGCTGGACGGGCGCCTGGCCCGCTGCATTGTCCGCAAGAACCCACAGGACTTTGCCTGGCAACTTTTGCAATGGCTGCTCATTGCCCTCCCAGCCACCTTCGTCAATAGTGCCATCCGGTACCTGGAGGGGCAGCTGAGCCTGGCCTTCCGAGGGCGCTTGGTGGACCATGCCTACCAGCTGTACTTCCAAGGCCAAACCTACTACCGGGTCAGCAACATGGACGGGCGCCTGCGCAACCCAGACCAATCTCTCACCGAAGATCTGGTGGCCTTTGCCAACTCGGTGGCCCATCTCTACTCCAACGTGACCAAGCCAGTCCTTGACCTCATCGTGACGTCCTACACCTTGGTCAGTTCGGCCAGATCCAAGGGGGCCGACACTGTCTGGCCCTCGGTTATCGCCGGGCTGGTGGTGGGCATCACGGCCAAGGTGCTGCGCGCCTGTTCACCAAAGTTTGGGCAACTGGTGGCCGAGGAGGCCCGCCGGAAAGGAGAGCTGCGTTACATGCATTCCCGGGTGGTCGCCAACTCTGAAGAGATTGCCTTCTATGGGGGGCACAAGGTAAAGTTGTGGAGAACTTGGCGAGAAAAGCCAAGTTGCCCTGATAGTTGACAGGCTAATGGTAGAAGGAAACCTTAAGAGGGAATTGAACTATGGAAAATTTCAGAAAAGGTGGTTGGGTGTTTTTATTTTTTCCTAAAATTCCCATTTCCCCTTTTCTATAGAAGTGAGCTGTGAAATGAAGGCAGTCAACTTCTTAAATTCCTGCCCAGGCTGAAAGGAAATTGGCTCTGCAAAAGAGACAATATGCAGCCCCGTTGTTTACTTCTCTTCTTTTGTATGCTTTTTCATTGACTTTGACCCAGGCAAGGCTGAGGCCCTGACCTGATTTTATCTCCTTCGGGAAGTGTCTCCTCATGCTTCGGGATTGGTAGCTTTCCGTTTTCCTCTAGAAACCCTGCTTGGTTTCTGTTGCTCCCCGCTTGATTCCTGCTTGAGCAGTCAAAACAGCCCCGGGGCCTTCCATGTTTGGCATCAAGGTGGCACTTAAAATAGTTTTGCATTCCCAGAGAGCAGAGTAGATTGAAGAGTAGCAACTGTGAGTGCACCAGGATGACTACGTTCTTTCTGTCATTGTTTCTGAAGGACAACAGAATAAGGTTTTGTTATATCAGAGTGTCTTCCTATTCACAGTCAGATATATTTTTTGCTTTCCCTCCCTCCATTGCAAATACAGCTGCATCGGGGCACTTTCAAGGCCGGAGGCTCTCCTACCTCAGGCAAGTTGCCAGAATAATAAGCAATTTTAGGTCACGCACAAGAAGTACATAATACTTCCCTCCCGCCCCTTCTCACTTCCTTTCTCTCCCACTCTCTCTCTAATGGTTATTAGTCTTTTGTTCTCTGCTTCTTCTTAGAAGCAAGATGTGTAGGGAAAATGAAGAAACACTCATACCCAGATCCTTTGTACAAAAAGGCTTGTGTGCAACAGTTGTTCTTCGAAAAAAGGCTAGACAATGCATCCCATGACCAGCTATTACTCATCAGAATATTTGTTGTACAGCAACAGGTTGCATGGTGTTGTTAACCCTGACATTCACAGCCCACTCAAATGCTCAAAAGCCTTCTAGGCAGGATTTTGGTGCATTCACGATACCCTCCCTTACCTAAGGGGCCCCTTCCACACAGCTGTATAAAATCCACATTGAACTGGATTATATGGCAGTGTGAATTCAGATAACCCAGTTCAAAGCCGACATTGTGGATTATCTGTCTTGATGGTCTGGGTTATATGGCCGTGTGGAAGGGTCCTGAGTTTGTCTCTGACTTAAGATGATTCCCCATACTGGCTACGCACGGCAAAGAGGGACCAGGGCAGGAAGGAAATCCCTAGGCAATAAAAACACAGAGCTCCTAAATCTTGTTCTCATTTGAAAGTCACACACATAATAGAATATCCCCCCCTTCCATTCACATGCTTCAAACACCTTAAACACCCTAAACCAGGGGTGTCAAATTCATTTTCATCGAGGGCAACATCAGCCTTATGATTGCAATGCATTAAATCCATGGATGGAGAATCCATACAGAGGGACAACTATGATTTTTTGTTTACCTAGCAGTCGGTGCTCTTTATTTTTTACTCAGTTTGGATCCCCAGATGTTAATCAAACAACAACTCCCATCATTTTTTATTATCTGCCATGCAGACTGGGGATAATGGGTCTGCAACCCAATAAATAGCAATTGTCAATCTTGGGTTGAGAAAGGCCAAAAGATCAGATATCATATCCACAAGCCTTGTGTCTCAATTCAAACCCCACTATCTTGACTAAAGAGAACATATTGCTGCCTTCCAGATGTTCCTGTATCACAACCCCCATTACCACTAATCATGATGTCTAATTATGGGGAATACATGAGTTGTAGTCCAGCATCTGGAGGGCCACATAAAATGACAAGGCTGTCTGGATTTGCCCTGCAGGCCTTGAGATTGACATATGTGCTGTAGGCTATACGCTGTTGATTCTCTCTCAGTAAATGCATTCATTGGGAAGTGCTGATCCATGGGAAGTCTTACTCAGTGGCTTGACTATCCTATCTGAGGGCCCTTCCACACAGCCCTATATCCCAAAATATCAAGGCAGAAAATCCCACATCTGAGTGTGGATTTAGATAATCCAGTTCAAAGAAGATATTGTGGGATTTTCTGCCTTGGTGTTCTGAGATATAGAGCTGTATAGAAGGGCCCTGAGTGATTCTGAAAGCTGTAATCCAAACACTAGCTTTCCTATGCTCTTAGGCTGACTGAGACTGGATCTACACTACTAAATAATCCAGACTGCTTAAACAGATAATCCACACTATCTGCCTTGAACTGGATTATATAAATCCACACTGTCATATAATCCAGTTCAAAGCAGATAATCTGGGTTTATATGACAGTGTAGATGGGGCCTGACATAGCACACTTTCAGTCCCAAGTTTGACCTTAACACAGGGTTGTACAGTCAAAAGTCCTGTGTAGACTAATTTATTGGCATTTTTGCAGTCAGGTTTAACATAATCTATCAGGCCAATAGCCAACGAGGCTAGTTCCTATGGAGTTTTAGAGACAGATATAAGTTCAAATGCAAGGAGGAGAGAACAGTATAAGAGAGTGACACCACAGCCTGAACTTCCAGTATTAAATTAAAATCCGGCATAGGTCATGACTGTCTATGGATGCAAACAGGAATATTGCTTCAGCATAGTTCATGTACAATAGTGATTCTCAACCTGCGGGTTCCCAGGTGTTTTGGACTACAATTCCCAGAAATCCCAGCCAGTTTACCAGCTGTTAAGATTTCTGGGAGTTGAAGGCCAAAACATCTGGGGATCCCGTAGGTTGAAAACGACTGCTGTACAATAAAAGCCTCAATGATAATACTGGCCAGCATTCATTTGCTGATTCCAAAAGGCACCACTTTCCCCCTATCAACTCCAGTTTTTGAGATACAGAACATATGCCATTTACCAGTCGTCATCTACCAGTCTTCATCTGCTCACCCATAGAAAACCATGATAACAATATCGTAAGAAATTAGAGTTGATGCAGTGTATCTAATGCAATTTTCTGAATCAGCACCTCAAATAACCTCAGGAACAGGCCTACAAACCAAGACACCAATGTATATTTGTTGAGTTGTGTAATCGGTGCAAAGCCAGTGAGGGATGCCTTTAGAACTGAGGTGTCAGTTTGTTTGTTGAAAGTTTGTGTAAATTCAAGTGATATGCCCCTTGGCAGACTTTCCCTCTCTTTCATTTAAAAACAGACACATAAGAAGCTTGAGAACATGGCTTTTTAGCTTGATGATTAAAGCCAGTAAACCAAGTTCCTGTTGTTGAGGCTCTGGGGAGGCCTAGATTCATTTCCCCTAACCTGGCATACTCTAGATGTACTAGAATACAACTTCCAATTTCCCCAATTATTTTTGAAGAGGTGGGACCTGTTCTCTACCTCATCTGCACAGTTGTCGATTGAAAAAGGCTGAAGTAGAGTCTTTTAGGCTTCCATTCTAGGCAAAAATCTGTGTGAGCAAGCCTACTGAACATAATTAGGACTTACTTTTCAGTTGATCCGTATTAGGTTATGCTATAAGGCTAATATTCTAAATATCATCATATTTCATGGAGAGTAGGTTCCATTGAACTTACTACCAAGTCAACAGACACAGGCTTGTGCTGTTAGAACAAGTAAAGGGCAAACTCCATCATTTGCTTAGTCCATCATTTTCCCTTGGGAAATAGTTTCATATCCTTCCCTATACCACTTAAAATTATCTAGTTCAATCATAAAGTCACAGTGTTGGAAGAAAGCACAAGGGCCACCCAGTTCAACCCCCTTCTATGCAGAAATATACCATCAAAGCACTCCTGACATGTAGCCATCCAGCATCTGCTTCAAATGAAGGAACCCCTGCTATGCTCCAAAGCAGCATATTCCACTGTCAAACAGCTCTTACCATCAGAAAATTTCTTCCTAACGTTTAGGTGGAATCTCTTTTCCTGTAGTTTGTATCCATTGCTCTGTGTCCTCGTTTCTGAAGCAGCAGAAAACAAGCAAGCTGCATCTTCAATATGATATCCTTTGAATATTTAAACATGGGTATCATGCCACCTCTTAACTCTCTCTTCTCCATGCTAAATATACCCAGCCCCTTCAGCCATTTCACATAGGGCATGGTGTGCAGAACTTCAACTATTTTGGTCACCCTCTTCTATACATTTTCCAGCTTATCAATCTCTTTTTTAAATTGTGACATTCCCAACCAGACTCGGTATTCCAGGTGAGGTGCAACCAAAGCAGAATAGAGTAATATTATTACATCCCTCGATCTAGACACTGTATTCCTGTTGATGCAGACTAAAATCACATTAATTTTTTAGCTGCCACATCATTCTGTTAACTTAAAATCTACTAAGACCTCTAGATCCTTGTCATATGCAGTGTTATCTGTCTACATGTACTACTTTCCATTTATTTGCAAAGAAATTATTTTTGTTTGTTTTGACCCAGCTTTAATTAGTTATAAAGTCATTTTGAATTCTAATCCAGTCCTCTGGAGTATTAGCTTCGCCTCTCAATTTGATGTCATCTGCACATTTGATAAGCATGTCCTCTGTTGCATCATCCAACTTAGGTAGAAAGATGTTGAATGGCACTGAGAAGATCCCTGTGGCACCCCACCAATCACTTCTCTCCAGGATGAGGAGGAGCCATACAACCATATAACCCAGAATATCAAGGCAGGAAATCTCACATATCTAAGTCCTCACTGCTATATATTCCAGTTCAAAGCAGAAAATGTGGGATTTCCTGCCTTGATATTCTGGGTTATTATGGCTGTGGAAGGGCCCCTAACAGTAGGATTGTCTAGCTCACATTTTATTAACTTGTGTATAAGAACATCATGGAGGAACTTGTGAAAGATCTTACTGGTAGATCTACCAAACTTAGTAAGTGAAGGGAATGCTTTAGATACACTAACCCCACCGCATTCCCTTCATCTACTAAGTTTGCAACTATAAAAAAGAGATAGGTCTGACATGACATGTTGAAACCCTTATTGACTTTTAGTGATCATGACATTCCTTTCTAAGTGCTTACAGACTGTGTTTGTAACAATTTACTCTAGAATCTTTCCTGAAATTGATGCAAGGCTGACTGCCAATTGAGTCTTTTTTCCCCCTTTGGCATTTGCATTCTTCCAGTCTTTTGTTCTCCAGAAATTTGCCTTTCCTGTTTTGTCTATTTCTCTAAAATAGGTCCTTATTACTACATTCCATTCATGAGACTCATCCCACCAGCTTTTGATGATGCTTATTATACTATATTTGCATGGCTGTGTCAAAAGTTCAAGTTTAACTTGTTTATTTCTCATGTTCTGTGCATTAGTGTAGAAACTTCTAGAACCATGGGCCATTCCTCCTCGTTGTTTATTTAAGATCTTTTTACTTCCTAGTGTTGAGTTCTGGAACTGTTTGCCCTATTGTCTCCATAGCAGTTGGGCTATTAAGTTAGGCATGTTGCCAGATTACTTATAACTTGATAACTAGTAAACAGAGAGCTATGTCTTCTTTTTAACCAGCCTCTGCCTTTATGTATTTATCAGTAGTTTGCTTAAAGTGGTGGCTGAAGCATTTGTTGTTGTTAAGATAAACAATTTAATATGATTGTGCTGTTGGCAACCTTTCTCTGTTGTATTTGCATTGTATTCATCTCAGAATTCTGTATGTTCAGTTAGAGAACTGCTCTGGCTCATTCATATGTCCCAGTCAACTTTTATACTGCCTCAAGACATCCTTCGCTATGCAATCCTTCGCACAGCCCATTGTGTTTCTTGTAGCAAAGAACAACAAATGGCTAATTAAAGTTGCCACCTATCTTTGGCTTTTTTTTTTTTACAAGGATAGGTCTTTCTGTCATGTCTTTAAGAACAGGCCAAAGTTCACAAACTGAGCAGGTGCTACTCTTCCTAACATGACAACTAAGGCCCCTTCCGCACTGCTAGTTAACCCAGGTTATCAAAGCAAAAAATCCACATTATCTGATTTGAACTGAATTATTTTAGGACCCTCCTACACAGCCATGTAACCCAAAATATCAAGGCAGATAATCCACAATATTTGCTTTGAACTGGATTATCTGAGTCCACACTGCCATGTAATCCAGTTCATTGTGGATATTATACAGCTGTGTGGAAGGGGCCTAAATCTACACTGCCATATAACCCAGTCAAAAGCAGATAATGTGGATTTTATACAGCTGTGTAGAAGGGGCCTAAATCTACACTGCCATATAATCCAGTCAAAAGCAGATAATGTGGATTTTATACAGCTGTGTAGAAGGGGCCATAGTGATAATGAAAGCATCACCGAGGGCCCTTCCACACAGCTATATAACTTAGAATATCAAGGCAGAAAATCCCACAATATCTGCTTTGACTGGGTTTTCTGAGTCCACACTGCCATACATTCCAGTTCAAAGCAGAAAGGTAAAGGTTTTCCCCTGACATTAAGTCTAGTTGTGCCCGACTCTGGGGATTGGTGCTCATCTCCATTTCAAAGCCGAAGAGCCAGCGTTGTCCATAGACACCTCCAAGGTCACATGGCCGGAATGACTGTATGGAGCGCCATTACCTTTCCGCCAGAGCAGTATCTATTGATCTACTCACATTTGCATGTTTTTGAACTGCTAGGTCGGCAGAAGCTGGGGCTAACAGCAGGACCTCACCACATTCCCTGGATTTGAGCCTCCGACCTTTTGGTCAGCAAGTTCAGTAGCTCAGCGGTTTAACCAGCTCCACTACTGGGGGCTCCGCTCAAAGCAAAAAATGTGGGATTTTATTCTGCTGTGTGGAAGGGACCTTAGATCTTTATGTTGACCAGTCCATTGCTAACGGCACTAGAGCAGGGATGTGTAAAGATGACTACTGTAAAACTATTGGACCTTCTTATGATATGCATACAGATAGTGACACAAAAATGTTGATATCTGAGGGCACTTCCACACAGCCATATAGCCCAGAATATCAAGGCAGATAATCTACAATATCTGCTTTGAATGGGATTTCTGAGTTCACACTGCCATATAATCCAGTTCAATGTGGATTTTATACAGCTGTGTGGAAGGGGCCTGAGTATCAGGCCTCTATTTCCCACCTTGCATGGTTCCTTTCTGGATTACCAGTTAGCCCACAAGCACAAAAGCATTCTTTAAACTGGGGTGGAAAATGTTAAGCCAACTTCAGACATTGTTAGACCAATTTCAGTTTATGGCGGCTCTATGAATGAAAGACAATGAAGTCATCAGTACTGCTCAGGTCTTACAGACTGAGGGTTGTGGCATTCTTGACTGAGATGATGATGATGATGATGATGATGATGATTAGAGCCACTGTATGTTCCCTGAATGTCATCTGTTGCAACGCTTTATCTGAATGTCTCTTTGGACTGCTCCCTTCTAGGTGGAATTGTCACTCCTAAGGCACTGCTATCGTGAGCTGGCCTCCCAGATCAATGTATTGCTCCTGGAGAGACTCTGGTATGTCATGCTGGAGCAGTTCCTCATGAAGTATGTGTGGAGTGCTGCCGGGTTGGTCATGGTGGCTGTACCAATTATCACTGCCACTGGCTACTCTGAGACTGGTGAGTACATGCAGTAATGCAATCAGCACGGATCAAGAGGGGAACTTTCCTTAAGTTCAACCACACAGCCATATAACCCAGAATATCAAGGCAGAAACTCCCACATCTTTGAACTGGGTTATCTGAGGGCCCTTCCACACAGTCATATAAACTAGAATATCAAGGCAGAAAATCCCACAATATCTGCACTTGAACTGCGTTATCTGAGTCCACACTGCAATATATCCCAGTTCAAAGCAGATAATTTGGGATTTTATTCAGCTGTGTGGAAAAGACCTGAGTCCACGCTGCCATATGTTCCCATTCAAAACTGTGTAGAAGGGCCCCCTGAGAGCAGGAATGCAGTGAATAGTTTTGTATCATCTTTAAGACTTCCAGGATTTATTTGTTAGAAACTTTGATGGGTTGCAGTCTCTTAGTAAAGATCATTAAAGTTTCTCTTGAAATTCTCACCATTCCAGCTGTAATGCCAAGGAATATATTGAATGCATATAGAGAGTCCTAACTTGCCAGGTGAGTAGAGGAAAAGCGTCTAGCGCAGTGGTTCTCAACCTATGGGTCCCCAGGTGTTTTAGCTACAACTTCCAGATATCCCAGCCAGTTTACCAGCTGTTAAGATTTCTGGGAGTTGGAAGGCCAAAACATCTTGGGGACAGATAGAGATCACTGGTCTAGAGCAGGGGTCCCCAAACTTTTTAAACAGGGGGCCAGTTCACAATCCTTCGGACAGTTGGAGAGCCGGACTATGCTTGGCCACCGAGCAATAATAATAATAATAATAATAATAATAATAATAATAATAATAATGGGTTGTAAGAGAAGAAGAGACCTCTTGGGTCATTTAGCCCAACCCCCTTCTGCCCTTGTGCCGTGGGGGCCGGATAAATCGCTTCGATGGGCCGTATCCGGCCCCCGGGCCTTAGTTTGGAGACCCCTGGTCTAGAGAATGGCTGAGGCAAACCAGCAGGTGTAGGAAAGGATCAGCACGCATGTTACTTGTCTATCCAAGTGCAGAAGCTGTTCTTGTTACACAGTAGAGATGAGTATTCCCAAATATCTCCTTCTGTGCACAGTCGTTCATTAATTCTCCTTGATGTTGGTTCCTGGACTATGTATGTATACACACAGGACTGAGAGCTTGTGTCCTTCAGTACAAGCTTTGCCTTTGGAAAGAGATTTGAGCTAGAAAGAAAGAAAGAGAAGTTGTAGATCTGCAAGGGGCAGAAAATGTGTGGCATTCCAGATAGCGTTGAACTGTGTCTCCTATAATTCCTATCATAGTCAATTGTGAGGGATGATGGACATTGGAACTCAAAAGCATCTGGAAGATGCCACACCTTCCTCTTTTTTGACTTCTCAGACCACAGTGTTATACCAGTGCAAATAGTGGGTTTGGGAGGATCCTCTGTGAAGGGTGTCCTGTAAGGTGTGTGCAAGGAAATTATATACGTACATATATGATAGATGGTTTATGATACGTAATGGCAACTCTCTCAATTAATCATAATTCATTAGCTGACCAGTCAGCCTATGTGTCCCACACATTTAAACACCTGCATGAGTTACTGTAAGATTATCATCAGGATAATATGTAGTTTGTTGAAATCTTAAATCATTTCGTAGCTCCTAATTGATACTAATAATCTATTATTAAATAACAAGTATATGTGGGAAACAGTGTAGTTCGACATTGACATGTTGGTGTGCAAACCACCCTCCATATGTGGCTCAGACTCACAGGGCTTTTTTTACACTACACAGATATTTATTTATTTATTTATTTCAATCATTTATACCCCGCCCTTCTCACCCGAGGGGACTCAGTTATAGCAGTATGATTCCATTTCAACTGCCATGGCAACGTTCTGTGGAATCCTGGAATTTATACTTTTGGGAAGGGCATTTAGAATCCTCAGCCAGAGCTCTGGTAAATCTGGCCAAACTTCCATAGAATGCAGCCATGGTAATCAAACTGAAATCATAAGGCTATGGTAGTGTAGTATGCACGGGCTTCTAATGAAATTTCCAGAAGATGGAGAAATTGCATTTTTGATGCACAGTTCCCATTCATCATTCTGGCTAGGGCATTTTCGAAACTGTAGCCTGATGTAACATTTCCAAATTCTGGAATTGACCCAGGAAGAGCAAAATTAGCTGATCACCAAATTCCTTCTCTTGAGTTTTAAAACAGGTGTCCATAGATCTTTCTTGAGCCAGTGCCAGGCTTTCTGAATAGCTCTACCCTTTAAGTCTAGATAGGCTTGCTAGTCCTGGTGTGCTGGACTACTATCATTCCCAACCTATGTAGCCAATGGAGATCACTATGGAAAGAACTCAAGCTGGGAAGGACCTTTTTGGTGCGCAGTGATTTGCTTAGTAATTTTGAGTTTCTAAGCTTTCTCTGCCCTCATTTGCTTTATTTATTTTCATAAAGCCTGAAAAGGGCCTTTGTTAGTTTTAATCTCTGCAGCATGTTCAGATAAAGTAAAGAAAGGTCATGGGAAATCATGATAACCCACAGGGACCTCTTGCTTGTTCCTAGCCATGGTATCTGATATTAATGGGATAGTCAGGTTAAAAACAGGAAAGGGTTCCTATATCTTTAATAGTTATGTGCCTTCACGTCATTTTTTAACTTATTTTAGCCCTGAAACAGACCTATCGTGAGTTTTTCATGGCTGAAGTTGTTTAGAGGGGGTTTGGCCTTGCCTTCCTTTGAGGCTGAGAGAGTGTGACTTGCCCAAGGTCACCCAGCGGGTTTCATGATTCGATTCGAACCTTGATCCCTCAGTTTAGGCCCCTCTACACTGCCATATAAAATCCAGATTATCTGCTTTGAACTAAATTATATGGCAGTGTAAACTCATATAATCTAGTTCAAAGCAAATAATGTGGATTATCGGATTTGATAATCCGGATTATATGGCAGGGTAGAAAGGGCCTTAGTCCAACACTCAAGACTCTGTGGCTAACAGCAGGAACTCACCCTGCTCCCCAGATTTGAACCACCGACCTTTCAGTCAGCAAGTTCAGCAGCTCAGCAGTTTAACCCACTGTGCCACCCGTGGCTCCTATATTGAGGCATTAGAACAGAGGAACTGCATACAAAAGGATGAGATTTCCAGGCAGTGTTGAAATCAGAAGTACATTAAGGATGTAGAAAGCTATGCTGCCTAAGAGTGTTTGTTGATATCTTCATGCATCTCCTTCAATCTCACAAATTTGGTTCCATGCCAGACTCGGAGGCAGTGAAGCAAGCGGCTTTGGAAATGGAGGAGCAAGAGCTAGTGAGCTTGAGGACCGAAGCCTTCACCACCGCCCGAAGTCTGCTGACTGCAGCAGCAGATGCAACAGAGAGGGTCATTTCATCTTACAAAGAGGTACAGTTTGCAACTAGGCTAGCCTTCCCCCAATTTGACACCCTCCAGATATACTGGATAGCTCTCATTCATTCTGGCCAACAATGCCAATGGTTCTGGTGGATGACTGTGAAGGGAGTTGCAGTCCAGCTCAGCACTTGAGTTGCTTGACATGGCAGGCGATGAGGATTTCTGATTCTTAGAAGAAAGGAATGATGCTGGATCTACGCTGCCATATAATTCAGATTATCAAAGCAGATAATCCAGATTATCTGATGTGAACTGGATTATGAGTCTACACTGCCATATAATCTTGATTTTATTTAGCAGTATAGATGGGGCCTGAGAGACAGCCCTAAGAAATGTTTTTAAGTGGCATTGAGGCAGCAATCAGCAAGACCTGGTTTACTCAAGGCAGATCAAGGTTCAGTCCTGATCACTCTAGGTGCAAAGCATCCACACATTAGCTGCCTCACAGCACTCTGTCTTCTGATTCTTTATCTGGTAGTATTTTCCCTCACCCACTGATGTGATCTTTGACCTAAGACTGCTGTCTGCTGATTCACAGTGTTTATGTTGATGTACAACAGTCGAAATACTTTGAAGGGAGCATACCCAAATATACCATCATGTATGCATGTTTACATTGCTTAAATAATATCCTGAAGGCATCAGATTCCATTTGACCTTAGAAGCTAACCAGGGTCAAACCTAGTTATTATTTGAATAGTAAACCACCAACAAATACCAGACATTTTAGACTATATGTCAGAGGAAGGAACTGGCAAAACCACCTCTGAGGGCCCTTCCACACAGCCCTATATTCCAGAATATCAAGGCAATCCCACATTATCTGAGTGTGGACTCAGATAACCCAGTTCAACGCAGATATTGTGGGATTTTCTACCTTGATATTCCAGGATATAGAGCTATGTGGAAGGGCCCCGAGTATTCCTTTCCTAAGAAAACCCAATGAAATTAATTGGTTCAAAATAAGTCAACAGGCAAATTGAAGGCATATACACACACATACAAGCTTGCTCAGGAGCCAGTCACATTTCAATTCAATGGGATTTGCATGTGAGCAAATAGGCCAAGGAATAGGCGAGAATGTTGGTTACAATAAATAGTTTTTCCAAACTCTCAAAGGGACTAACATGCTCACTCTTTCTCTAAAGGAGGATCCACATTGCTGTTGTTAACCCTTATTTTGATTTGAATGGAATATGCTTAGCTATTTTCTCAAAGAAAGTTAGAAATCATACTTTCACAAATGAACTTTCTTGATGGTTGATTCCCACCCTTCCATTAAGTTACTGTTTGTGGACTTAGGCAGTTGGAAGGAAGGTCAGCAAGACAAAACTGAAACATTTTATGTTTAGAATTCCTTAGATTATTAGGACACTGGGAGAACAGTGTGAATTCCTGTTCGGCTTTGGAAACTCACTGGGTGACTTTGGATACTATTTCAGTCTCAGAAGAAGGCAAGGACAAACTCTGTGAACCAATACTGCCAAGAAAAGCCTGTGATAGGGTCACCTTAGTGTTTCCTTAAAGTCGCCATAAGCCAGTAACCACCTGAAAATACACAAGACGACTAATAATTTTCTCCACATATACTATGACATCTGTGTATCATAGCCATGTGCAATCTGTTGCTGCCTATAGAAGCTTTCAGTTTATGCTCTGGATATACTGAATTGCAACTCCCAACTTTCTCATCCAATATGGCTACTGGCTGGAAATAATGAAAGTACAGTATGCATGGAGGGCCATGTATGGTTCCTGGTGAGAACCTCTGCTTTTGGAATTTTCTGCCTTTGAAGTTTCCTTTGGGAAGTTATTAAAGCCTCATTTTGAGTGATGAATCAGTCGTGAAGCATTAAAGGGACTTCAAGTTTACTCTTAGACATCTCCAGCATAAAGGCTGAGGTGATCGGAAAGACAGAGTTGAGAAACTACTACCAGTTAGAGCTGACAGTATTGGGCAAGCTGAATGTATGGTCTTACCTGGCATAAGGCAGTTTATCAAATCTATATATTAATCTATGGATCTGTAGCAGGAATGGGCAACTTCAAAGGTATGCTAGGATCACATCAGGCCTCACTCTACCTTCTGGGCACCACAACCATTTCTTGTTACCCCACTATTATCATTTTGTGGTCTTTACAGCAGTTGGCAATGATAACTAAAATCCAGTTGAACAATGAAACACTTAAAATAACAACTCATCACAGTGACCAATAGCCACAGTCATAGCAATTCTGAACTTTTGAGTCCTGAATGTAAATTTAATTATACCTTCTCAGTGTCTCTTGCAGGCACAAACCTGCATGTTTGCAGACAAGTTTCCAGTAGCATAAGGATTAACAAAATGTTAGAATGTATTTCGGATGTCTCAACCTAGTTGTCAAGTTCTGAGCTAAGTATTTCATCTCAAAAATATCCCCACTCTGAGGCAAAGACTAGAAAAGGCAACCTCTGGCTTTCCTTTCAGCAGTAAGATTCTATGTTTCTTCCTTCCTCTGTTAGGTGACTGAATTGGCTGGCTATACTGCCCGGGTATATGAGATGTTCCAAGTGTTTGAAGATGTGCAACATTGCAACTTCCGGCGTCCTGGAGAGTTTGAGAAGGGGCAGCCTGGTACAGGGACAACAAGGCAGCATGGCGTACGGGTGGAAGGACCTCTCCAGATAAGAGGTAAGCCACTCTAGCCGTTTTGTGGATTTGGCTAAAGAAGTGTGATTTTCCTCTTACTGCTGGCTTAATAACTGCTAGATGAGCTCTGCATGTGGGTTCTCACAGTAGTTGACTCTTTGTAGCATCTGACACCATCATGGGATCAAATCAAGGCTGCAAACATTTGCACGCCTACCTGGAAAGAAAACCAGTGAGACTTTCTTCCAAACCAATGTTTATAGGATCTAGTTATAGAAATCCAGAGGTAGCTGAATGTTACCAAGAAGCATCTTCCTAACTTTGAACTAGCCTTTCTTTTTTCAATTCCTAGCCTACATTGCCTGAGACTCTTGACTGGTCAGGCCTCAAGTCCTTGATATTCTACTTAGTTTTCAGTGCCATGAGCAACTTATGTTGAGTTTGTGTCAATTCAGGCTGCAGGTGGTGTCTTTGCAGAAACTGACTCAACTCAAAACCATGGGTTTGGTTAACTGTTGACCACCCCTTTCTTTGAACAATAGCTAAGGATATTGATTTTCAGTGCTTTGTTTTATTCATTTGTTTGTTTCTTCCAAAAGTCTCAGTACATGAATGGCTGAAAAGAAAACTAGCATGTCACAAAGAAGACTAGCTAGGATGTGTCCCCCAGTGGTGGTTCTGGCACCTCAATGGGAACCAGGTCTCAGACTAGAAAATTGGGGATGTCTTCTAGCCAAAGTCCCTGATCTGTTTGATTTTCTGTCTTTTCTCCTTCCTTTGCAATGTAGTGTATGATTGCAGATGAGAAGAGACAAGCTGTATCCATTGTTGTAACCCATAATAACATATGTTATCTAAGTATCAAATCTTTGTAGGCAACATATCTTATTATGGGTTATGACAGTTGATACAGTTGATTAACTACCATAAGATAAGGGCAAACTAAACCACAAAAAGAACCTCAAACCAGTTTTGATAATAAGAATGGTCACAATTATCCATATCTAGCTAAGCATCAGATGGTTTTGTGGCAGAAAGTTCCTTTCGGTCTTTTAGTTTCTGCTGCTTTGTGTCCACTCTTATTCTTCTTTCCAATGTTGTATCTCTTTCCTTTCTCTCTCTCTCACTCTATGTCTCTCCAGCCTCATGCCTGCTTCTTCTTTTACTATCCCAAAGCAACCTTTTCTCCTTTCATTTCTTCCTTCACATTCTACACTCCTTTCATAGTCCATTCACCCAGCAGTCTATCCTATTATGGAAGTCGGCAGTATGTATGCTCCTTGTTGTCTGTCACCAGTTGCTTCCCTGGCTTCTAGACAATGCAGTTCTAATCCAGAATCTGTGCTTGTGGTTGGTTGGTTGGCTGGTTGTGTGTATGGTGTGTGTGGGTGACAGAGAGAGAATTAGATTTATATCCTATCTTTCCACAAAGAAAAAAGGAGGATGGCCAATAATGCAAGAATTGATAAAGTTCATCAAGGCCAACACTCTCTATTGTATGTCTGTAGATTTAAAATATCATTTTTAAAAATCCTCTAGGTCAGAATTGTCAAACTGGTGTCCAGATGTTTCAGACACCAACTCCCAGAAGCCCTAGTCAGCTTGTCCAATGGCCATGATTTCTGGGAGCTGAAGTCCAAACCACCTGGGGAGGCCATACATTTGATGCGACTGTGAGTCTAAGATAATAGGACAGCCAAAATCTTTCCTTACTCCTTGGTAAATATAATGAAATTTGGGCCTTCTCTTATATTTGGAACACATGCTCAGCCAAATCATGTCCCACCTTAGTACCTGTGTGTTAGGGTCAGTTTGGACAACATACCAAACCACAATTCACCTTCTTTGATTGTGGTTTAACATGTCTGAGTTGACAGTGGGTGTGCCTCTGTATGTGTGTTTGTATGTACATATTTCCATACAAGGAACGGAGCATTGGAGCACTGACTTTCATTGTAGATTTGATGCCCGGTCTTTTCGTCCCTACCCCCCATCCTATGCACCTTGCCCTTTTTTGCTGACAGGACGTGTGGTTGATGTGGATAATGGCATTATCTGCGAGAACATCCCCATCATCACACCTACAGGAGATGTGGTGGTCGCGAGCCTCAATATCCGAGTAAGTAGTCAAGACATTATCAGGTGGGGTGGGTGGGTGTCAGAAAGACCTTGACTGGAATAGTCACACTTAGACTCTCCCCATGTAGTGCAGAGGCACATGGTACATAAAAATCAAGTCCTCTAACCTGAATGTATGCATCTGTGACTTCAAAAATGTGAGTCACCAGTTCAGGTTACTCCTGCTGGATAAGGTGGCCTACTTCTGACAGAGTTGTACCTTTAACAAGGAGCAAATGATAATACAGTTCATTGCTGGACCCATGGGACCAGCATCCATGGTTTCTTTTATTCATGCTCCAAAAATATGTCCTCTCTGGGCAATTTCTATGTCCTACAGTATGAGTCTATGATAGTCTTAGTCCAGAAGTCCTTCATTTCAATAGGGTTCACTATTATCTTAAGTTTTGCCCATCCATGCAGAATCTAGAAATATATCCCCCCCCCCCCAATTCAGGGTTGTATTGTACCAATAGCCACACTATGACTAATTTCTGCTGATCACATTGCTGTGGAAGATTAAATCTATTTCTTCCTCCTCATCCCTTTCCTGCTTCCTATTCCATTGACAAACTTGTACATATTACACATGTTGTATTTTGTATTATTGCTTTATACATCCTGAGACAAGGTGTTGGTGCTAGAGAAAAAAGTTGGTTTTCTTACAGGGTATTCAGCTCTGATGTGTGCTTGTTCAGTCACTGCAGTAGAACAGAGGCAAGCAGGAAGAGTAGTGGTGTTGGGATCACTGGCTTATTATTATTATTATTATTATTATTATTATTATTATTATTAGTATTATTAGTATTATTATTATTTGCTAGAATTCAGAGTACAAAGGATGTGTAGCAGCAGAGCTGGGAACTTTGGGTTCATACTAACTTTGACCCTTCCAAGGTTAGATAGCAGGGGTAAAGGTGTTTGTGGGGTTGTGATAAGACTGTGATTGCAACATTCCAGCCATTATCTTTTTGTGAGTATGTAGAAAAGTCTGGGAAAAGGAGTGCAAGATTGGATGTGGAAGAGAGAGAGTGAGCTGACGTGGGACAGAGATTGCTATTAAGGCCCCAAATGGCATGTGGCCTCAGTTGGTATATTGCCTAGAGGGGCTGACAGGTTATGGAGATAGAAAGGGAGGGCACTGACTGTAAAAGCAAAGGGAAAGCCAGTCCTTCCTAACTTTCTCTGCTACCTCTTTGCAGGTGGAGGAAGGCATGCATCTGTTGATCACAGGCCCAAATGGCTGTGGGAAGAGCTCACTGTTCCGAATTCTGGGTGGACTCTGGCCGACGTATGATGGCATCCTCTATAAACCTCCACCCCATCGGCTGTTCTACATTCCACAGAGGTATCACAAGGCAGAATTCAGATGATCTTCAAGGATGGGGAAGGAACGTGGCATAATCAGAGCTTGTTTATCTTTATTAACGACTTAGACACAGGGTTAGAAGACACGATCATCAAGTTTGCAGACGACACCAAACTGGGAGGGATAGCCAACACTCCAGAAGAAAGGAGCAGAATTCAAAACGATCTTGACAGACTAGAGAGATGGGCCGAAACTAACAAAATGAAATTCAACAGGGACAAATGCAAGATACTTCACTTTGGCAGAAAAAATGGAATGCAAAGATACAGAATGGGGGAAACCTGGCTAGACAGCAGTACATGTGAAAAAGATCTTGGAGTCCTTGTGGACAACAAGTTAAACATGAGCCAGCAATGTGATGCGGCTGCTAAGAAAGCCAACGGGATTCTGGCCTGCATAAATAGGGGTATAGTGTCTAGATCCAGGGAAGTCATGCTCCCCCTCTATTCTGCCTTGGTCAGACCACACCTGGAATACTGCATCCAATTCTGGGCACCACAGTTGAAGGGAGATGTTGACAAGCTGGAAAACGTCCAGAGGAGGGCAACTAAAATGATCAAAGGTCTGGAGAACAAGCCCTATGAGGAGAGGCTTAAAGAACTGGGCATGTTTAGCCTGCAGAAGAGAAGGCTGAGAGGAGAAATGATAGCCATGTACAAATATGTGAGGTCAAGTCATAGGGATGAGGGAACAAGCTTGTTTTCTGATGCCCTGCAGACTAGGACACAGAACAATGGCTTCAAACTACAAGAAAGGAGATTCCACCTGAACATTAGGAAGAACTTCCTCACAGTGAGGGCTGTTCGGCAGTGGAACTCTCTTCCCCGGACTGTGGTGGAGGCTCCTTCTTTGGAGGCTTTTAAACAGAGGCTGGATGACCATCTGTCGGGGGTGCTTTGAATGCGATTTCCTGCTTCATGGCAGGGGGTTGGACTGGATGGCCCATGAGGTTTCTTCCAACTTTACTATTCTATGATTCTATGATTCTTGTAATTGTAAAGTTTTGCAATTAAGTTCCCAGAATCCTGCATCTAGATGGAAATCCTGGTTGGAGGATTCTAGGAATTATAATCCAGAAAGTTTCTTTTGCATTTGTATCACAACTCAGTGCCAATTTCATTCCAATGACCTACTTTAGAGGACTGTGGGGAACACAACTGAGGGAAGTTATGTGGGGAAATGCTTTGGAGCCTCTCATGTGAAGGCTAAACATGATATGCCTATTTGTCCTTCCAATTCTAGGCCATACATGTCTGTGGGAACCCTGCGGGATCAGGTGATCTACCCAGACACAGCAGCAGACATGGCATGCAAAAGAATGACAGATGCCAATCTGGAGCAGATTCTGGACATTGTCAACCTCAACTACATTGTGCAGCGTGAGGGAGGTGGGTGCCAGGGATGGTGTGGGCAAAAATAGGGCAGTGCTGGTGTTGAGTTCATGGAGAATAGCTGGAAACAGAAATTGTGTAATGTTGCTTCCCAGTTGTCCCTTTGCTCAAATGAAGAAGGAAATGACAGCACAAAAAGGTGGTGTGGGAAGGTACAAGACACGGTCCCAATTATGTAACCATTGAAATACCATGTCTTTCCATTTGTGGCCAGGCTGGGAAGCAGTCAGCGACTGGAAGGACGTGCTTTCCGGTGGCGAGAAGCAGCGAATGGGGATGGCACGAATGTTCTACCACAGGTTAGTGGAATGACGAATAAGGAATACAGCAATCATCTTCCATCTAATACATTTGCACCTCCTCCTCCTAGCTTAGCTATAAATTGTGTGAGGAGTGTGATCATAAATATGTCCAGAGCAAAGGCTGAGTGACACATCAGGGAAAACAAAGAAAGATGCAGATGAGAAATGTAAGATCACAGACAAAAGGTAGAAGAGGAGATGCAAACGGTCATGAGTGAGAAACAGGAGGAGGTGAAGAAATGTAATGAAGGAAAGGGGAAGATAGAAGAAGTGCAGACGGGGTCAACACTGAGAAATGATGTGTGAAATCGCAATGAAGGAGTGGGGAAGATAATGTGCTCTGTGTAGTATATACCAAGTGAACAGCCACTTTAGATCTCTAATTTTAGCCTTTGATTATTTCTCAAGGCCACAATATGCTCTCCTGGATGAATGCACCAGTGCAGTCAGCATTGATGTAGAAGGCAAGATCTTCCAGGCAGCAAAGGATGCTGGGATAGCCCTACTCTCCATCACCCATCGACCTTCATTATGGTATGTCTCCCCATAGATTCGAAGCCAGCATTCTATGCTTCTTTTGGTCTTCCTTACCCAATTCACTGACCTTTGCTCTGTGTTATTTAAAACGAAATACCGGTATATGTCTATTAAACAAGTATCCCAGAATAACATGGGGACTCAAAGAGTTACTGATCAAGTGTCCCATTCACCAAATGTTATTTTGCACTTTATTGTCGATTTCAACCGTGAAATACCTTCCCCATTCCGGCACATTCTGTACTGGGTTTTATGAATTAGTCTCCTGTTTTAATATTGTATGCTTCATGTTGATTTTATCGATTGTTTTACTGATAATTGAGGTTTTATTGGTATAATTGTTTTATTGTTGTATCATTGATATTTGATTGTTTTATCGGGCTAGGCCCCATGTAAGCCACCCCGAGTCCCTTCGGGGAGATGGGGCGGGGTATAAAAATTAAGTTATTATTATTATTATTATTATTATTATTATTATTATTATTATTATTATTATTAAATCTCAGTAACTTTGCAACATCAGACTCCCTCAGGCTTCTACCCTTTAGATATGCTCGAGGACTTTTTCTCCTACAACAGTATTCTTCTAAAGGCTCTGAGCAGAAATCAAAGATGTAGCAGTGTTAATCTGGACTATCAGTATGCAAAGGGATCTTTTAGCATCTTAGATACTAACAGAGAGAATGAAGTTTAGGTAGCATAAGATTTTGTAAACTAAGTCTGAAGAAAGTAGACTTACAGTCTATGAATGCTTTCTCTGTCAACATTGTTCTCTCAAGTTAGTTTCAAGGTGGTGCAAAATCCCTTTCCACAACCCCTTCTGGAATCACCCAGCCACACTTCAGAGCTTATGTTACTGTTTATGTACTTACTATGTACCATGTACTATGTAGTTACAGTAGAGTCTCACTTATCCAAGCTAAACGGGCCAGCAGAAGCTTGGATAAGCGAATATCTTGGATAATAAGGAGGGATTAAGGAAAAGCCTATTAAACATCAAATTAGGTTATGATTTTACAAATTAAGCACCAAAACATCATGTTACACAACACATTTGACAGAAAAAGTAGTTCAATACGCAGTAATGTTATATTGTAATT
This sequence comes from Anolis carolinensis, assembly GCF_035594765.1. NCBI lineage: Eukaryota > Metazoa > Chordata > Lepidosauria > Squamata > Anolidae > Anolis > Anolis carolinensis. The sequence continues at coordinate 183,239,954 of NC_085842.1, forward strand.
ACTGTATTTATGAATTTAGCACCAAAATATCATGATATATTGAAAACATTGACTACAAAAATGGCTTGGATAATCCAGAAGCTTGGATAAGCGAGGCTTGGATAAGTGAGACTCTACTGTACTTAGCATGTTATATTTTAACTATGTTGATTGGGCTCGTCCCCATGTAAGCTGCCCGACTCCCTTCAGGGAGATGGAGGCGGCTTACAAAAAGAAGTTGTTGTTGTTTGTTGTTGTTGTTTTCTTGTTGTTGTTGTTGATATTATTATTATTATTATTATTATTATTATTATTATTTGGAGGCAAGATCAATAGAATCCCTGCCAAGTACTACTTCAGTGGTGCACCATGAGAATGTACCCCACACAATAATCTCTGTGCACCAAAACATCATGTTATACAACACATTTGATAGAAAAAGTAGTTCAATACGCAGTAATGTTATATTGTAATTACTGTATTTACGAATTTAGCACCAAAATATCATGATATATTGAAAACAATTGACTACAAAAATGGCTTGGATAATCCAGAAGCTTGGATAAGCGAGGCTTGGATAAGTGAGACTCTACTGTACTTAGCATGTTATATTTTAACTATGTTGATTGGGCTCGTCCCCATGTAAGCTGCCCGACTCCCTTCAGGGAGATGGAGGCGGCTTACAAAAAGAAGTTGTTGTTGTTTGTTGTTGTTGTTTTCTTGTTGTTGTTGTTGTTGATATTATTATTATTATTATTATTATTATTATTATTATTATTATTATTATTATTATTATTTGGAGGCAAGATCAATAGAATCCCTGCCAAGTACTACTTCAGTGGTGCACCATGAGAATGTACCCCACACAATAATCTCTGTGCACCAAAACATCATGTTATACAACACATTTGACAGAAAAAGTAGTTCAATACGCAGTAATGTTATATTGTAATTACTGTATTTACGAATTTAGCACCAAAATATCATGATATATTGAAAACAATTGACTACAAAAATGGCTTGGATAATCCAGAAGCTTGGATAAGCGAGGCTTGGATAAGTGAGACTCTACTGTACTTAGCATGTTATATTTTAACTATGTTGATTGGGCTCGTCCCCATGTAAGCTGCCCGACTCCCTTCAGGGAGATGGAGGCGGCTTACAAAAAGAAGTTGTTGTTGTTTGTTGTTGTTGTTTGTTGTTGTTGTTTTCTTGTTGTTGTTGTTGTTGTTGTTATTATTATTATTTGGAGGCAAGATCAATAGAATCCCTGCCAAGTACTACTTCAGTGGTGCACCATGAGAATGTACCCCACACAATAATCTCTGTGCGCCCATCAAAAATCACAGGTTATCCCTTTCATGCTTATTTCCATCCATGGATAGACTTGGGACTCGGTAGAGGGTGGGTAGACGGTGTGCTCACCTAGGCAGAACATAAAATAAAACTGGAATGATATAGGGAAAATGAGCATGATCCATAAAAGGTAGGCTGGGAGGGAAGGAATGGGGAGCTGGTTGAGGACCAGATTTGGGAGATAGTGAGTTTTATATATTTTTTACATTATATCTTGCCTTTCCTTCAATGGATTTCAAGGTAGTGCTACTGCACCTAGACTACCCAAATTTACCCTCACAAAATCACAAAAGACGAGTCAGAAAAAGAGCACGACTGGCTCAAGACTATCCAGTGAGTGTCATGGCTCAGTGAGCATTAAAGTACCATACAAAATTGGGATAGGTAGAATAAAAAAATAGAACCAACGCAAAAGTAGAAATACAATAGAAGATGCATTTTGAATAACAATATAAAATCACTGCAAATATTATCTACAATAACAACAGTCACACTAGAACTTAGGTGTCACAACCATACTGTAAAAGTCTTCTATTGTCAATCACTGTTGAAATGTAAAGAACCAAAGATTTTACAACCTCAACTCGAGTTTTTTGGGGTTTTTTTGTGTGTCAGGAGTGACTTGAGAAACTGCAAGTAGCTTCTGCTGTGAGAGAATTGGCCATCTGCAAGGATGTTGCCCAAGGGACGCCTGGATGTTTGATGTTTTACCATCCTTGTGGGAGGCTTCTCTCATGTCCCCACATGGGGAGCTGGAACTGAAAGAGGAAGCTCACCTGCTTTCCCTAGATTCGAACCAATGACCTGTAGGTCAGCAGTCCTGCCGGCACAAAGGTTTAATCCATTGCGCCACCAGGGACTTCCGGCCTCAACTCCAGTGGTGTAGAGTAGGTCATAATAAGACTACTGTAAAAATCACTGCACAGATTGTTGCACTTTCTCAGAAGATGTGTACATGCAGTGTCTAGCTAAGCCAGTTGTTCTGCATTTGTACATAAACAAAATTCTCTTTAATATTTGATTTGGTCAGTGTGGAACACACTTATTGTTTCACAGCAGCTGACCTCTAGTGTGACTGCTGAAACTCTGAAAAGGCCAACGTTTCAGCGGTTTAAAATATTTAGCTGAAACATTAAAGATGTTGGTGGTGAATAACCCTGTTATTCATTGACTTCCAATTCCTCCCCAGTCACAAAACTGACAGAATGTAAGTCCCAGTCCAACACCCTGAACAGTACTCCCCTTGGCTATAGTTTTCTCAGGAGGCTGTCTGTATCACATCACTTCTTCCATTGATCTGATTCTGCCTCTCTTGGAAATATGCTACATTCTTCCAACCACATGCCTAGGTTAGGTATACCTCATTCCTTCAATAACACCGTTGCTCCAAGTTAATGTTTATTCTGATTGCAGTTGAAGTTGACCAACATACATAAGGATAGGAAAGGCAATCATATATCCGTCTAAACATTGATAAAATTATTACACAATTTTAAAAGCTACATAACAACTCACATTCAAATATATGTATCACTACAAATGGAAAACACACTTTTCAAGAGAGTCGTTTAGTCCTTGGAAAAAGTAAAAAAACAGATTGATGGCTGCAATGGCATTTCAGTCCTTCATCTGATATAAAATCAGTTATCATCATTGGGGAGTGCATATCTTCAAGTTATCTGGTGCCACCTTCACCATGAAACACCTTAAAAAAATAAACTGATGAAACTGTGGGAAGGGGAAGAAATTTTAGTGCAAATCTGTTATGCATACATTTATTCTTTCAAGGTTGTTTTATGGTTGAAGAAGACAAAACCTGTTTGTAAAAAAAATGGCTTTATATCACATGAAGGCCCAAAATACAAGTTAAATGTATTTGTAGTGATATATTAATCTGGATGTAGATTATTTTTGTCACATCTAAACTTGTGTAATAATTCCATAAATTTCCATGAATTTAGTTGCATATCCTAACTTTGTCCATTTCCATTGGTATACGTTAGATCAGTGGTGTTAAAATTGTGGTTTTCCAGAGGTTTTGGGTTTCAGCTCCCAGAATTCCTAGTCAAGTTGGCTAGGGTTTCTGTCAGTTGGAGGCCCCAGCATCTAGAGGGCGACATGTTTGACACCTTTGCGTTAAGATTAAAACTAATAATTTTATAAATTAAAACAGGTTTACTGTCATTTTCTAACTTCTGTTGGTCAATTTCTGTTGGTTTAAGTAAGATTATAAGGTTAAAAAGGTTTTCCCCTGACGTTAAGTCCAGTCATGTCTGACTCTGGGGGTTGGTGCTCATCTCCATTTCTAAGCCGAAGAGCCAGCGTTGTCTGTTGACACCTCCAGGTCATGTGGCCGGCATGACTGCATGGATCCCCGTTACCTTCCCGCCGGAGCGGTACCTATTGATCTACTCACATTGGCATGTTTTCAAACTGCTAGGTTGGCAGGAGCTAGAGCTAACAGCAGCCGCTCACGCCGCTCCCGGGGATTGAACCTGGGACCTTTCGGTCTCCAACTCAGTGCTTTAACGCACTTAGCCACCAGGGCTCATAAGTTAGATTATACTTACTTTCTTTTCCGGCTGTGGTAATATCAGTTTCCGGCGGTAATATCAGTTTCATTATCTCATCTTCCCTTCTGCCATCATGGTAGTGGCTACTATATGTCTCCCTCTCCAATATGAATTCTTTTGCCTCTGTCGCCTGTGTCTTCTCTTTTGGGGAAATCTCCTGCAGCACACATTGCTATCTTTTTGCAAGGCCTGGCAGCTTTCCTTGAACCCGGTGTCCTTTCCACACCAAAATAATTATACAGCATTTCAATATGAATGAAAGTGATACATGTAGCCTTTGCAACTCTTTTCCGTCACTTGACCTCCATTTGTTGCCATCACGGGGCTGCAGGACCTAGATGATGAAATCTTGGGCCACTTTTTTTTCGTGTCAGGAGCAAGCTGAGTTGCTTCTGGAGTGAGAGAATTGGCCGTCTGCAAGGACGTTGCCCAGGGGATGCCCGGATGTTTTGATGTTTTACCATCCTTATGGGAGGCTTCTCTCATGTCCCCGCGTGGAGCTGGGGCTGATAGAGGGAGCTCATCCACGCTCTCCCCGGGTGGGATTTGAACCTTCAAGTCACAATGCTTTTATCCCCTAGGCCACCAGAGGCTCCTTATGGCTACTTAGAATGCCATTTGAGGAAGCTGTACCTCTACGTGTTGTCGAAGGCTTTCATGGCCAGGATCACAGGGTTGTTGTGTGTCTTTCGGGCTGTGTGTGCTTCTGGAACATGGCCACACAGCCCGAAAGACACACAACAACCCTGTACCTCTACCTCGGGAGGCATTTGGGGTGAAATGGCACAGCAAGCAAAGAAAACATTATTTCAGGCTCATAGTTTTCAGCTTTCTACAAACCTGTGCTAATCCTCAGCTGATAAAGACCTCCTTTTTGAGAAGGCAGGCAAGTTCCCACCCCACCCATAGCCACCCACTTTTAAGGGCAACAAGGAAGGCTTCCTTGCGATGCTGGACTTGAGGTTTCCTCCGTGACCAGCAGAGGTTGCTGGTGTTCCCCTGGTTTGCCTTGGCTGGAGTTGGGACAGCTCAAAGAGTTTCCTGGGACCACCTCCTAACACAGCTACCTGATCCCAGATATCCTGAAGATCCCTTTTAAATAACTAAACTGTTCTGAGAAGAGAAAGGAAGCATCTGCTAGAATCCTCCTTCCTGCTTACTTTATGAAGGGACAGGAAGCTGGGTGTGTACAGAATCTGGCCATACTGGGGCTTGCCCTCCTTCCTCCCAGCTCCCAATGGCTTCCTCTCCTTCTAGTCTCTCTCCCTGTTTCCTTCAGCCCCTCTAGTCCCTGGCTGCTTTCCCAAGCAGGGAGTCACGTCCCCAGCAGGAAGCAGTGGCGGGGGCGGCCATCACAGTCTCATCTCTGGGGACTGAGAGCCGCTTTGTTCCTGACTCCCCCAGAGTGGTGGAAAAAAGATCCCTCTCCAGGAACAGATGGGCATGCCAACCCCACCCACACATCAGAGCACTAGCTGGACCCAGAGGAATGAGGGGCAGCAGCTGGAATGGGGCGGCAGTGGCCTTGCTAGAGATAGGAGGGAGGTTTTTTTTCATGTCAAGAGCAACTTGAGAAACTGCAAGTTGCTTCTGATGTGAGAGAATTGGCCGTCTGCAAGGACATTGCCCAGGGGATGCCGGGATGCTTGATGTTTTACTATCATTGTGGGAGACTTCTCTCATGTCCTCGCATGGGGAGCTGGAACTGACAGAGGGAGCTCACCTGCTCTCCCTGGATTTGAACTGCCAACTTATTGATCAGCGGTCCTGCCAGCACAAGGGTTTAACCCATTGCGCTAAGAACAGTATCTCAGTGGCCTCTTCTTTCTTTCTCCCCCCCCCCCTTTCCAGGAAATACCACACCCATCTCCTCCAGTTTGATGGGGAAGGGGGATGGCGTTTTGAAAAGTTGGACCCTGCGGCCCGCCTGTCCCTCCGGGAAGAGAAGCAGCGCCTGGAGCAGCAGCTGGCTGGCGTCCCCGAAATGCAACAGCGTCACAATGAACTCTGCCAAATCCTGGGAGAAGACACAACAGCCTCTGTGGCAGTGGAACAGGTTTAAAGTGTGGATGCCCTGAAATGTCCACTTCCAGCTCAGTCTTGTGCTCAATAAGAGGGATCCTGGTCGCTGTGCTTTACTCTCAGGAGCTGCACACGGAGGGACCGGGATCACCCCAGCTCAATGAAGGAACAATCCTGTTTTTCCCCTTATTGGGGCAGTACTCATTTCTGGCACCTATTTTCTGTGCACTTAGTAACCTTCTCTCACACCCTGCCTTGGTTCAGGGTAGGGAGGGGGGTCAGTTTATACTGCCAAGCATCTATGAACTCTGCCCTTCCATATGGGAGCTAGCTTCCTATAAGCACAGTGCCTAAATATTCCCCAAAGCTCCCTGTCCAGTGTGAATCTGATGCCCCACTGCCAGCTCATCTTCTGTGTCTGCTGATGTTTCAGGGAGGCCTCCCTCCAGCACCCATCACTATCTTTTTACAAGGATTGGCAGTATGCTTGGGCAGGTTCTGGCCTTTCCAAACCAAAATGACTGCACAAAGTTTTCAACATGAATCAAAGCCATGAATGTAGCTCATGCAACTCTCATCCCTTTGCTGCCTTCTTCACCTGACCTCCACTTTTTGCCACTGCTAGTCTACAGAATCTAGTTGGACTGTGTGATGCTGAAATCCTGGGCTACTTGGGATCCAACTTGAGCGTGGGGCAGGGGGCCCAGTAAGTTAAGAAAACATTGTTCTATGCTCAATGTTTTCAGCTGTCCTCTATGAACCCCTGCTGTTCCTTAGAAGACCAAAGGCAAAAAGTTCCACATTTAAACAGGTATGTCCATACTGTCCCACAGCAGGACTCCAATCTGAGACTCATTTTAAGTGTGTTCTTTGGGTGCCATAGTTCCAATTTGCTTGGCACCCATATATATGTATGTGTGTGTATGTGTGTATATATACAGACACACACACATATGCATACATACATTCACACATACATATATATATAACACCCTGGAAACTACTCTCAGAAGAGAAACTTAAGCGGCAAAGAGGTCTTACAGCAAGTTGTTTTTGAAAACCACTGTTCTAGGACCACTTGAGACACACATACTTGATCACAGTGCCACTTGAAATATCCATACCTTTACAGCAACCTTGTCCACATTTTTTTTTTAGTCTTGAACTTGAATGCTTCTTTATCTTGCCAAAGTAATGGGTGAGTGTCCCCAAAGATATGCCCTAGAGAGAATGCAGTGCCATTTGTGCACTGTTGTTGGACATTGTCATTTCAAATATGCCAGTCCTTCAAACATAAAAGCGGATACAGGAACTCTCAACCCTTGTCTAGAGCAGGCTATATAGATAGGAGCTTGGAAAAGCTGATTTGGAGGACTGCTTTCCTGAGAATTCTTGGAGTTGTAGTCCAAAAAAGCAACTTTTCCTTCTAATTCAGAAATATTTTTACGCGCAAATGAGGGGACCTGCACCAATGAAGTTACATTTATTCAGCTTTCTAGTATTTCTCCACATAAAGAGGGCAGCAACTTGTCTTTTTCCCCCCTCTTCCTATTGTGTGTGATGTTACTGACAACGGGGTAAGGCAAGGGAAAGAAGAAACCACATTTCCTTTTTTTAGAAAATGGTTGTGCCTCCTCCCATGTAATTTTGGCAGTATATCTTCACACAGATGCTTCTGTTTTCAAACAAACAAACCCTGCGCTGTCCTGCAACTCATGAAGGTTGTTGTGTTGCTTTTGTTGTTTGAATACTTGCTACCAGTTGTGTTTTCCATGTGAAGGAACAGATCAGCAACCTAACTGTGATCTGCTATAGCATTTGCTGTAGCTATAAAAGAGACCCTTTCTGCAATTCTGAGATGCTGGCTTCAGGGGTCATGATTTGAGTTGACAAAGTGCAGAAAGCTTGATATTTGCACCTTGCTGACCTTTTTCTCTCAGCTCTGCCATTTTGCACGCATGTTTCACATGAAGCCATTGCTGCTGTTCCAGAGTGTGCTTCTCCCTGGGTGCCACTTCTGTTTTAAGTGAGAAAAATGGCTGCTAGTGAAAACAAGTGAACTCACATCCTGTTTCTTTTTTCTGAGGAATTAATCCTATAGGGCTGGCATCTGTATTCAAAACACTTGGGCCTGATGATCACTTCCCCTTCTATGTTTGGGTCAAGGAAGCCATACAAAATGCTAAGTTTATCAGACGACTCCAGAGCACTGTGGGAATTTTAGAAAGTTTGCAGCATTGGAATGTTTGCAGTTAGGAATGGGAATCATACAACCATTCAAATTTCATTGGATGGCAGCTCCCAGCATTGCTCACCATTGGCAATGCTAGCTAGGGCTGATGAAAACGGTGTCATAAAAAGAATTTTATTCCCCACCTTTTTTGCTTTATGCTATGAGCAACCATTAGGGCCCTGCTTATTGGTCTGTGGTCAGGGGATACCTTGGGCTTTTAAACCCATCCAAGCAGGCCTCTGAGCTACTGCCATGTGTCTTTCCTGCTCTATTTAGGCAATTGCTTTCACAGCTTTCTTTGTTGCTAGAAGCAGCAATTGTCACTCTGGTCCACACAAGGTAATTTTGTGTGGGCATAAACACAAAGAAGCACATAGGCAAAGGGGGAGAGGGCCACCAAGATGGATCATCCTACACTGTTCTGTTACAGTGTCCTCATGATTTCATCACAGCTAATGCGGGCAATTGCCATATCAACCTCATGGTTAGTTTTAGAAGCACACGGGCCAGGTCTCTGACCACTTTCAGCTCAGGCTGGGACATCTTTCAGTGTTGCTCTTGGGCAAAGGCTGCACACATAGGAGAATGAGGTGGTGCGATCCAGAGTGGGTGAAAGAGTCAGTTCAGACTCTCATTTGAAAAAACATTTCCTAAGAAATATGTGCAAGAGCTTTACTTGCAAACTAAACTGGTGGGGAATAGAGCAGGCTAGAATCCTGATCACTTCTCCCCGATATTACTATTTTTTATTTGCAGAGAGTCTGCATATCTGCCAGCATTATAAAAAAAATCTGGGTTTCCCCATCTGCATTTGAGGTTGCCTGTCACTTTTTGCATATGCAGTTATAGCTTTAGGTTTCTTTCATTTCTGCTTTTTTGAAAAAACAATTATATTTTCATTCTTTCTTTAGGTCTTGAAAAGTACATTTGGCAATGTTGTTTTGTTCCTACTTACTCGCAGCTCCTAGAAGCTCATTCTTTTAGCTGTCATTGCTAGTGGGACTAAGGGGGACTTGTGTCTCCTGCTTTCCAAATTCTGTTGCAGTCCTGATCATAGACCCTCATCTAGCCAACTCCATCCAAAGCAGTTAAACTGAGCCATTTTTAGGCAAGTGCAAGCCCACACTACAGTTCCATTAGGATCAAGTCTGTCACCTACTTTATTGTGGCTATGAAGTTTCCATGAGACTATTGGAGCATACAGGATTTTGGAGTGGGCTCAAGTTAAATGTTAGAACTGAGAGAAGAAGGTTCAGCTTGTTTTCTTCTGTGCTTTACTGTACAGGTTCCTAATTTATTTAATTGCATTTGATCCTTCTGTCTGTGTTTTGTAAGATGTTTTTAAAATGCATCGTTGAATCCTTCTGGGGCAATCTTTTGAGTCTGCCATCCACTGGATGCCCTTCCTAGAATGGAAATCCCAAGAAGCCAATAGTAAGTTTTTATTGCTTTATTTGGGGGGATAGAAAACCAAAGTGTGTGCCATTGAGGTTGAATGTGTGTCAAAATTAAGATTCTCACAGAGGAATGATGTTGTCACTATCTGTCACCTCTGATGTTAGAATTTTACAAACTATGCAACAAAGTTCTCTTTTTTTGTAGCTACAGAACTACCCCACCCTACCCTTTTCTCTTTTCCTCAGTGCCTTTGACCCTGGCAATAGCCAGGTTTCTTCAGATAATAAAAATATTATATATCACAAACAGCTGTCTGTGTGATTCTGAATTCAGTGGTGGCTACTAAACTCGGGCATGACCTCTGCCAAGCATAGGAGCAATCACAAATAGCAGAGAGAGAAAGTCTAGATCAGTGATTCTCAACCTGGGGTCCCCAGATGTTTTTGGCCTACAACTCCCAGAAATCCCAGCCAGTTTACCAACTGTTAGGATTTCTGGGAGTTGAAGGCCAAAAACATCTGGGGACCCCAGGTTGAGAACCACTGGTCTAGATAAACTTCCCATGAAATTTAAAATTTCAAAACATGTAGACGGTAATACTGCTCCATCTTATGAACTAGTAAACAGCATAGTTTATCAAAAGGGAGTGCTTTGACACACTCCCCTCCCCTTTGTCCCAAAATTCATTGACCTGTTTCCCCTTGTTCAGCCTCCTTTAGTCTCAGTCCCTCCATAGGTTTTGGGCTACTGTTACACTCTGTCTCAGTCAGCATGGTCAATGGTTAGGGATAATGAGAACTGTAGGCTAAAACAGATGAAGGGAGACAATGGAGGAAGACTGTCCTATTCATCCAGCCACATTTTAAAGCAAGGTGGTGGATCATGTAACTCTCCAAATGGTGGTGGTCTAACTCCCTCCATTAATAACCCAACATCTGGAGGACAACATCTGCATGATCCCATTCCGATGTCATGAGTCCATCCCTCCTCACAGTTCAGAGGTATATTATTGTCTTTCATTCTTGTGTCTCGGTTGTTCTAGTCTTCTCATTGGATTTTCAAGTAAGGAGGTTGGGTTTGCACAAAAAATATCCTTCCTGCGCTTCTAACTCCTTGGAAGCCAAGAGCAAAGAGAACATAGCCCAGCAGCCACCAGCTTCCTGAAGCTCCCAAAAAAAGCCATTTCCCTAGTATTTGCAGCGGGCAAAAAGGAGCTAGACAGGGTTTGGGTATGAATGGGCTTCATGAAAACAGCTTAGTGAAGTTATAAATATGGTGCCACTTCAGTGGCATTGGAAGGCACCTATGTGGCATATCATTTATTTTAATTTTTTGGAAGTAGGTGAGAAAGAGGGAAGATGGAAGTGCACTCAAGGGTCTGATTGAAAAAAGGTATGTAATGAATGAAGGAAGATGGTGGACCCTTATAAGTCATCTAGAAATCCAAACAGAAAAAATTATTCAGGGATCCTAAGGAGTTCAGTCTAAATGAGGGAGAAAAATCAAGTCCCAGCAGTTCTAGCTAGCTTGAGAAAAATGTCGAAGAGTTTCAGTCTCCCGATTTTTCACTGGGAAACAGCAAATGCCAAAGCATAGCAAAGGATTATCCTATTCCCCTTGCACAATCTTCACTAATAGATGCTTTGTTTTAATGGTTTCCTTTAAAAAATATTTTACATTAAATATAATTAGTTCAATACATTATGTTAAATTAAACCAGCACCCAAGGGCTTCTCAGCCTCTCCCAGTGCATCTGCATTAATAAACAGCAGACAAGAGTGGGTTATCTGGCTGATCAAGTCTGTGTAATACAGCTTTGTTTCTTTCTTTGCTTATTTCTTTTGTTTGTCTTTGTCACAAGTTGAAAAGTCAAGAAAAGCATCTTGGAACCTCAATACTAAATACAATGGGTCTAACAGAACTGAGCAGAACTTCTTTCTGAGCCTGTGTTTCAAGGACTCCATGGTGAATATCCCAGGGGGAATCATATGTATAATAGGTCTTTCCTTCAGATTTAATCTACACGGTAATTGCACCCCACTGGAAGGATGGTTTTTTTTTTCCTGTGGCATAGCATCCTGTTTTTAGGGTGTTTTAAATAAAAGTTGCCACTAACAGATGTTCCCATGGGAAGCCTTCAGGTGAAAAGCCTGCAGTGAACTTGCAGCCTACATTTTGACAGCAGGGAAGACAATAATAGTAAACAAAGCAGTTCTACATCCTTAGGCTTAAATATAATGGATGTTGTGGAGTCACAAGTTAATTCACCTTTGTTGTTGTTGATATGTGCCTTTACGTCAACTCCATGTGATGGTGCCATTCATCCTAAGGGTTTCCTAGGCCGGATTTGTTTAGAGAGAGTTTGCCATTGCCTTCTTCTTCGGCATGACTTACTGAATGGCACCCAGAAGGTTTTCCATGGCTAAGCAGAAATTGAAATTCTGTGCTCACAGAATATATTTATTGGTTTTTAACTGGGAATTTTTAAATACTACTTATATTTAATCCTGTTTGCATATTTGTATATTTTGAATTGTATACTGATGCTTTGATGTTAAGTCGCCATAAGTCAGAAACAACCTTTTTTCAATCAGACCCTTCAGTTAAGGTGAAACTATCACAGGATTTTCTTGGCAGTTTTGTTTTTAGAGGGGGTTTGCCATTGCCTTTCTTTGAAGCTGAGAAAGCGTGGCTTGTCTGAGGGGACCCAAGTCTGTCTCCATGGCTGAAATTCAACTGCTGCAACCCGTCTTAGCTTATGTGTTCATCTTTGCTTATAACTTGTGTCTTTTGACCACCCTCTGATGCCCCTTGGCCAAACATATTCCACCTATTGAATGTTGGAGAGTATGTATCTGTGGCCCAGCCCTGACAATAACTTCATCTGCAAGAGATAGCCCTCTTGACTCCGATAACTTTTATTTCAGAGTGAATAAAAAAGGTCACAGAAGTTTCCTTTTTTTATTAGAGCCCCTGGAATTTGCCATTCAGAATGGCTACACAGGTTATTGAGGGTGAGAGTGGGAGTGGTGCTGCAAATTTGTATTTTCCAAGGTCTGGTATGGTCAACCAGTATTGAATCTAGCTACATTGTTATGGATATCTTGTATGCACATATAAGTGGCTTGGCTGCTTCTGGAAGTGGAAAAATCACATCCTCTTGAAAGTGTGGGTGGCAATGCAAGCAGTTTTTTACTGTTAAGTATTTTGCAGTAAATAATGAGGCTAAGCTGGGAGTAGAAAATTAATATTGGTAAAGATGTTGATTTTTAAGGTTTCTTGTTCACACTCCAGTTCTTGCGCATCCCTCCCTTAAGCATATATAAATAAAAGCAGACCTTTGAAAGCCACATGGGGCAATGTGGCATTTCAGTAATTAGTGATACAATACTTAAAAGAGAATTTGTCTGGAATGTTTACAACCCAGATTTGGACATTTGCTGTAACAGGTAAGTTTATAACATCTATGTGGAGCTGCTTAAATCTTGGGGACAGCCACTTTATTCTATGCTTTTTTGAAAACGTTTTTGTAAGATATTTGGAATCATAGAAAAGAATCAAAGGATTGCAAGGGGATTCATGGGCCATCTAGTACACACACACACATATTCAGTATCAGATTTCCACTTATATTTTCCATTTATTTAAAACTAGCTGTGCCTGGCCCCGCATTGCTTTTGCCCAGTCTGGTTCAACGGGAAAGAAAGGATAGACAAAGAGTAGGTTTCAGATATATGTGATTTCACAATGCCTGTGGGTAGCCAATATTTGTGGTGGTTCCATTGTCTGTGCAGATATGGAAATTGTTTGGTTTGGCGACTCTGAAACACGGAACATATTACTGTCCATGTGATAAGCAATCCGTGTCCTGATGTAAACTGTAGAATTCTAAAGATTGCTGCTGAGTGTAAACATAGATAGATAGATGGATGGATGGATATAGATCTCTTTCTTTCTCTGCCCTCCCCTTTGGGAGAATAACAGGGGGTGTGGCTTTCTTGTTGGCCATGCCCCTGTTATTTTCCTGCTGGGAGAGGCCTTAGGCCCCTCCCAGGGAGCGCCCCCAGTGCCTCCTCCTCCCTGTTATTGAAAAGCTGGCTACCAGTATTTAAAAAGTCTAAAATCAAGAAGAGTAAATAAAGAGCACCACTCAGAAAACAGAGGAATTCCAGACATGAAACAATCAGGACCAGCTAACACCTCCCAACAAAGGATTCCCCCAGGCAGAAAGAAGCTAGACTTCGAAGCTGCAAGACTATTCAATGCTAATCAAGCTGGCCAGTTGCGACATTCACACTTGGCTCAAGCGGAAAAGAGTTATTTCTCCCAACCTGGAACTTCCACAGATATATAAAGAGAAGCCTCCCACAGGATGGTAAAACATCCGAGCATCGAACTGGGTGGCAAGGAGGTGGACCTAGCCATCCCTTGCGGCCACACCCACGCTGGTTGCTAAAGAGAGGAGACTGCTTGGCCATTGCTAAGGGGAGGAGCCCTCTGGAACAATGGTTGCTAAGGGAGGAAGAGACTGATTGGCTGTTGCTAAAGGACATGGTTTTACCTGTCTCAGGTGTGACAGGTTTGTGATAGTAGGTTTGTGAATACCTTAAAACACTCAATAGTTCAAATGCTACATGCTATCCAAATTTTGTAGCAACTTCAGTGTAGAAGTTTGGAAGATATGAGGTCCTCACAAATGAACATTACATTTTTATTTATATAGATTAAACTTTAGCAAATATTCTACTTTCCTGTCTGAAGACATGGCAGATAATGGTAATAAAATCCAACCAGAATGTACACCTGAAAGTTGCAATCTAAAATGTTTGAGTTTTAATAATTGTTTCCCAATGTTTCATAAACTCCCAACTGCGCTGTTGAACAGATAAGTTTTTTGCTCATACCCAATGATCTGCCCAGATTTAGCAGAGAGAAAAACCAAAAAATATTATATACTGTGAGCGTTGAGTTCTCTGGGGAGCAACATCATTTCCAAATAAGACCTCTATGTCAATTTGGCATTTCTAGAGAGTTTTTTTCTCAATTTATCCTTTCTGTATTTGTGAATTGTTCTTTTGCTGATTGATGTTACATTTATCCATCTGTGCATTTGTACTTTATGACTCATACACTTATGCAGTGCTGGATTAATGTATTCCACTTTTACTTGCTGATTTCCTTTGCAACATTCATGACGGCATTGTACTATGAGTAGCACTCTGTCAAGCTTTGAGGAGGCGGACAATTGAAATCAATTGGTCTACAGTTCAAATTTGTCTTCAGGGTTTCAGTGGATCTGCTATAAGCATAATTAACTAACTGTACACCAACATCAACAACATGAAGGCTATTCCTACCTGCTCCATGTGCATTTGCAGAGCCTGGACTAGAGGCATGGGTGTCCTGCCCTGATCACACATATTGATCTGGATGTAACGTGGAAGAAAACTCTGACAGCAAAATGAAATTATTATTGTTATCATCATCATCATCATCATCATCATCATCATCATTATTTGATACCTACCTCTCCTAACAGCTCAAGACAGAGTACAGTGTTCCCTCACTTATCGCGGGGGTTACTTTCCAGGACCACCCGCAATAAGTGAAAATCTGTGAAGTAGGGACACTATATTTATTTTAATATTTATACATTACTAGCTGTGCCCGGCCACATGTTGCTGTGGCTTATGGGAATGATTTGTTGGCCAGGTGGAATAGCAGTGAATAGCCTTGCAGCCTCAAAGCCTGACCATTTTCTGGAGTAGTTGGAGTAGCATCCTCAATCAAAGATTTGAAGCCTGGCTACTTCCTTTGTAGGGGAATCATTGTTTGGCCAGATCGAATTGCACTGAATAGCCTCGCTGCTTCAAAGCCTGGCTGCTTTCTACATAGGGCATCCTTGCTAGGTCAGGTTGAATGGGACAGAGTAGCCTCGTGGCTTCAAAGCCTGGGGATTTTTCAACTAGGGGAAATCTTGGTTGGCCAGGTTGAAAAGCACTGAATAGCCTTGCTGCCTGCAAGCCTGGCTGCTTTCTACCTTGGTTGGCCAGTTTGAATAGCAGGTATGAATGCTGCAATTAGGCACCTTGATTAGCATTTAATGGCCTTGCAGCTTCAAAGCCTGGCTGCTTCCTGCCTGGGGGAATCCTCTGTTGGGAAGTGGTAGCTGGCCCTGATTGTTTCCTTTCTAGAATTCCCAATTTCCCTGCTTTCAGAGTGTTGCTCTTTATTTACTGTCCTGGTTTTAGAGATTATATTGTTTGTATTATTATACCACAGTAATTATCTCATACTCTATTTATAATCTTATATTATCTGCTTAGAGGTGGATTAGATGAAGCCCCTTCTACACAGCTGTATAAAATCCACACTGAAGTGGATTATATGGCAGTGTGGACTCAATATAATCCAGTTCAAAGCAGAGAATATAAGATTATAAATTGGCAATATAGCTGTGTGGAAGGACCTTGAGTCTACACTGCCATATAATCCAGTTCAAATCAGATAATCTGTATTTTATAGGCAGTGTGGATCAGGCCTAAGAGCACACTACCTCTGCCCTGGGCGCCATTTTGGCTGAGGGAGTTGCTAGGATACAAAGGGGGCGGGGCCTAAAGGCAGCGGGGGGGGGGGGGGGCTAAAGGCAGCAGAGCCTACCTTTCTGACTGGCAATTAGGGAGAGAAAGGCTCTTCCTCATCCTCTGTAATTTGGACTATTTTTCTAGGTTTTTTTTAATTGAAAGGCATATTTTGGATGACTATGTCTTTTGTCCAAGACATTATAGAAGTCCAACTTTGAGGAATTCCAGCAGTGGAATGGCACAACAGTACAAAGTATAGAATCATAAAGTTGGAAGAGATCACAAGGGCCATTCTATCTAACTCCCTGACATGAAAGAATGCACCTCACAACAGATGAAAAGAGAGATTGGGATAGGGAGGATAAAGGACTGCACTACAAGAAAATGCTTGGCTATTTGGAGGAAATACCAGAGGACCAAGAAGAATGTGGATGCACCAAAACTGCATCCATTCTGCACCACTGTTTATCATGCCCAGCATTGATGGAAGTGGCAGGGAATGGCCCATGTCTTGCTTGTGGAAGTAATGTACAGCTGTACAACAGTCAAGACAGTTACCACATTAAAAGCTAAAATTTCAAAAGAAAAGAACAATTTCAGTAAGGGCTCACGAGAGGTCTTTGCCCCCCCCCCAAAAAAAAACACACCTTTAGAAGCCCATTTGAGATTGAACAAACTATGGAAAAGCAGGTATATCTTATACAGTATTCTGCCACCAATGCAGAGCACTCTTCTATGTATTTGCAACTTATGTGGCAGCACCTTTGTTCAATTATGGCAAATTAGAATAACGCAAATTAATCATTATTTAAAATGCCGGACACCAGCACAAAACCACCACAATACCCTCATCAACTAGAAGATAGAAAGGGAAGAGGAAGATATCATTTCCACTGAAGCCGAGAGGAATATGGGAACTGCAGTGAGAGAAACCATCACACAGGAATTAAATTGTGTCCCTGGTGGTGGCGCAGTGTGTTAAACCGCTGAGCTGCTGAACTTACAGACCGAAAGGTCTGAGGTTTATTTATTTATTTATTTATTTATTTACAGTATTTATATTCCGCCCTTCTCACCCCAAAGGGGACTCAGGGCGGATTACAATGAACACATATATGGCAAACATTCAATGCCAACAGACAAACAACATATATAGACAGACACAGAGGCATTTAACATTTTTTTCCAGCTTCACGATTCCGGCCACAGGGGGAGCTGTTGCTTCACTGTCCACTAGTGGCTGTACTTCCTCATTCCTTTTCTTGTGTTTTGCTGGCAGTTTTATGATGTTGTAAATTAGTTAAATTAGCCTCCCGCATAAAGTGTACCTAAATTTCCCTAATTGACAGATGCAACTGTCTTTCGGGGCTGCATAGGTCAACAGCAAGCTGGGCTATTTAATGGTCGGGGGCTTAACCCGACCCGGGCTTCGAACTCATGACCTCTCGGTCAGTAGTGATTTATTGCAGCTGTTTACTAGCCAGCTGCGCCACAGCCCGGCCCCAGGTTCAAATCCCGGGAGCGGCATGAGCGCCCGCTGTTAGTCCCAGCTCCTGCCAACCTAGCAGTTTGAAAACATGCAAATGTGAGTAGATAAATAGTTACCACTCTGGCGGGAAGGTAACGGCGCTCCATGCAGTCATGCCAGCCGCATGACCTTGGAGGTGTCTATGGACAACGCCAGCTCTTCGGCTTAGAAATGGAGATGAGCACCAACCCCCAGAGTCGGTCACGACTGGACTCAACGTCAGGGGAAAACCTTTACCTTTATCTTTATAGCAGCAGTATGCAGGCAACTGACACTTTTCTCCATTAAAGCGGAAACGTGCCACAATAACAAAGCCAAGAGAAAGTAATGGGAGAGACTCGACATTGTGTGATAAATTCCTCCAGCATATTTAATCATCCTGTCATAATTGTAATGGGTCAGGCTCGTATGATAATATCCTAAGTCTAGACCAGTTCCATAAATGATGGTGCTTGCACCCCACTTTTTCTCCATACAATTCAAAGCAGTAGGCATGGCCCTCCCATGTTTTATCCTGTAGCAAATTAGGTTGACAGTGTGTAACTGGCCTAAAATCACCCAGCAGCTTAATGTTTGAATAGCTTTCAGAGTTATTACTTTTTTCTTCTTCTTTTCTTTTCACTTCACACTTCACACTTCCCTATCAAGACAACTATCATTTGGTTTTAAGTAAATGTTGTAATTCCTCACTTCTCTCCCCACCCACACACCTCAAAATCTTTGAAATAAAAATGATTTAACAGAGTGATGACTGTCTCAGTCACTGCACATCACTGAGATCATCAACATCATCCATAATTTTTCGTTTATTACCCGTCTCTCTTCACAGCTCGAGGTAGGACACAACACTGTTAAAATATATCATCAAAATAAATGCATTCAATAAAGTGCATATATTAAAACATTTTGTTGTTGTTTATTCATTCAGTCGCTTCTGACTCTTCGTGACCTCATGGACCAGCCCACGCCAAAGCTCCCTGTCCGCTGTGGCCACCCCGAGCTCCTTCAAGGTCAAGCCAGTCACTTCAAGGATACCATCCATCCATCTTGCCCTTGGTCGGCCCCTCTTCCTTTTTCTTTCCATTTTCCACAGCATCATTATCTTCTCCAAGCTTTCTTGTCTTCTCATTATGTGGCCAAAGTGCTTCATCTTTGCCTCTAATATCCTTCCCTCCAGTGAGCAGTCGGGCATTATTTCCTGGAATATAGACTGGTTGGATCTTCTCGTGGTCCAAGGCACTCTCAGGATTTTCCTCCAACAGTTCAAAAGCGTCTGTCTTCCTTCACTCAGCCATCCTATGGTCCAGTTCTCACATCCATAGGTTACTACGGGGAATACCATCGCTGTAACTATATGGACTTTTGTTGCCAGTGTGATGTCTCTGCTCTTCACTATTTTATTAAGATTGGTCATTGCTCTCCTCCCAAGAAGTAAACGTCTTCTGATTTCCTGGCTGCAGTCTGCGTGTGCAGTAATCTTTGCACCTAGAAATACAAAGTCTGTCACTGCCTCCACATTTTCTCTCTCTATTTGCCAGTTATCATTCAGTCTGGTTGCCATCATCTTGGTTTTCTTTTCTGCAACCCGGCTTTTGCACTTTCTTCTTTCACCTTGGTGATAAGACTCCTCAGCTCCTCCTCACTTTCAGCTATCAAAGTGGTATCATCTGCATATCTAAGGTTGTTAATATTTCTTCCAGCAATTTTAACTCCAGCTCTGCATGTCGCATGATGTGTTTTGTATACAAGTTGAATAGGTAGGGTGACAGCCCTGCCGTACTCCTTTCCCAGTCTCAAACCATCTGTTGTTCCGTGTTCTGTTCTACTTGGTCTTTATACAGATTCCTCAGGAGAAAGACAAGGTGACTTGGTATCTCCATACCACCAAGAACTCATCACAATTTGTTATGATCCACACAAAGGCTTTAGAATAGTCAATAAAATAAAAATAGATGTTTTTTTCTGAAATTCTCTGCCTTCCTCCATTATCCAGTGGATATTGGCAATTTGGTCTCTCATTTCTCTGCCTTTTCTAAACTCAGCTTGTACATCTGGCAGCTGGAGTCTACCTTGCAGGATTTTGAGCATTACCTTACTGGCATGGGAAATAAGTGCCACTGTACAAAAGTTTGAGCATTCGTTAGCATTTCCCTTTTTTGGTATGGGGATATAAGTTGATTTTTTCCCCCAATATGATGGCCATTCTTGTGTTTTTTGTATTTAATAATAATAATAATAATAATAATATATTATTATTATTATTATTACTATTTTTCGTATTTGCTGGCATATGGCATGCATCACCTTGACAGCATCATTTTTCAAGATTTTAAACAACTCAGCTGGGACCCTGTCATCGCCACTGCCTTGTTATTAGCAATGCTTCTTAAGGTCCAGTCCACCTCACTCTTCAGGATGTCTGGTTCTAATTCACTCACCACACTGTCAAGGCTATCCTCAATGTTATTATCTTTCCTACACAGGTCTATTTAGCTGTTTGTGATTCCTTTATTTTATCACTTTTAAACTTATTTTTTGTGCAATACTTTTGACACAATTTTTTTTAAAAAAGGTCTTTTGTATAGTCTTGCCACCTTCTCTTGATCTCTTCAGCTTCTGTAAGGTCCTTGCCGTCTTTGTTTTGATATTTTTTGCCTGAAATTTACCTCCGATTTTTGCCTGAAATTTACCTCCGATGTTTCTAATTTTCTGGAAGAGCCAGAAAACATATTTCTACAAAATAGACATATTAAAATACAAACAAAGATTAAAATACAAGAAACACAGAATGTTAATTTAAAATTCATAGTTAAATACTGACTGGGTATGTATTATCTGACCTCATCACAACAGATCAGCATGAATAAGGAGGTCTTTTTATGAGCATTTCTGGCATTTAGCTTTGACCCAGTACAGAGTGGTAATGGATTTTCTGCACAAGTATTGACACACAATCAGTCTATTTATTTGTAAACAACAAACGAGCATGGATTAAACTGCACTTCCACCTAATCTATAAACAAGTTCAATTTTAGTTGTTGGATGTATTCCAAACTGTTTTATAACTAAATGCTCCAGCTGAATTGCCTATGCAACTCAGCCATTGTCTTATCCTAAAAGTCAGAGTCAAGGTTTTAGAATGCAATTTAGCAAAACATTGTGTTAAAGACACCAGTCTTAAAATTTATATAATTTGCAAAAAATTAAAAAAGAAGAAGATGCCTTTTTTGGCCCAACAGTTTTCAGCACAATTCCCAATGAGTACTTTTCTGGAAGCCTCAGTAGTATAGTTTATCAATGAAGAACTCAGATAAACATAACCATAAATCATGGGTATTTGATACAAGACATAAAAGGAAGAGTGGCGAGGATCCAAAACGTTATTTTAGACATTCCACCTTCAAATCAATCATCGCCATCCCCTTACGTAGCAACATATCCCCCCCCCCCCCCCCCAAGTGTTGCTTCCTCAGAGGTGGGGATAATCCTGGCCTGGAGTTACAGGGATATATCACCACTTGTGAGTTAAAATATTATTTCACAGATGAAAAGTGGCCAAGCAACATTAGGGTGAGATCAAGGTGGCAAAAGTTATAGATGAAGATGAGCACACAATTTAGGAGAAGCTGCAGCAATTTGCCTTTGCCTGAGCCTATTGGAAAGGGATCATGTTATTTACCTATTAAGCAGTAGACCCTCTGGATTGTTTTTAGGATTCATTCAGCACTTTAAGTATTACACCTGCTGTATAATTATCCCTCCCTGATAACTTGATATTGCTTTGCACTTGGCCTGGATCTTTTGACTCAAATCGGGATTTTAATATTATTGTGTATATTGACTTTTATGACTGTTTTTAATCATGTTGAAGTTTTACTGCTCGGTTTAATGTTTTATCTGATTTCTGCTGTCGTGTCTGGGCATGGCCCCATGTAAGCCGCCCCGAGTCCCTCCGGGGAGATGGGGCGGGATATAAGAATAAAATTATTATTATTATTATAAAGTGCCCCCTGCTTATCTCTCCTTGCTAAGTTGAGTGAAAAGCATTTTTTTTTTTTGCAATTTGAACTTTGTTTGAAACAAGTATGGTAAGCTGAGGACAAAGGGGGAAGGTGAGAGGAGGCCAGAGAAACTGGAGCCCCTTCTACACTGCTGGTAGATATCCCAAGATCTGATCCCAGATTATCTGGCAGCGGAGACTCATATAATCCAGTTCAAAGCAGACAATCTGGGATCAGATCCTGGGATATAAGGACAGTGTAGAAGGAGCCTGGGACATATTAAAGTAGCTGAAGGAGTGGTAGGAGTGGTAGGAAGGAGTGGGGAAGGAGCTGGAAGGGTATTTTTTATTTTTTTTAGTTGGATGTTACTCTGTGTTCCAGGAAGCAACAAAGCAAGAGGGATGGATGGACAGATGAATGGCTGTATGGACAGAAGGAAGGAAGGAAGGAAGGAAGGAAGGAAGGAAGGAAGGAAGGAAGGAAGGAAGGAAGGAAGGAAGGAAGGAAGGAAGGAAGGAAGGGAGGAAAAACCATGGTTGGGTAGATCTGTAATTGGTTAAGCAAACAAACCTAAAGGGTGTTCCCCAATGCTTCCTCTTCATCCTGGAAAGAAGTGACGAGTGGAGTGCCAGCAGCAGGGTTCCGTCCTGGGCCCGGTTCTGTTAAACATCTTTATTAATGACTTAGAATAATGAAGGGTTAGAAGGCACAATAATCAAGTTTGCAGACGACACCAAATTGGGAGGGATAGCCAATACTCCAGAAAACAGGAGCAGAATTCAAAACAATCTTAATGGATTGGAGAGATGGGACGAAACTAACAAAATGAACTTCAACAGGGACAAATGCAAGATACTCCACTTAGGCAGAACAAATAAAATGCAAAGATACAGAATGGGGGACACCTGGCTTGACAGCAGCATGTGTGAAAAAGATCTTGGAGTCCTCGTGGACAAACAAGTTAAACATGAGCCACCAATGTGATGCGGTGGCAAAAAAAGCCAATGGGATTTTGGCCTGCATAAATAGGAACATAGTGTCTAGATCCAGGGAAGTCATGCTACCCCTCTATTCTGCCTTGGTCAGACCACACCTGGAATTACACTATGTCCAGTTCTGGGCACCGCATTTGAAAAGAGATGTTGACAAGCTGGAATGTGTCCAGACAAGGGTGAATAAAATGATCAAGGGTCTGGAGAACAAGCCCTATGAGGAGCGGCTGAAAAAGCTGAGCATGTTTAGCCTGCAGAAGAGAAGGCTGAGAGGAGACATGATGGCCATGTATAAATATGTGAGGCAAAGTCATAGGGAGGAGAGGGCAAGCTTTTTTTCTGCTGCCCTGGAGACTAGGATGCGGAAAAATGGCTTCAAACTACCTGAACATTAGGAAGAACCTCCTAACTGTGAGAGCTGTTCAACAATGGAACTCTCTGCCCTGAAGTGTGGTGGAGGCTCCTTCTTTGGAGGCTTTTAAGCAGAAGCTGGATGGCCATCTGTTGGGGTTGCTTTGAATGTGATTTTCCTGCTTCTTGGCAGGGGGTTGAACTGGATGGCCCATGAGATCTCTTCCAACTCTATGATTCTAAAGATGGACAAGAGGCAGACAGGCAGGCAACATCAGTGGAAGCAAATTCATAATGCCCACCTGCTGTTATGAGAGCTAATCACTAAATTATAACTATGTCTAAATACCTGTGTGTGCTCTACATAGTCTGTGATTCATTTCTTCTTTATATTGTCTTCCTGACTAGACAAGGTCTCCTCCCCCCCCCTCCTTCCACCGCACCCCAGACAAGTTATAAAACTGCTGAGCTTAATGGTTTGCTCAGGCAATTTCTCGTCACAATGACTGTTTGAAATCCAACAAATGCAGTACTATGGAAAAGAATGAGAGGCTGCATGCCCGCGCCTGCGTCTACACCAACAATGTCAAATCAATTTCCTGAAAGAATCCAATATTTCTGTTTGTATCAAGTTAAGTAAACATGGAACAAAAGGTGCATCTACACTGTAGAAATACAGTAGAGTCTCACTTATCCAACACTCGCTTATCCAACATTCTGGATTATTCAGCGCATTTTTGTAGTCAATGTTTTCAATACATCGTGATATTTTGGTGCTAAATTCGTAAATACAGTAATTACAACATAACATTACTGCACATTGAACTACTTCTTCTGTAAACTTTGTTGTATAACATAATGTTTTGGTGCTTAATTTGTAAAATCATAACCTAATTTGATAATTAATAGGCTTCTACTTAATCTCTCCTTGTTATTCAACGTATTCACTTATCCAACATTTTGCCGGCCTGTTTATGTTGGATAAGTGAGACTCTACTGTATTGCAGTTGGAAACCATCTTAACTGTCATGGCTCAGTGCTATGGAACCATGGCCTTAAGTCTTCCCTGTCAAAAGAGTGCTGCTGCCTCACCAAATCACATTACCTATGATTCTTTAGCATTGAGACGTGGCAGGTAAAGTGGTGTCGAAATGCATTAATTCTCCAGTGTAGATGTACACAAAGTTGCGGTTGAAGTATTTACCACACATAACAGAACATCCACTTTAGTATGATGTATGCTCACCTATTTCCCAAATACATTTTTCTAGTTTCTACAGGTAGAGAATATGTACGTAAATATCCAGATGTTATTATATCTAATTTATGAATACAGTGTTCTGTCACTTATCATAATAATAATAATAATAATAATAATAATAATAATAATAATAATAATAATACTTTATTTATACCCCGCCACCATCTCCCCAATGGGGACTCGGGGCGGCTTACATGGGGCCATGCCCAGACACCATACAATATAACAAAATAAAACAGCAAATCATAACACAATATAACAGTGCAAAATCATCACATATATTACAACACAAATCAGAGAAAACAATGAAAACCAGGGCAGGCCACATGAACACTTAATTAAAAACTCGGGAGAGAGAGACATAGGAATAAGGGAACAGGGATATAAAATGGTGAAGCAGTCTAAAGTATAAAATCCAAGGGGAATAACCAGAGTGATATATTACATTTACTCCCCAAAGGCACATCGGAAAAGCCATGTTTTTAGATCTTTCTTAAAGGCTAACAAGGTGGGGGCTTGCCTGATCTCAGTGGGCAATGAATTCCACAGTCAGGCCACAGCAGAAAAAGCCCTCTCCCTCGTTCCCACAAGACGGGCCTGGGACAAAGGCAGTGGCGAAAGGAAGGCCTCTCCGGATGAACGAAGGGAACGAGCAGGTTTATGGTAGGAGATACGGTCACTAAGGTAGGTGGGTCCCAAACCGTTTAGGGCTTTATAGATGATGGTCTGTACCTTGAATTGGGACCGGAAAGTGAACGGCAGCCAGTGGAGCTCTTTAAACAGGGGAGTAGATCGTTCCCTGTAGCTCGCCCCTGTTATTAATCTGGCCGCCGAACGCTGAACCAATTGTAGTTTCCGGGCCGTCTTCAAGGGAAGCCCCACGTAGAGCGCATTACAGTAGTCCAGTCTAGAGGTAACTAAGGCATGCACCACCGTGGTCAAGTCAGACTTCACGAGGTATGGTCGCAGTTGGCGCACAAGTTTGAGTTGTGCGAAAGCCCTCCCGGCCACCGCCGACACCTGAGCCTCAAGCGTCAACGCTGAATCCAGGAGGACCCCCAAACTGCGGACCTGTGATTTCAGGGAGAGTGCAACCCCGTCCAGCACAGGTTGCCACCCAATACCCCGATCAGACGGGCGACTGACCAGGAGGGCCTCTGTCTTGTCAGGATTGATCCTCAGCTTGTTCCTCCTCATCCAGTCCGCCACAGCGGCCAGGCACTGGTTCAGAATCCGAGGGGCTTCCTTGGAGTTAGATGGAAATGAGTAGTGGATTTGCGTGTCATCTACGTAGAGATGGCAACACCCTCCAAAACTCCGGATGACCTCTCCCAACGGTTTCATGTAGATGTTAAATAGCATGGGGGATAAAATAGACCCTTGCGGGACCCCACAGGTCAATGGCCAGGGGTCCGAGAAGGTATCCCCCAGCTTCACCATCTGGGAACAACCCTCCAGGAAGGACCGGAGCCACTGCAGAACCGTGCCACCAAGCCCCATCCCGGAGAGCCTCCCCAGAAGGATACCATGGTCGATGGTATCGAAAGCCGCTGAGATGTCCAAGAGGACCAGCAGGGTCACACTCCCCCTGTCCAGCTCCCTGCGGAGGTCATCCACCAAGGCGACCAGAGCCGTCTCGGTACTGTACCCAGGCCTGAAGCCAGACTGCGAGCGGTCCAGAAAATCAGTGTCATCGAGGAACTCCTGGAGCTGCGTGGCAACCACCCGCTCCAGAACCTTGCCCAAAAACGGGAGGTTGGAGATTGGTCTGTAGTTGTTACAAACAGATGGATCAAGCAAGGGCTTTTTTAGTAGTGGTTTTACTACCGCCTGCTTAAAGTAGAATGGAACTGACCCCTGAACCAAAGAAGCATTTATTATGGTCACAAACCAGTCCAACAACCCATCTTTGGCCAGCTTAACCAGCCAAGAGGGACAAGGATCCAGAGCGCAGGTGGTCGCCCTCACAGACCCAAGAATCCCCTCCATCAGGAAGAACAAGCCGGAAAGAATCCCATAAGATCGAACAGACAGGTACCTCGGTTACCTCCACTGAGACCACAATTAAACTGGAGTCTAGCTCAAGGCGTATCTGAGCAACTTTGCCTGCAAAATGGTGCGCGAAATCGCTGCACCCAGTTGCCAAGTCATCGGGAAGCCCCTGGGCCTCAGGAGGCCGCAGGAGCTCCCCCACAACTCGGAACAACTCCGATGGCCTGTTGGCTGCAGACGCTATGCGGGCAGTCGTGAAAACTTTCCTGGCTGCTCGCAGAGCCACGGAGTACGCCTTAATAGCGGCTTTAGCCCGTGCTTGGTCGGACACGTCCCGAGATTTCCTCCAGATGCACTCTAGTCCCCTCCTCCTACGCTTCATCACAGCCAACTCCTCGGTAAACCAAGGAGTCGACGCGACTCTACGCAGTGAGAGGGGACGTTCGGGAGCGATCGTGTCCAATGCCCTTGATAGCTCACTATTATAGCGATCAACCAGGACATCGACAGGATCGCCAGTCTCCAGAACAGGAAGATCCCCAAGAGACCTCAGAAGTCCATCCAGATCCATCAGTCTTCTGGGGCGGACCATCTTAATGGGTCCACCACCCCTGCAGAGGTTAGAAGGCACGGCGATACTTAAACAGATCAGATGATGGTCAGACCATGACAATGGAAGAATGTTTTGCTCTTCCACTCTGACTGTCCCACCGTCCACAAGGTCCAAGGTGTGTCCCGCCTGATGTGTGGGCCCTGATATAACTTGAGACAGCCCCATGGTTGTCATGGCAACCATGAAATCCTGAGCTGCACCTGTCAATGTGGTCTCGGCATGAATGTTAAAGTCTCCCAAAACTATCAGTTGTTGGGAGACAAGGGCCGCATTGGAGACCACATCTGCTAGCTCGGACAGAGAGACTGCTGGGTCGCGGGGTGGACGGTACACCAACAGAATCCCCATGCTGTCTCGGGTGTTACATTCCAGGACCGCCCGCAATAAGTGAAAATCCACGAAGTAGGGACACTGTATTTATTTTAATATTTGTACCTTATTTTAGTACAGTAGAGTCTCACTTATCCAACATAAATGGGCCGGCAGAACGTTGGATAAGTGAATCTGTTGGATAATAAGGAGAGATTAAGAAGAAGCCTATTAATGCAGTTTGATACCACATCAATTACTAAGAAGAATCAAATTAGGTTATGATTTTACAAATTAAGCACCAAAACATCATGTTATACAACAAATTTGGCAGAAAAAGTAGTTCAATATGCAGTAATGCTACGTAGTGATTACTGTATTTACGAATTTAGCACCAAAATATTTCAATGCATTGAAAACATTGACTACAAAAATGTGTTGGATAATCCAGAACGTTGGATAAGCGAATGTTGGATAAGTGAGACTCTACAGTAGTTAGGTGGCCTTTCTCTCCTTCGCAAGCCCGTTTGGCACTGTAGTTGTTTTAGTTTGGTGAGGTGGGCAGCAATTTGGCAGAGAAGGCTGTAAACCTGCAACTCCCAGGATTCCCAGGGATCCAGTGAAGCCTTTCCGGAAGAAGGGGTAGGGCGAGAGCGCATGTGCGAAAGAGAGGCGCTGCCGCAGCCTAGTCTTCCGTAAGTTGCTTTGTGTTGTTTAATTGGTTAGTTTGATAGATAGATACCACTTTTGATTGGATAACATTAAGGTCCAAGGCATTCTGAAAGTGCTTTGGACCACAAAAAAAACCCACGAAACAGTGCGGTTGTGAAAAGTAAACCGTGAAGTAGAGAGGGAACACAGCAATCAATTTGAAAAAAAATCAGTCCCGCAAATGAGAAGGAATAACTCCACTTGTTTTAAATTGTAGGCTGCCTTTTGTCCTCATTTTGAGAAAAGGTAAAGGTTTCCCCTGACATTAAGTCTAGTCGTGTCTGACTCTGGGAGTTGGTGCTCATCTTCATTTCTAAGCCGAAGAGCCGGCGTTGTCCAAAGACACCTCCAAGGTCATGTGGCCGGCATGACTGCATGGAACGCTGTTACCTTCCCGCTGGAGCAGTACCTATTGATCTGCTCACATTTGCATGTTTTCGAACTGCTAGGTTGGCAGAAACTGGGCTATCAGCGGGAGCTCACCCTGCTCCCTGGATTTGAACCGCTAACCTTTCGGTCAACAAGTTCAGCAGCTCAGCAGTTTAACCCGCTGCGCTACCAGGGGGCCTATTTTGAGAAAAACAGGATATAAATACAGATGATGGTGACAGTAATGATAACTGGAGTACAGTCCCCATCATTCATCACCCGTAAAGTCAGTGGTGACAGGTGATGGAAATGGTAGTCCATGTTATTTATTCCTCATTCTTGATTTACAGCAGACCTTCTCTGTCTATTTGATGTGAGAGATTGGATATTATTTTTGTATAATGTGAAAGGGATCTAATTGTTTCCCACTGGGTTAAATTGTTTCTTTCCTTTCTGCAAAGAATCAATTGCCAATGGCTTGGGGAACACTGCTAGCCCAAGGATCATGACTATAAGTAGCACTCATTTAGTGGGTTGTTGTACATTTTCCAGGCTGTATAGCCATGTTCCAGAAGCATTCTCTCCTGACGTTTCACCCACATCTATGGCAGGCAACCTCAGAGGTTGTGAGGTATATTGGAAAACTAAGCAAGGGAGGTTTATATATCTGTGGAAGGTCCAGTGTGGGAGAAAGGACTCAACCAGAGAAGTCAGCCATAGCAGAGCACTTGATGAGCCAACCTGGACGCAGCATACTATTTGAGAACACAGAAATGCTGGACCACTCTAACAACTACCATGTCAGACTACACAGAGAAGCCGTCGAAATCCACAAGCATGTGGACAATTTCAATAGAAAGAAGGAAACCATGAAAATGAACAAAATCTGGCTACCAGTATTTTAAAAAACTCTAAAATCAGTGATTCTGGCCATGAAAGCCTTCGGCAACACCCTCATTTAGTGTTGCCTTACTTCAGGATCTTAGTGAGAAAAATCATTTTAGACATTTTGGAATAAACAGTCCAACAAAAAGAACAGCATCCAGAGGTGATATCTTTCAATTTTGAAATGCAAGGGGAATTTTACCTTTCCTGTTGCTGTCTGTATAAGTGCTATTTTTGCCTAGTCAACATGTGGAGTGTCTTAGAAGTTTCAAGAGCAGTGTGAGGAACTGCTGTAGATCCCGCAGAGTCAGCTCCATGCTCCTGATGATGTGTGCCTTTTGTTCTTGTTGTGACTTTCACATGACTGCCCATTTATGTCTATGTATATGCATTTTCAGACTCGATTAGCAAGCAACATAACACTAGTTCTGCTTTATGGGTGCTCCTTGTCTCTGGATACATCTACAGTACACTGTAGAATTAATGCAGTTCGACACCACATTGACAGCTATGCTATGGAATCATGGAAAATGTTGTTTTACTAGGTCTTTACCCTCCTCTGTCAAAGAGTGCTCATGTCTTACTAAACTGCAAATTACAGGGGTTATAGTGTCGAGCCATAGTAATTGAAGTGGTATCAAACTGCATTAATTCTACCAGGTAGACGGACCTCTTGCTAACATACAGTTCTCACAGAGGAAAGATGCATTGTGTTCTCCTCTTTCTTCCCTACTTAGCTTCAGATACAGTGTCACTACAATCTATATATATAAAAGAGTGATGGCATCAGGGCAGTGGACAAAACAACAAAAGTACAGGCCCCGCAACCTCGAAATTTGACAACACAACCCATCATCCATGCCTCCAGGTTGATACAACAAAAAGAAAAGAAAAATAAAGTCCTAATTAGAGGGAGAGCAATAATTTTTTTTATCCAATTGCTGCCAGTTTAGAGGGCTAATCTCTGCCCACTTGGTTGCCTAGCAACCAGCCAAGGGACAGCCAGGTTTCAGTTAGGGGACAGGCTGATTTAGGCCTCACTTAGGCTTCTTCCACAGATTATCTGATTTTAACTGGATTATATGGCAGTGTAGACTCAAGGCCCTTCTACACAGCTCTATAACCCATTTATAATCTTACATTATCTGCTTTGCACTGGATTATCTTGACTCCACACTGCCATATAATCCACTTCAGTGTGCATTTTATACAGCTGTGAAGAAGGGGCCTCATATAATCCAGTTCTAAGCAGATAATAGAAGATTAGAAATATACAGTAGAGTCTCACTTATCCAACATAAACAGGCCGGCAGGATAAGTGAATATGTTGGATAATAAGAAGGGATTCAGGAAAAGCCGATTAAACATCAAATTAGGTAATCGTTTTACAAATTAAGCACCAAAACATCATGTTATACAACAAATTTGACAGAAAAAGTAGTTCCATGCACAGTAATGCTATGTAGTAATTACAGTAGAGTCTCACTTATCCAACACTCGCTTATCCAATGTTCTGGATTATCCAACGCATTTTTGTAGTCAATGTTTTCAATATATTGTGATATTTTGGTGCTAAATTCGTAAATACAGTAATTACTACATAGCATTACTGTGTATTGAACTACTTTTTCTGCCAAATTTGTTGTCTAAGATGATATTTTGGTGCTTCATTTGTAAAATCATAACCTAATTTGATGTTTAATAGGCTTATCCTTAATGCCTCCTTATTATCCAACATATTCGCTTATCCAATATTCTGCCAGCCTGTTTATGTTGGATAAGTGAGACTCTACTGTACTGTATTTACAAATTTACCACTAAAATATCACAATGAATTTAAAACACTGACTACAAAAACATTGATTATGAAAAGGCAGACTGCGTTGGATAATCCAGAACATTATATACATGAATGTTGGATAAGTGAGATTCTACTTTAATATGAAATAATTACTGGGATAGAATAATGCAGAACAATATAATCTCTAAAACCAGGACAGTAAATAAACAGGGGAATTCCACACAGGAAACAATCAGGGCCAGCTAACACCTCCCAACAAAGTATTCCCATCATCAAAGTCTGGCAAATCCTCTGTTTTCTCAGGGCCACAGACAGTAGAAGCACATAAAATATCGCAAACAACACCACTCTGAAAACAAGGGAATTCCAGACAGGAAAGAATCAGGGCCAGCTAACACCTCCCAACAAAAAATTCACTCAGGGAGGAAGCAGCCAGGCTTTAAAGCTGCAAGGCCATTACATCCTAATCATTTTTCCTAATTGCAGCATTCATACTTGCCTCCAACAGACAAAAAAACCAATCAGAAATATTGTATATTCACAACCTTTAGGAAATAATATCCCCTGATGGCGCAGCGTGTTAAAGCGCTGAGCTGCTGAACTTCTGGACCGAAAGGCTGCAGGTTTGAATTGGGGGAGCGGAGAGCCCCCACTGTTAGCCCCAGCTTCTGCCAACCCAGAAGTTCAAAAACATGCAAATGTGAGTGCATCAATAGGTACTGCTCTGGCGGGAAGGTAACGCTGCTCTATGCAGTCATCCCACATGACCTTGGAGGAGTCTATGGACAACGCTGGCTCTTCGGCTTAGAAATGGAGATGAGCACCAACACTCTGAGTCAGACATGACTGGACTTAATGTCAGAGGAAAACGTTTACCCTTTACCTTAACTAACACCAGTTCCTCAATACTTTATTTCCCATACCACCATATTTTGCCACAGCAACGCGTGGCCGGGCACAGCTAGTCTATATATATAAAATGATAAAGTTGTTTGCGCAGTGACTATAACAACAAAACTAAACATCCCAGAAATACGAAATTTGGCAACACAATGCAAAATGCTTGCCTCCAGGTTACAACAACACAACCACACCACAAAACCACAATCCGGACCCACAAAACTCACAACAACGCATCATGTGATAACAACACAACTAAACACCCCAGAAATACAAAACTTGGCAACACAATGCAAAAGCCTTACCTCCCAGTTGTAACAACACAACCACACCACAAAACCACACAGGACCCACAAAACTCACAACAACGCATTGTGACTATAACAACACAACTAAATGCCCCAGAAATACGAAACTTGGCAACACAACGCAAAAGCCTTCCCTCCAGGTTGTAACAACACAATCACATCACAAAACCACAATCCGGACCCATAAAACTCACAACAACGCATCGTGACTATAACAACACAACTAAACGCCCCAGAAATACGAAACTTGGCACACAACTAAACACCCCAGAAATATAAAACATGACAACGCAAAAGCCTTGCTTCCCGGTTGTAACAACACAACCACACCACAAAACCACAATCCGGACCCACAAAACTCACAACAATGCATCGTGACTATAACAACACAACTAAACGCCCCAGAAATACGAAACTTGGCACACAACTAAACACCCCAGAAATACAAAACTTCACAACACAACACAAAAGCCTTGCCTCCCGGTTGTAACAACACAACTACACCACAAAACCACAATCCGGACCCACAAAACTCACAACAACGCATTGTGACTATAACAAATACAAAATTTGACAACACAACTCATCCACCTCCCCAATCACTACATTCACACTTGGCCTCCAAAAAAACAATTACAATAACAACAACAATAAGAATCAACACCATCACAGGCAAGAAACAGCCAGGCACTGAGACTGAGAGGCCAGTCAGTGCTACACTGGGCCTCCAAAAAACAATACAGTAGCATCTAACTTATCCAACCTTCATGACCACAACAACAACAACAATAATAAACACCTAAACAGACAAAACAAAAAAGGACTATTGTACCACAATAAAAATATAAACCGCACTCAGCAGAATCAGACATTACAACTAACAACAAACCAAAGACAACAGGGATCTCAAGCAATTATCAATCAACACAAAAATTGAAGACGGTAACAGACTTCAAATACTACTACTAATGTGAGTATAAAGAAGGTGGAGGTCACAGCATCAATACAACCTAATGTAGACTGACCAACACCACCAGACTAAGCCACAGCAACGCGTGGCCGGGCACAGCTAGTACGATATATGAATGTTCAGGAGATTCAACCTGAAAATTAGAAAGAACTTCCTCACTGTGAGAGCTGTTCAGCAGTGGAACTCTCTGCCCCAGAGTGTGGTGGAGGCTCCTTCTTTGGAGGCTTTTAAGCAGAGGCTGGATGGCCATCTTTTGGGGGTGCTTTGAATGTGATTTTCCTGTTTCTTGATAGGGGGTTTGACTGGGTGGCCCGTGAGGTCTCTTCCAACTCTATGATTCTATGATACTATGACAGTGCTTTCTTCTCTCAGTTATGAGTCACCGATAACAATAAATTATACGACTTTCTCATCTACATAGTGTACTCATCTCATTTTGTGACCTTCGTTGAATTTTAAAAAGTGCTTCCCATAGATGTATCCGCACTGGATAATTGTAGCAGTTTAATTGCACTTAAACTGCCGTGGTTTCAGCCAATGGAATCCTGGGGTGTTCAGTTTGGTGACAGATCTAGGCAGGAACCTGGAACTGTTTTTAAGATGGGAGGGGACCTTAAAACTGACAGACAAATTGTTATTGATTTTGTCTCTTTGCTGTTACCCGCTGGAGGAAGGAAATGCCTTTTCCTACCACTGTCAGTTAAATATGAAGATTCTTACACGCAGAAAATATACATAGAACAGTCCTCGTCCAGTGCACTGCAGGTGTGTATTTATTTATTTATTTATTTATTTATTTATTTATTTATTTATTTATTTACAGTATTTATATTCCGCCCTTCTCACTCCGAAGGGGACTCATTACACATATAAGGCGAACATTCAATGCCTTAACATAGAACAAAGACAGAGACAAATGTCCGAGCTGGCCTCGAACTCATGACCTCTTGGTCAGAATGATTTGTTGCAGTTGGCTGCAGCTGGCTGCTCACCAGCCTGCGCCACAGCCCGAGCCCATAAGATGAATTACAGGCAGTCCTTATTATTCCTGGCCCATTAATTGTTATTGTTATTGGATTTATGACATCCTTCATGATCTCTGGGCACTAACTGCCCTGCTCAGGTCTTGCAAGCTCAGATCTATTGCTTCTTTAACTGAGGCCCTTTCCACACAGCTGAATAAAATCCCACAATATCTGCTTTGAACTGGAATATATGGCAGCGTGGACACAGAAAATCCAGTTCAAAGCAGATATTGTGGGATTTTCTGCCTTGATATTCTGGGTTATATGGCTGCGTGGAAGGGCCCTGAGTCAATTCACTGTTGTGCAGACTCCTTCTGTTCCTTCTAACTTCCAAAGCAGTATAATCTTTCCCAATATTTCATATGGTCTCAAACCTCAATTTTTTCACTTCTGGTGGGAGTGAAAGCTTGATTTGCTCTGTTAATAGTATTTCTGATGTCTTTGTATGGTTGGGACAGCAAACAGAGAAGAAAACTGCCAGGAAATAAAATATCTCATTTGAGATTTGGTGCTGGATGACAATTCTATGGACATTATAAACTGCTAAAAAGACAAATGAATGAGTCTTATAACAAGTCAACCCATGGCCAATGCACAGGCATTACAACAGAGGATCCCAACCTGTAGTCCATGGACCACCAGTGGTCCCCATGAGCTAAAATATGGTCCACAGCCTCACCGTTACTACATTGTTGCAACAAGAGCGACTGGTCTTGCGAAACCATCTTATAGTGCCAAGGCAATGGGGATGTCTGGAGGGGAGAGTCTGACTACCCACGAAAAGCACAACAGCAAGCCTCCTGACTGCTGCTTCTCCCCCTCCCTCCCTCCCCCTGAGCAGAGCCAGTCCATGTGGCACTTGGAAGCAGGGCAGCCTTGGTGAATCGCTTTTAGGCCTTTCCTGGAGTTATTTGGGGCACTGATTCAGAAAATTGCATTGGGTAGACATCTGCTCTAGATTATTAAATATGGTTTTCTGTGGGCAAGCAGATGGCGATTACTGGATGGCATATGTTCTGTATCAGAACCTAGATCTGATGTGGTCTATCTCATGCAATTTTCTGAATCAGCACCCCAAATAACCAAACCGAATCTAAAGTTGACCAAAAACTGATTCGTAACCCTTCTGGTATTAATGTTGGAGAGTGGCCCTTGGTCAAAGTGGTCCCTGGTCAAAAAAAAAGGTTGGGAACCACTGCATTATAGGGATTATATCTCCAATATGCTTACATCTGACACAAACAATTGTGAGTCATTGATTCAGTGTAATGGTTAAGATTCTCCTTGACTGGACTTTGATCACCCTCCAACATTCGGCCTAATGGGTCAGGAAAAGTCTATGCAGTCCAAAGCTGTGCATATACTTTCCTTGACCCATTAGTTGGAAAGATCAACTATTAAATCCTCCTTCAACCAACACCTATGGTAGGGATTTAGGCATAAGCCAAATAATCTACAGCTCAAGGATATGCAGCGGTGACCCTCTAGAGATTTTCCCCTATAACTCCCATCAGCTCTTCTCAGAACATCCAAACAGAAGGATTACATGAGTTGAAGTCCAAAAACTTCTTGAGGATCAAAGTTGCATGTCAGGTTGTTAGGGCTTCATATGTATGTGTGTGTGTGTGTGTGTGTGTGTGTGTGTGTGTGTGTGTGTGTATATATATATATATATATATAGAGAGAGAGAGAGAGAGAGAGAGAGAGCAAAACAATGGGGCTTCTTAAACTTGATACATACCCCAGCCAGCCCTCCACATTCACTCAGGCTAGTGGCATAGGACCTCTGTGAAAATAAAAAAATAAAATAACATTTTGCTTTTTTTTTGTCTGAAATAACATCTTTCTAGAAATCTTTAGGTCCTCCTGCAGGAATCTATGGTCAACTTCTGGCCGTATAGTTAACTATACAGTTGCACTGGAGGACGAAGAGATTCCTACAGAGGACATTTTAATCATATCTGCAAATAACGAAATCTCCAAATATGGAGGATCAACTGGACTTTCAATCTAAACATGTCTTGTTCTGAGAGGGTGCATTTTATTTCAGAAAACCAGCAAGGACAAAGGATTAACCACATCCTCTCTGTGTTCCATGCCTTCTCCTGCATATTTTGAGTTCTCTGTCCCTGTTTTAAACTTTTAAAGTCAGCACATCCAGTCATATACCATCTGTATCATGTGGGGTTTGGTCCTTACCATCCTAATAGTGGAGAAAAGGGAGTTTCCAAAACACATCTATTGTGCCAGCACAGCATATATTAATATTCTGTTGAGCTATGGCCATTTCCATGTGATAGCAAATGGGTCAAGTAGCTGGAATATACTTTCCATGGAGGTTAAATTCTTCCCATTTCATCTTTTTGCAAGGCTTTACAGATAGCCACTGTTCTGCTTTGGGCAACAGCTTTGCCATCTGTGCATTTTATGTCAAATTAGATGCAGTTAAAAGAACATTATGAAATCCGATTCTCAGATCAGTTCCTTTCTGAGACTGTAACAAAGGGGAAATGTCTAATCCCTGCCTTCTCTTTCACTTGGAGGAACAGAAATGGTAAAAGGGGAACATTTTACTCTAAGTCGCTGCTCTTCACTCCTAGTCCGAGTTCAAATTAGCATTATGGGAGGAAACATGTGCCCTCTAAACCCATCTTTCTGGGCTGTAACATCTAGCATTCTACACCATTTCTATAATATGGTACATAGGATAGTCAGGGATTGCAGCCCCACGGCATCTGGAGGTCTTCTCTTTACCTGGATTAGGGCTTCTGTTATTGCTCTTCGAAAGAAAAAGACTTGGAGTACTTCCAGATGAGCTTTTCATCTCACCATAATCCTGCCTCATTCATGTGGTGAGGGGGGAGCAGCCTGGGATGCAGATGACATTATCTTTTACTCATACGTTTCCTATGCTTTCACACAGTTTCTTGAATTTTCTTCTAGAGAAAAAATAAGAACGGGAACCTTGCGTCTTTCATGTTGCACACTTAGAAGCCTAACATCTAGAAGTACCCTTGGTTAGACCCATGTGAAGGAATTAAAAATATGCATATGTAGCCCGAACTTTAGCTAACAGCTGACGCTGAAGGGACCATAAGCCGGAAAATAGTAAACTATGTAGCTTTGCCTTTGCATATGCCCCTCCCTTCTTGTGAGCTAGTGCCTTTCTCCAGAAAGTTCCAAGACCAAAAGTTAGCTTGAAATCAACAAGTGAGGTCACAGGTATCACTTATGCCAAGTAGGTGTGGAAGGTGAGGAAGACCCTCAGCAATTGGTCAATTTTAGATACGCCAAAGGTATATATTCTTTGCTTGCTACGCACATGTTGCGGCAGCCATTTGCAAGTACAAACCTTTTGGGGTGTACGGCTGTTCGCCTTCTCACAGCTGTGGTGAAAATAAACTTTGCTTTTTGCATCTCTCACGAGACTGAGTTTTTCTGCCTGATTTCCCTCCTGAGCCAGGACCCCTTGAAGGTAATTGACTTACAACACAAGTAAAGCAGGAGAGTAGCAGAATAATATGTGTATCCTGTTGTGCAATCATATATGCTCCAGTTTACTATGCAATCTATACACATAATAAAAGTGAAAAATGTGTATATGTGTATGTTGTAGAGGTGTCTACCTACACAGACAGAGTCCCACCTCCACAGACACGCTATAGTTCCCACTGAGCAGGAGACACCAATGGCCCTCCCTCCACTGACATGCAGGTTATAGTGAGTGCCATGAACATGTAGCCCAAACCCTGCCAGTTTCTTTCACAAACACCATTCTGCCCCCCACCCAAGTGAAGGCTTTCATGCAGGGATAATTTCTTCCTAGATGTTTTGTTTTTCCTCCATAATGGATATCTCAGGGTTCCTTAATTTGCATGACCCCACCCACTGCCTCTTCCTTAACCCTTTCCTACCCTTTCCTATGGCACACAATGAACAGAGGAATTGATCAGCAACTGAACAAGAGGTTTGGGGAGAATTCACCATGATTTACAAGAGTTGTACTTGACCTACATCCAGAGAGCACTGTGAACCCAACCAATAATGGATCCAGACCAAACTTTCCATGGATGATGGGACTTGCAGTACCTTCACTGATACTGTAACTCCCACCAACAATAGACTGGGACCAAACTTGGCATAGAGAAGCCCCATGATCAACTGAACACACTGCAGGGGTTAGTGGGAATGGGCCTTGATTTTGGGAGTTTTGGAAGTCACCTACATCCAGAGAAACAGTGACCCCCACCCAGAGCCGGCCCTAAGTATTTTTCCAGTGTAGGCGAACAGAATTTTGCCCCCCCCCCAAACCAATCACTGAAAAATAAAAGTGTTGGATAGGTGAAAATGTTGGATAATAAGGAGGGATTAAGGAAAAGCCTATTAAACATCAAATTACATTAAGATTTTACAAATTAAGCACCAAAACATCATGTTTTACAAGAAATCAACAGAAAAAGCAGTCTCAACTGTTTTGCGCCCCAAGTGACCGCTTAATTCGCCTCATTGTTGGACCGGCTCTGCCCCCACCACCAATGGACCAGGACCAAACTTGGCACAGAGAAGCATACTGCAGAGGTTATAGTTATAGTTCACCTGCATCCAGAAAGCACTGAACCCAGCTGACGTCACATTTGGACCAAACATGACACACAGACCCAACATGGCCAACTGTTCATACAGGCAGGGGCGACTGAACCTATACGCAAACTATGCAAATGTGGAAGGTGCCAATCCCCTGGGGGCACTATTGAGGCGCCCGGTTCGGTGCCTAGAGAGAGAGAGAGAGAGAACAAAAGTTCTAGGAAACAGCAATGTGCCCTGGGTTTCCCTAAACCAGGTCTTTGCTGGAGGGAGGAAACTCTTCCCCAGCACTTTGGGGAAATCTCCATGGCTCTCTTCTTCCACTCTCACTACATTGGGAGGGAGGGGGGGCGCCAAAATAGTGTTTGCTTACACTTGAAAATTGCCTAGGGCTGGCCCTGCATACAGGCCTGGTTTGAGGCTGATTGACCTCGGTTTTGGGAGTTGTAGTTCACTAAACTTGGCACACAGACCCAACATGGCCAACTGTGAATACTGGCAGGGTTTGGGGGTGATTGCCCTGGGAATGTGGGATTTGTAGTTCACCCTTATTCAGACAGCATTGAACACAACCAACGACAGATCAGGAACAAACTTCACTGATATTATCTAACATCACAAAACAAACAAAGCAGGTCCCCAAGCTGCTGCTGCTCAGTCGTTTAGTCGTCTCCGACTCTTCGTGACCTCATGGACCAGTCCACGCCAGAGCTCCCTGTCGGCCGTCACCGCCCCCAGTTCCTTCAAGGTCGAGCCAGTCACTTCAAGGATACCGTCCATCCATCTTGCCCTTGGTTGGCCTCTCTTCCTTTTTCCTTCTATTTCCCCCAGCATCGTGATCTTTTCCAAGTTTTCCTGTCTTCTCATGATGTGGCCAAAATACTTCAGCTTTGCCTCTAATATCCTTCCCTCCAGTGAGCAGCCATTGGGCATTATTTCCTGGAGGATGGACTGGTTGGATCTTCTTGTGGTCCAAGGCACTCTCAGGATTTTCCTCCAGCACCAGAGTTCAAAAGCGTCTCTCTTCCTTCGCTCAGCCTTCCTTATGGTCCAGCTCTCGCATCCATAAGTTACTATGGGGAATACCATTGCTTTGACTATGCGGACCTTCGTTGCCAGTGTGATGTCTCTGCTCTTCACTATTTTGTCAAGGTTGGCCATTGCTCTCCTCCCAAGAAGTAAACATATTCTGATTTCCTGGCTGCAGTCTGCATCTGCAGTGATCTTTGCACCTAGAAATATAAAGTCTGTCACTGCCTCCACATTTTCTCCCTCTATTTGCCAGTTACCAATAGGTGTGGTTGTCATGATCTTGGTTTTCTTGACGTTTAACTGCAACCCAGCTTTTGCACTTTCTTCTTGGTGATAAGGCTCCCCAGCTCCTCCTCGCTTTCGGCCATCAGAGTGGTATCATCTGCATACCTAAGGTTGTTAATGTTTCTTTCAGCAATTTTAACTCTGGCCTTGCATTCCTCAAGCCGTGCACGTCGTATGATGTGTTGTGTATACAAGTTGAATAGGAAGAGTGAGAGGATACCGTCCTGCCGCACTCCTTTCCCAATCTTGAACCAGTCTGCTGTTCCGTGATCTGTTCTTACTGTGGCTACTTGGTCTTTATACAGATTTCTCAGGAGACAGACAAGGTGACTTGGTATCCCCATACCACCAAGAACATGCCATAGTTTATTATGATCCACACAGTCGAAGGTTTTAGAATAGTCAATAAAGCAGAAGCAGATGTTTTTCTGAAACTCCCTGGCTTCCTCCATTATCCAGCGGATATTGGGAATTTGGTTTCACGTTCCTCTGCCTTTTCTAAACCCAGCATTCCCAATTTGAGAGCATTCCCAGGACAGTGCGTGGCTGGCATTCCGGCCTCGGCCGGCAGGGGGCGCACGTGAGCCTTCGGGGAGGAGGCGCCGGGAATAGGCTGCGAGGAGCCGAGGAGAAAGAAGGGAGCCGCTCCGTTGTTGGCGGCGGTGCATTGTGGGCGAGCGGCGGAGAAGGCGAAGGAGGCAACGGAGGGCAGAGTTCTTCTCAACTTCTCCGGCCAGGTAAGGCTTTGTTTTTTTGGGGTGGTGGTGGCGCTCCTCGGTTTTCTTTCCTTGGAAGAAGAAGGGGACCGCCCTTCTCCAGGTCCCCACTTCTCTTTGATGCAATTCATGCTCAGATTTTGAGCTCCCCAAACAATCCCTGCACACTTTCGCCTTCCTTCTTTCTTTCCTTCCAAGGCTGCATCTCCACCTTCGAATGGATGCAGTTTGACACCGCTTTAACCGTGTTGGGATCGGAAAGTTTGGCAAGGTCTTTCTCCTTCTCTGCCTCGCCTAAACCACAATGTGATCCCATAGCATTGAGCCAGCCAAGGCACTGCAAGTGGTGTCAAACTGCATCAACTCTGTAGTGTAGATGCACCCCTTGCAGAACTACAACTCCCGGGTCCCATGGCATTGAGCCATGGCAGTTCAAATACAGTAGAGTCTCACTTATCAAAGCTAAACGGGCCGGCAGAATTTACGAATTTAGCACCAAAATATCACGATATGTTGAAAACATTGACTACAAAAATGGCTTGGATAATCCAGAGGCTTGGATAAGCGAGGCTCTACTGTATTCATTCTGTAATGTCAATGCACCCCTTGTAAAACTACAACTCCCGGGATCCCATAGCATCGAGCCATGGCAGTTCAAATAGTATCAAACTACAGTAGAGTCTCACTTATCCAACGCTCTGGATTATCCAATGCATTTTTGTAGTTAATGTTTTCAATACATTGTGATATTTGGTGCTAAATTTGTAAATACAGTAATTACTACATAGCATTACTGAGTATTGAACTACTTTTTCTGTCAAATTTGTTGTATAACATGATGTTTTGGTGCTTAATTTGTAAAATCATAACCTAATTTGATGTTTAATAGGCTTTTCCTTAATCCCTCCTTATTATCCAACATATTCACTTATCCAACATTCTGCCGGCCCGTTTATGTTGGATAAGTGAGACTCTACTGTATATTAATTCTGTAGTGTAGATGCACCCCTTGTAAAACTACAACTCCTGGGATACCATAGCATTGAGCCATTGCAGTTCACATAGTATCAAACTATATTAATTCTGTAGTGTAGATGCACCCCTTGTAAAACTACAATTCCCACGGTCCCATAGGATTGAGCCATGGCTGTTCAAATAGTTTCATACAGTATCAATAATGCAGTGTAGATACATCCCTTGTAAAACTACAACTCCCGGGATCCCATAGCATTGAGCCATTGCAGTTCACATAGTATCAAAGTGTATTAATTCTGTAGTGTAGATGCACCCCTTGTAAAACTACAACTCCCAGAATCCCATAGTATTGAATGATAGCAGTTCAAGTGGTGTCAGACTATATTAACTCTGCAGTGTGGATGCACCCCTTGTAAAACTACAACTCCCACAATCCCATAGCATTGAGTCATAGTAGTACAATGGTGTCAGACTGTGTTAACTCTGCTGTGTACATGCTCCACTGGTAAAACTACAACTTCTGGGATCTCATAGCATTGAGCCATAGCAGTTCAAGTGGTATCAAACTGCATCAACTGAACAGTTTAAAGCTACAGTATCCCATAGCATTGAGCCATGGTCGTTCAAGTGGTGTCAAACTGCATCAACTCTGCAGTGTAGATGCACCCCTTGCAGAACTAAAACTTTCCCCACTTTACTATTTATTTGTTCCTTCTTCAATCTTTTGTACCCCCTCTTTCCCCAATTCCTTCTCTTCCTTGCCTCCTCCCCCCTTCCGTGGACTTCTCCCCGTTTCCCCTCTTTTTTAAAAACCTCAGCACATATCTTGACCTCTCAACAGATAGAATGGAAGTACCTTGGATCAGTGGGAGCGCCTGAGTTTTGAGATCTTGCTGGTGTGCGCCTCCAAGCCCTTTGAGACCTCTGGCCACAGGGTTTTCTTGGGAAGAAGAGGTTTGCTCTTTCCCTCTCTGAGGCTGAGAGAGTGTGACTGGCCCAAGGGTCAGTCAGTGGGCTTCCATGGGACAAGTGGAATTCAAATCCTGGTCTCCAGAGAAAGCTCTAAGACTCATGATTTTGAGGGTCGAAGGAAAGTGATGTGGGGCAGGATGGGGTAGATCTTTGGATGCTTTGTGTGAGTTTTGCTTGGCTTGGCTTGTCTGGGAGGATCTGAGAACAAGCCCTGGGAAACAGGTGCCTGGGAAACTGGGTGTGGAGGTGGAAAGGCTGTGATTATGCTTTTGAAAGACTGGGAAGGGGGTGTGTGGGTGAATCCTGGGTGCGGAAGGGTGTGTTCCGGTTTGGAAACTCACCTTCCCTAGTATGCCTGTAATTTCACTTCAGAATGAAAGGATGCCGTTTGACACCACTTGAATTTCCATGGCTCAATGCTATGGGATCCTGAGAAGTTTAGTTTCACAGCTGAATAAAACCCCACATTTTCTGCTTTGAACTGGAATATATGGCAGTGTGGATACAGATAACCCAGTTTAAAGCAGATATTGTGGGATTTTCTGCCTTGATATCCTGGATTATATACAGTAGAGTCTCACTTATCTAAGCTGAACAGGCTAGCACAAGCTTGGATAAGCGAATATCTTGGATAATAAGGAGGGATTAAGGAAAAGCATATTAAACATCAAATTAGGTTATGATTTTACAAATTAAGCACCAAAACTTCATGTTATACAACAAATTGGACAGAAAAAGTAGTTCAATACGCAGTAATGTTATGTTGCAATTACTGTATTGACGAATTTAGCACCAACATATCACGATATATTGAAAACATTGACTACAAAAATGGCTTGGATTATCCAGAGGCTTGGATAAGCGAGGCTTGGATAAGTGAGACTCTACTGTATATGGCTGCGTGGAAGGACCCAAGGTCTTTAGTCTTCTCTGCCAAAGAGTGTTGATGCTCCTCAAGGCAACAAGACTCCAGAACACCATAGTATCGAGCCTCAGCAGTTAAAGTAGAGTCAAACTGTTAATTATACAGTGTAGATGCCTCCTAAGACTGCGGGCCCCTCCACACAGCCCTATATCCCAGAATATCAAAGCAGAAAATCCCACAATATCTGCTTTGGACTGGGTTATCTGAGTCCACACTGCTATATATTCCAGTTCAAAGCAGAAAATGGGGGATTTTGTTCAGCTGTGTGGAAGGGGCCTGAGAGAATGTGACTTGACCAAATCAACTGTTTGGTTTCCAGGGCTGAGTGGGGATTTGAACCAAAGCAATACAGTAAAACTGATCCTACTGAGCCCCAGAGTTGCTTGGCAGATCCTGACACCATCCCCAAAAAACCCTTTCATAGGATACAGCTACACTGTAGAAGTAATGCAGTTTGAAC
This sequence comes from Anolis carolinensis, assembly GCF_035594765.1. Taxonomy (NCBI): domain Eukaryota; kingdom Metazoa; phylum Chordata; class Lepidosauria; order Squamata; family Anolidae; genus Anolis; species Anolis carolinensis. Next base: position 183,284,064 of record NC_085842.1, read on the forward strand.
TTTTTGAATGCCATAGTCCACGCCATGGAATCCAGGGAGTTGTAGTTTTACAAGTCCTTTACCCTTCTCTGCCAAGGAGTGCTCACTGATCTATGACTCCCAAGAAAGTCTATAGCAGGGCCCCCCAAACTAAGGTCCATGGGCCAGATACGGCCCTCCAAGGTCATTTACCTGGCCCCCGCCCTCAGTTTTAGACTTAAAAGTAAATGTAAATTAAGTTAAGTCCAGTTGTGTCCGACTCTGGGGGTTGGTGCTCATCCCCATTTCTAAGCCGAAGAGCCGACGTTGTCCGTAGACACTTCCAAGGTCATGTGGTCAGCATGACTGCATGGAACGTCGTTACCTTCCCGCTGGAGCGGTACCTATTTATTGATCTACTCACATTTACATGTTTTTGAACTGCAAGGTTGGCAGAAGCTGGAGCTAACAGTGGGTGCTCACTCCACTCCCCGGATTTGAACCTGGGACCTTTCTGTCTGCAAGTTCAACAGCTCAGCGCTTTAACACACTGAGCCACCGGAGGCTCCATGTTTTAGACTTAGGCTCATCCAAAGTCTGAAATGACATAAAGGCACACAACAACAATTCTAATTTATTTATTTATTTATTTATTTGCAGTACAGTAGAGTCTCACTTATCCAACACTCGCTTATCCAACATTCTGGATTATCCAATACATTTTTGTAGTCAAAGATTTCAATACATCGTGATATTTTGGTGCTAAATTCGTAAATACAGTAATTACTACATAACATTACTGCGTATTGAACTACTTTTTTCTGTCAAATTTGTTGTATAACATGATGTTTTGGTGCTTAATTTGTAAAATCCTAACCTAATTTGATGTTTAATAGGCTTTTCCTTAATCCCTCCTTATTATCCAACATATTCACTTATCCAACATTCTTCCGGCCCGTTTATGTTGGATAAGTAAGACTCTACTGTATTTATATTCCGCTCTTCTCACCCCGAAGGGGACTCAGGGTCGATCACAATGTACACTTACATATCAAACATTCAATGCCATATGAGCATAGAGACAGAGACAGAGCCGGAGACACAGAGGCAATTTAACATTCTCCAGCTTCCAGCTTATTGAGGGTATGCTCTATTCTGGCCACAAGAGGGAACAGCTGCTTCATCATCCACTGTGACACCGAGTCCTTGATGGATACTTCCTCATTTCTCCTTCCAAACGTTGCTGGATGATTTTTATGGTGTCATAAATTAGTTAAATTAGCCTCCCCGCATAAGTGGTACCTAAATTTTCTACTTCATAGATGTAACTATCTTTCGGGTTGCTTAGGTCAACAATGCGCAGGGCTATTTTTTAATGGTCAGGTGCTCACTCCGACACGGGCCGGCTTCGAAGTCATGACCTCTTGATCATAGTGATTTATTGCAGCTGGCTACTAACCAGCTGCGCCACAGCCCGGCCCTTCACTAATTAATTTGGTTTACTTTCAGGTGGGAAAGGAGGGAGATTCCCAGTTTATTTCTATTTACCCCACTTCCTGCCTAGAAACATCAGAGAACTGAAAGTTGAATCAGTGTGAATTTGAGGAAGGGCAAAATGAGCTCCTCCTTAAAAGTCAGTTTGCTCAGGTTAGTCGGGGCTGTTCCTCTAACTGGGTGCGGATGGGGGCATGAGTGATCTTTCCCTGGGGTTTAATTTGTGGTAGAACCGATTTCTGGTCTCTGTTTTCACTGCTGGGGATGAAGGGTCCCAGAGGAAGTGCAGAGTTCGTTTCTTTTATTACTGTTGAACTACAGAAGGAACCCAGGCACAAAGAATAAGGCAGAAGCACTGTCAGGTCAGACGCTGTGTTTCCAGGCAGACTTGAGCTTCGTCACCCTGAAATAAAATTAACAATAAGTACGGAACAAATTCACAAAAAGCACAAATCTGTTTTTTCTCAGCAGAAAATGTCATAGTTCAAACAGGCAGGAGAAGAAAGATTTTGTTGTCCATAAGGCAGTGATAAAGCATGTAAATTAGATTCAGAAGGGTCCTGGATTCATTTTGCAGAAACATTTGGGAAAGTCCCCTGTCCAGAAATATAGAAAGCTTCCTCCTAGTGAACACATAGACCAGGGGTATGGTGGAGCCAGGGGTGCATTTTCTACACTATAGAATTAATGCAGTTTTAAACCATTTTCACTGCCATGTGGGCTTGCCTTTGAAGACTGTTTGGAAGCTTTAAGTCAGGGGTCCCCAAACTAAGACACATGCAGCACATCAAAGTCATTTATCTGGCTCCCGCTGCGGCAGGTCCCTCCCTCCGTCACCCGGTTCGCGCCTTCCAAAGCTTTGTTTATTTATAATGGTATTTTAATTATTATTTAATTAATTATTAAGAGGTGCTTTGCTAGTGTTTTTGGTGCAAAAAGGGCAGAAGGGGGTTGGGACTAAATAGCACAAGGGGTCTCTTCCAACTCTCTTTGTTGTTGTTGCTGTTGTTGTTATTATTATTATTATTGGCACAAAGATATATTATAACATAGCAAATGAGATCTATATGCTGGATTTTGAATCACAAAATCACAAGTCGAATGCTTCCCAAGCATTTACGACTCTGTGATTTTTTATTATTATTATTTTATTATGACATCAAACAACATAGATATGCTGGATTTCATATCACAAAATCACAAGTCGAACACTTCCCAAGTGTCTAGGACTGTGTGATGTATTTTCGGATGATGCGTGCAGATCCCAGCAGGGTGGCCTTTTGCAGTTGGCAGATCGTGATTTTGTCAATGTCTATTGTTTCCAAATGCCAGCTGAGATCTTTTGGCACGGCCCATCACCACCGGGACCACCTGCACTGGTTTCTGCCAGAGTCTTTGAAGTTCAATCTTGAAGTCCTGATAGCGGCTGAGGTTATTATTATTATTATTATTAACAACATTGAGGCTGAGTGGCCATCTGTCAGGGGTGCTTTGTTTGTGCTTTTGGTGCACAAAGGCAGAAGGGGGTTGAACTAAATGGCCCAAGGGGTCTATTTCAACCCTCTTTATGATGATGATGATGATGATATTATTATTATTACTATTATTATTAACATTGAGGCTGTATTTGTTCTCATTTTGGTTTTTTTACTTCAAAATAAGATACAGTAGAATCCCGGTAGTCCGAGTTAAATGGGCGGACCTCAACTCGGTCAACCGGATAACTCGGATTACCAGGCGGGACGCAGGCTGGATCGGAAGGTGCTGCAAACGCCTCCCGATCCAGCCCTCGTCCCCACGGAGAGACCTCCCCGCGCAACGAAGGGGCTCTCCCTCCCTTTGGCGGAGGCCTAGAGCCAGGGAAGTGACTCCCGCTTCCCTGGCTTCAAGCCTTCGCCAAAGGAAGAAAGCCCCTTCGTTCGGCGGGTGGGTTAACGGGGAGGGTCGCAAAAGCCCTCCCCGTTCACCCACCCACCCGCCCGCCCGTGCCTCGGCTCCTTCGTCACGCCGGGGCGGCAGCAGTGTGGCAAAGGAGTCGGACGTGCGTGTTGCTAGGTAGATAGCAAGCTACCTAGCAACACGGACGGGGCGCTCGCCCCTTGGGAGGTGCCCCCTGCGTGTTGCTAGGTAGCTTACTATCTACCTAGCAACACGCAGGGGCCACCTCCCAAGGGGCGAGCGCCCCGTGCATGTTTCTAGGTAGCTTGCTATCTACCTAGCAACACGCCTCCCCGTTCACCTGCTTGGATTGCACGGAGGCTCGAACGAGCAGGGCTCGAACGAGCGGGGTTTTACTGTATGTGCAGTGTGCATATGAATTTGTTCATAGTTTTTTTAAAAACTATAGTCTGGCACTCCAAGGGTCTGAGAGACTGTGAACTGGCCCCCAGTTTTAAAAGTTTGGGGACCCCTGCTTTAAGTAGTCCAGTGGGCGGCAGCCAGATTGCTAAATGAAGCAACATACAAGGTGCACACAACTCTCCTGTTGCGCCAGCTCCACTGGCTGCCAGTCTGCTACCGAGTACTATTCAAAGTGCTGGCTTTAGCCTATAAAGCCCTGAACGGTTCCAGCCCAGCTTACCTGTCTGAACCTATCTCCCTCTGTGAACCAGGACGGATGTTAAGATTTTTTGAAGAGGCCCTGCTCTCCGTCCCACCTTCTTCAGAGGTGCAGCTGGTGGGGATGAGAGACAGGGTCTTCTGGGTGGTGGCCCCTCAACTGTGGAGCTCCCTTCCTAGCGATGTGAGATGAGCCTCCTCGCTCCTGGCATTTAGAAAACAAGTAAGATCCTGGCATTGGAACCAGGCATTTGAAGATTAGCTACAATGCAATAGACAGCTGTGAATTAATCTGACTGTAACTGGAATGGCTCATGGACTCTGATTATGGGCAGTGTGGTTGTTTTAATTGCTGTTTTAAATCCTGTTTTAATTAATTGAATTTATATGTTATTGTTTTATGTTTAACGATTTAATTTTTAAAGTATAATTGGTTGCATTTATATTTTGATGTGGCATCAAATTGTGCCTACCGTGTTTCCCCGAAAATAAGACAGTGTCTTATATTAATTTTTGCTCCCAAAGATGCTCTGGGTCTTATTTTCAGGAGATGTCTTATTTTTCCATGAAGAAGAATTCACATTTATTGTTGAACAAAAAAAAAAAAAGAAGAACATTGATTATATACTGTACAGTAGTTGTCATCACAAACCAGCATAACCAGACAAACTGTGAATCCTATCAATAATTTCTTGTTACTATCATTATTTCCATGTATAACAATCTATGGTACGTATGTTTACCGATCCTGCATGCTGTAATGTTCTGTTTGTTGGCATGCTTCCAAACAAAAACTTTGCTAGATCTTACTTTCGGGGGAGGCCTTATATTTAGCAATTCAGCAAAACCTCTACTAGGTCTTATTTTCTGGGGATGTCTTATTTTAGGGGAAACAGGGTAGTTGTAATCCGCTCTGAGTCCCCCTTGGAATGATATAGGGCGGGATAGAAATATGGTAAATAAATAAATGGGTTCTTGGGGGTTGTAGTTAGGAAAGGCACCATCACTCTTTGGCAGAAAAGGTAAAGATTTTGTAAATCTACAACTCCCATTATTCCATAGTATTGAGTCATTGCATTGCCCCAGTGGCACAGTGGGTTAAACCGCTGAGTTGCTGAACTTGCTGACCGAAAGGTCAGCGATTTGAATCTGGGGAGCGGGGTGAGATCCCGCTATTAGCCCCAGCTTCTGCCAACCTAGCCGTTCGAAAACATGCAAATGTGGGTAGATCAATAGGTACCGCTCCGGCGGGAAGGTAATGGCACTTCATGCAGTCATGCAGGCCACATGACCTTGGAGATGTCTATGGAAAACGCCAGCTCTTTGGCTTAGAAATGGAGATGAGCACCAACCCCAAGAGTCGGACACGACTAAGCTTAATGTCAGGGGAAAACCTTTAACTTTACCTATTGAATCATAATAATGAAGTGTTGTCAAGCCACATTAATTCTACAGTGAAGATGTATCCCAGGACTCAAAGGATCACAGTGCCAGGACCTCTTCCCATGCAGGAAAAGAATCTTCCCTATTCCCCAAAGTGATTTAATATTCACTTTTAAGCATAGCTGCTTTATATTAATTTCCTTGATGCCTGGAAAAGAAATTCCTGGGCAGGTAGGTAGAGTGGGTGAGCTTAGTAATCAGACAGTGAACAAAAGGAGAAAACTTAAACCCCTAAAATAAATGGGGCACCGTACCTGGCGTCATTCATGCTGACGTCAGTGTCACAACCTGATTCACCTGCCCTTCTCCTTTAATACATTGTTTTTATTAAATTAAATTATTAAATTATGCAGATATTTCAGACAGATTACACATACACCCAAGCATAAAATGATAGTATAAATGACAGGTTGAGCATCTTGTATCCAGAATTCCAAAATACTCCAAAATTGGCCCCATGGTAGTTGAGATGGTGATACATTCACTTTCTGATTCTTCACAAAATTATTACAAAGATTGTATGCATTTCCTGTCAGGCTGTGTGTATAAGATATGGAACATTGATGACTTTTGTGTTTAGACCTGGGTGCCATCTCTCATGATACATATGCAAATACAGGTATTCCAAAATCTGGAACACTTACAGTCCCGAACATTTTTTTTATAAGGGACACTCAGCCTCGACTAGCAGCGACGCAGAACAAAGAAGGGTGAGTGGTAGGACACAAGCAATCTGTTGACAGCACCACGCCCACCCACCATTTGCTGAGTTTAGGGAATTGCCTTGCTGGAAAACCCATGCTGGTTTTGCCCTTCCCTCCTTCTAGTTCTCCCCCGCCTGCTGAGCCTGTTGTGGTTTGGGGAGAGGATATCTAAATGGATATGCTAAATGGTACCAAGGCAGCTTTTTCCCCTCAGTGCAGTGCAGCTGCAGTTATAACAGAGTAAGCAGACATGCGTTTCTGCCCAAGCTTGGGAAAATCACTGTTTGGGACTACAACTTCCAGAATTGCCTTGCCAGCCAATATGATTTGCTTTCGTAAATACTGGTGGGGTTTTTTTCCTGGGCAACAGTGTGTGGTATTGGTACTGACAGTGACTCTGTGTGTATTCAATAATAATTAAAAAGGTAAAGGTTTCCCCTGACGTTAAGTCCAGTCATGTCTGACTCTGGGGGTTGGTGCTCATCTCCATTTCTAAGCCGAAGAACCGGTGTTCTCCGTAGACATCTCCAAGGTCATGTGGCCGGCATGACTGCATGGAGCGCCATTACCTTCCCGCCGGAGCGGTACCTATTGATCTACTCACGTTGGCATGTTTTCGAACTGCTAGGTTGGCAGGAGCTGGAGCTAATAATATAATAATACAATATCCCTATATAATAGTAATAGTAATAATAACAACTTTATTTATATCCCACCACATCTCCCAAACGGCCTCGAAGCAGCTTACAAGACATCACATATTAGTGCTATAACACACAAAATACAAATACAGTAGAGTCTCACTTATCCAACATGAACGGGCCGGCAGAATGTTGGATAAGTGAATATGTTGGATAATAAGGAGGCACTATGGAGAAGCCTATTAAACATCAAATTAGGTTATGATTTTACAAATTAAGCACCAAAACATCATGTTATAAAACAAATTTGACAGAAAAAGTAGTTCAATACGCAGTAATGCTATGTAATAATTACTGTATTTACGAATTTAGCACCAAAATATCATGATGTATTGAAAACACTGACTACAAAAATGTGTTGGATAATCCAGAATGTAATACAAATAATAAATATATAAAATATATATCTGCATGGAATGTTTTTCTGGACAACACATTGTTTTTCTGAACTTTGTATGGATACATGAAACTGCAAATAATAGCATACCCTATTGAAATGAATGACTTCTAGTCCAATAATATAATAGAAAATGTCTAAACAGGTGAGACTTTGTTGTTTAGGGCTTTCATGGCCTGAATCACTGGGTTGTTGTGCATTTTCCGGGCTGTTTGGCCATGTTCCAGAAGTATTCTCCCCTGACGTTTCACCCATATCTATGGCAGGCATCCTCAGAGGTTGTCAGGAGAGAATGCTTCTGGAACATGGCCATATAGCCCGGAAAATGCACAATAACCCAAGTGATATTTTGTTGGGAGAAATGAAAATATGGGTTCTTATCCTATGGATATGGGAATCAGACTGTATATCAACTCTTTCCAAACTATGTATCATGGTACGTTAGTGTCACCTGCAGTGTGTAGGTGTGTTCTTGGAATATAATGAAACATCTCGTCTGTGTGAAACAAGCAATAAATCATATACAGTAGAGTTTCATTTATCCAACATTCGCTTATCCAATGTTCTGGATTATCCAACGCATTTTTGTAGGCAATGTTTTCAATACATCGTGATATTTTGGTGCTAAATTCGTAGATACAGTAATTACTACATACTGGGTACTAAGCTACTTTTTCTGTCAAATTTGTTGTATAACATGATGTTTTGGTGCTTAATTTGTAAAATCATAACTTAATTTGATGTTCAATAGGCTTCTCCTTAATCTCTCCTTATTATCCAACATATTTGCTTATCCAACGATCTGCCGGCCCGTTTATGTTGGATAAGTGAGACTCTACTGTATTTTAGAAAATATAAATGAAATGTTTTTGTGAGCTATGTTGTGTCCCCATACATTTCATTATTACAGTTTATGTTTGTGTTGTATCATTTATAATGGGTTTGTTTAACCTCCAGTTTGCCAGCAAAACTGAATTTCTGTGTTGTGAAAGGATACATGTCTAAAAAAAGTGTGTCACCAACATGAAATGTTTGGAAAGCTCTGCCTTAGAAAGGCTGTATTTTGTTGGGATAAATGAAAATGTGGGCTCCAGTCCTGTGGATATAGAAATCATGCTGTATATGGTTATAGGAGAACTCACAGGGCAGGCTGTCATGTGTCAGTCTGCAGGTGAAATGGGAGTCTCTCCTCACTCTTGGATTTCTTGATGTTGACTCCAAACAAAGCCCAACAGGCTTGGCTACCATCAGTCACATAGCGTTTGAGTTGACAATAACTATGTGCTGATTACTTCACCTTTTAAAAGGTTTGGAGTGTATTTAATTTGCTCTGTGTGGGAGGGAAGAGGAGCAAAACAGATGTCATACTATGCTTTTTTCTCTGCCCAGAGACTTGAGCCAGTGGCTTAAGTAGTGCATTGGGATGGGTTGTTGCGGGGAGGCCTGGATTTACCAAGAACTCAGGATCACATGATTCTAATCCGGTGGCAGCATCCTTCTCTTCTTCTGCTCCTCCTCCCTTCACACAGTGTTGTCAGGGATGGAGAAGGATTAGTGCCTGTCTTCCCTTAATGGGACTGTTTACCAGAGGCAAGCAAATAGTGCTTAATGTCTGCCTGGATTATATAACAAACACAATGCTTATCTCCCAGTCTCTCTTGCCTCCATACAGTTTGTCCTGCTTGGGACTTGGTGGGGTGGGATGGGTGGAGGAAGAACTATGCTGTGTGATTCCCTTACAGTTGTGGGGTCTCTTCTCGTGGATTGATATTCTTTTGGTTGTGGGAATGTTTGATTGTGCAAATTCTTCCATTTGTTTATCCGTCTCTCTCACACTGAAACATCCTCCACAACCACACTCCCTTTTTGTAGTCTCCTACAGTGACTTCCAGCCCCACTTGCTGCTGGTGTGATGTATGTGTGAGATTATCAGAGGCTGCCCACGCTTTTGATTCTTGTGGGCACCAGTGGTGCTGGGTTGGCTTTTCCACTGTGTTGCTTGCAGCCCAGCGCGGCAACCGGTGCCAGGTACATTGCGGGCAAAGCGAGAGCCGGCTTTCTCACGGAAGCAGGTGTGTTTGCAGAGCCTGAGGGTGGTGTAAGCAAGAAACCTGTGGGCAGTGCGTTGAGAAGCAGTGGATCCCACTCTGAATAATAATGGTAGGTTATTGTTGGTGTGTATTTCTGTACCTGTTGCTGGATGCCAACTTGCTGGATTGAGATGCAAAGATATGCTGAATTTAATGGGGTAATGCTGGGGAGAGTTATGCAGATCCTGAAGTGTGAGAAATTTAGAAACAGAAGTGGGTCGTGGCATGGTACCAACGCCCCCATTTTGGCTATGGTCCCTTCACGTCTGGCCCACATTTTTGCTGGTGTCTCATTTCACTTCACGCTCTGACTTGCTTTGACGCCTTCTTTGAATTCTCTGCATGTTTTCCTACCCCAGAACTTGTTACCTTGGAAGGAGCTCAAAGCCCCATTGATTTCCTCCTGTACCACCGGCTGCTTTCCCTGCCCTCCTCCGTTCTCTTTTCAACCCCTCTTGGTAGATAAGCCTTTGTCGGGTTTACAGATCCATAGGTTGGAATGGAGGGGGAGAGAAAGATGCCAGGTTACTCCACCTGCCAGTGTTGGGGCTTCCCAATAGATTGCGGCTGGGTTTTGGTCCTTGTGGGGTTAAACAGGCTAGGGAAGGACACCCAGAGCCAGAATCTCTCATTATCCCTTGGACTGTTATCAGAGGTGGCTCTTTCCCTGCCCCCTACCCTGAGCCGGACAAAGGGGGCATTCAGAAGCCCCTGGACTGGCATGGCTCTCCCTACGCCTGTTTCCCGCTGTGGGGGCGGCTGGGCTGGGTGCCCGCCAAGGAACTGCAGCTACTTCATGACCCTGACACCTCCCCAGCCTCTGTCTCTTCTCATTGAGGGGGGCACAGATAACTTCGGAGCTCAGAAGTAGGTATTGTTGGGGTAGAGAAAGATGGATGAGTTTAGCATGAGGTTTTGTCTGTAACAGACTTGCATACTTGCCCTTATTCCTAACTTTACAGGGATGGGAAGGTAGGTGGGATTAAATATGCTGGAATCTAGTTTTCTTGGTAGGACTAGATGAATCAACACCTAAAAACTAGGGGTGTCAAACTCATTTTTATCAAGGAGCCCATGGTGGCGCAATGGGTTAAAGCCTTGTGCCGTCTGGACTGCTGACTTGATAGTTGTGTTGCTGACCTGAAGGTTGCCAGTTCAAATCCGGGGAGAGTGTGGTTGAGCTCCCTCTGTCAGCTCCAGCTCCCCGTGAGGGGACATGAAAAGAAGCCTCCTACAAGGATGGCAAAACATCAAAACATCTGGACGTCTCTTGGGCAACTCGCATCAACACTGGTGTAATGATAACGGGAGTTGTAGACCAGCATCTGGAGGGCCACATAAAATGACATGCTAGTCCAGATTCAGTCTTGAGTTTGACACGTATATATTAAACTTTTGATTGTTCGTTCTCTCTCTCTCTCTCTCTCTCTCTCTCTCTCTCTCTCTCTGTGTGTGTGTGTGTGTAGCTATACACACATACAGTCTTCATTGCATATTTGCTGGAGTTAGGAATATGCAACCTGAGAGAACATTTCTCTAAGGTCAAGTTATACAAGTTCCTGAAGAGGTGTTCTCTCTAAGAATCTCTGGATCCCCCAACATAACTCTATAATCAACTTTTGGCAGTAGTTGATCATAGAATCACACTGGAGAACTGAGGTTCCTGGAGAGAATATTTTAATAAAATCCACATAATTCAAACCTGCAGAAGTCAAATCTGTAAGAATGGAAGGTCGACTGTATATTTACATATACACACAGTATGTTTACTTTCTGCCCCTCTGTTTCTAGCCTCATCCCTAATTCTTGCCACCGCCCCCTTTGCTGGCAACAATATTAATCTTGCTCCCACTCCCATATGGGAAATGCTGTGCCTATCTCTGCTCATGCCAAATGCCCCAGATTCTTTGGCTTTTTGCATAGAAGGGTCGATGGGACTTTAATGGAATTGCTAGTGTTGGGAGGATATAATAATAGTGTGGAAGAGGGCTGTTTCCAGGGATTGAGGTTGGAGGAAAGGTGTTAGCACGGATTAGCCGGACAGCTGCAGATTGACGCTGAGTCCCATCATCTGCCAAGCCCACAGAGGCCTTGGAGCATAGTCAGCTCAAAGACTGTTTAGAGTTTGCGCAGTCAGGCCTGCTATCACTCATGTTTCTGAACAGAGCTTAGGAAAATGACTCTTTTAGATTCCCCAAACTCTCAAGTTGCATTACCAGTTATAGTCCAAAAACAGTAATGGTTCCAAGCTGGGCTTCAGAATCAGTTCCAACATGAGAAAACTGCATGGTGGTAGCAAGATTAGAAATTAAGGAGTCTTTCCACATCCTCTGATTGTAACACAGTAAATCCACTTGAACTGACATGTGTAACTTGAGTTTGACAGGGCGTCTTGTTGTGTGCCCTCACAATGTATGGCAACTCTAAGGTGAATCTATTGCAGGGTTTTCTTGGCAAGATTTGTTCAGAGGACTTTTGCCTTTGCTTTCCACTGGGGCGGTGAGAGAGTGATTTATCCAAGGTCACCCAGTGGGTCACTATGGCCAAGATTCAAATCTTGTACTCGGAATCAGACCAGTACACCATCTCTTCCCCAATTTATATTTTGTTGTTAATTCATTCAGTCGCTTCTGACTCTTCATGACCTCATGGACCAGCCCATGCCAGAGCTCCCTGTCGGCCGTGACCACCCCCAGCTTCTTCAAGGTCAAGTCAGTCACTTCAATGATACCATTCATCCATCTTGCCCTTGGTTGGTCCCTCTTCCTTTTTTCCTTCCCTTTTTCCCCAACATCATTGTCTTCTTCAAGTTTTCCTTTCTTCACATGATGTGACCAAAGTACATCATCTTTGCCTCTAATATCCTTCCCTCCAATGAGTATGGAGTATGAACTGGTTGGATCGTCTCAGGATTTTCCTCCAACACCACAGTTCAAAAGCATCTATCTTCCTTCGCTCAGCCTTCCTTATGGTCATCAATTTGTAGATCTTTGTATACCACAGATTGTTATTCTGGCAAAGTGAAATCATAGTGCTTTGGTTCTGTAGTGTGAACGGGTCCCACATCTGTGAGACCCAACAAATGGGGAAGTCCTGTTCAAAATAGCCAGGATCTTCCTCCAGTAGGCTTTGTGAGCGAGAATTTTGCCATAGATTGGACCTTGGTATGCATTACCCTGTTTCCCCGAAAATAAGACATCCCCTGAAAATAAGACGTAGTAAAGGTTTTGCTGAATTGCTAAATATAAGGCCTCCCCTGAAACTAAGACCAGCAAAGTTTTTGTTTGAAAGCATGCCCGCCAAACAGAACACCAGAGCATGCAGAATTGGTCAATATACGTACCATAGATAGTTGTACAGTAGAATCTCACTTATCTAACATAAACGGGCCGGCAGAACGTTGGATAAGCGCATATGTTGGATAATAAGGAGGGATTAAGGAAAAGCCTATTAAACATCAAATTACATTATGATTTTACAAATTAAGCACCAAAACATCATGCTATACAACAAATTGGACAGAAAAAGTAGTTCAATATGCAGTAATGCTATGTAGTAATTACTGTATTTACGAATTTAGCACCAAAATATCACAATGTATTGAAAACATTGACTACAAAAATGTGTTGGATAATCCAGAACATTGGATAAGCAAGTGTTGGATAAGTGAGATTCTACTGTACATGGAAATAATGGTAGTAATAAGAAATTCTTGATGGGATTCACAGTTTGTCTGGTTATGCTAGTTTGTGATGACAACCACTGTACTGTACAGTATATAATAAATGTTCATTTTTTTTGTTCAACAATAAATTTGAATTCTTCTTCATGGAAAAATAAGACATCCCCTGAAAATAAGATCTAGTGCATCTTTGGGAGTAAAAATTAATATAAGACACTGTCTTATTTTCGGGGAAACACGGTAGGAGCAGTGCCACAGAAGACATGCATTTTTTCTTAATCGTGTCAGAAGCAACTTGAGAACATCCTGCAAGTCGCTTCTGGTGCATGCACACACATGCACACACACATTGCAATAAACTCGAGCACTAAATTTTAGGAGACTAAACCAGGAGGAAAGCCGAAACGCCTAGACAATTAGCAAGGTTTTGAAAACAAACTTCAAATTTGGGAATGAGTTTGTAAATTGGTTGTGTTTTGCATTTTGACTTGTTTTTGCCTTGCTTAAAAATGCCTTGCACTCCAAAACTCAAATATGGAGTTGAAAAGTGCCCCCTGAAGTCCCAGGAAACCAGGCACGATCACACCCACATTTCTGTCCGTCTCTTTTGCATTCTGTCCCTTCCATTAATCAATAACTCCATGCAAACAAATTACAAGGGCTTCTTCTGTTCCCCGCCCTGGGGCGAGACACAAGTCCTGACCTGTCCATTTCTCCTGCTGCTTCAGCCTCTGTCCCGACACCCGTCTGATCAGCTGATGCCCTGGCTTGCTTGCAATAGCTGCCTTCTTCTTTCTCCTCTCTCTCTGGCAGTGGCCTTCATTCTTCACCCACTACCCCCCCATTCCCTCCACCCCGTGTTCATTTTCTCTGGGGTGCCAGGGTCATGTGTCTCAATGCTGTGAGAGCTCTATTGCTGTGGGATAAAGGGCCCCTTTAGCCCCCGTGTGGCTCTGTGATGGCACAGCCGAGAGGGGAACAGTGGGGGCTTTGATGGGAGGGGGACGCTGATCACAGCAGCCATTGATACAGCCTTGAATTGCCATCTAACCCCAGCCCCCCTCCATATCAACTCACACGCTGCCTTATCGCTTTCTTCTAGGGATGTCCGCGGAGCCCTACGGCTGCTGCCACTGCCTGACGTTACCATGCGGGAGCTGAAATGTTCTCAGCGTGGCCAGCGGGTAAGTGCAGGGAAGTGATACGTGCGTGGGACCAAAATGGGATTTAACGGTGGAGATCAGAGCCTGTCAGCAGTTGGAACTCCTGAGTCTGAATCCGATCATGGTCCCAAATAGAGGAGAATGACTGAATTCATGAAACTTACATACGTTGTGGGGCTACCCAGTTGTCATTTAATTAGTGAGTGTATTCTAGTTTGGACTAACAGTGGGATTTCAGTCCAGGATTCTTTCTCTGGGAGGAAAAAGGTGGGCTGTATATGTTATGAAGTAAAGTTAGTATTGGAAAGATCCAGTTCTTTTGGGTAACATCTTTCTCTGTCAGGTACTACAGTAGAGTTTCACTTATCGAAGCCTCGCTTATCCAAGCCTCTGGATAATCCAAGCCATTTTTGTAGTCAATGTTTTCAATATATCGTGATATTTTGGTGCTAAATTCATAAATATAGTAATTGCAACATAACATTACTGCGTATTGAATTACTTTTTCTGTCAAATCTGTTGTATAACATGAAGTTTTGGTGCTTAATTTGTAAAATCATAACCTAATTTGATGTTTAATAGCCTTTTCCTTAATCCCTCCTTATTATCCAAGATATTTGCTTATCCAAGCTTCTGTCGGCCCGTTTAGCTTGGATAAGTGAGACTCTATTGTATTTGCAAATATTGTGATTCAAATGTTAGTATCACATAATACTGAAGCATACATTTTGGTAACATTCTGGGACTTCTATCTGTGTGTCCATGTGTGTATCTGACTCTCATTAACCACATATAATTTCCAGTATGCAGACAATATTACTTCAGGGTTTATTTCTTCTCGGACTTTGTGATCCCCCTGTAACTATAATTTTGTAATGAAAAAGCATCTGGATGATTCAAAAGCTCACACATGTTGTGAGGCTTTTATTTAGCTGAGACACTAACAAAGATATTTGAATTCTTTTTTTCTTCTGACAACTAACCCTGCTTTAGGTTGCTTCCATGCTGAGAGAGTATATTTGGAACTGGCATCCCGCACACACATATGTTTTCATTCCCCTGGAAATGTATGTGCGAGAGGGGTGCCTTTTGTCTCCTTCGCAGCCCCACCCCTTTGCCATTGTCTGTGAATGCGTCTCGTGCACCTTCCCCAGGGAGGTGTGTGTTTGTATGAAGGAGTGTGTGTGTATATATATGATGGTGCTGTTACTATGCTGCTGCCTCTGCTCCCTTCCAGCTGTGGCCAGAAGGCAAGAAATGGGGGCAGGGTCTCCTGTAAGCTCCTGTGGTCCCTGGCTTCCTGCCTGCCCATCCACCCCCACCTGATACTGAGTGGTGGGTGTTCGGGTGGCGGAGAAGCAGAGGAGAGGCAGGAGCTTTGATTTCCAGCCAGGATGTTTGCGTGTCTGGATTCTTCTTCCCTTCTAGTAGGCAGATGGTTGCATTTGCTGGGTGATGAGATAGGAAAGGGTTTGGTAGTATTGGGGGTGGGTGGGTAAGAATTCAAGAGTGCCCTTCTACTAGAGCAGTGGGGGTGAGGCATAAAACACCTTCACATCTGTGTGTTTCGGCAACAGCTGGGCCAAGGGAATTGGAGCAAAGATGGGGGGAGGTTGTCCTTTCTCCCTCTCTCTTAAGTGCTCTCTTCCTGTTGGTATCTGTCTGTCTGACCCACAGGGAGAAGGGAGCAAACCTTGAAAATTTGCACTTCTTTGTTGGAAGGGTGCAAATGTGGCAAAGTAAACTTTGTCTGTGTTGGTAATACGCTCTGTGTCCCTCAACTGATGTTGTTAAACCTGTTAAAAAGGGATATTTCTTATTTCCGGTTGGTATGTAATTTATTTCAAAATACTACTACTACATGGAAGATATGATCAATATTAAATTCCAAGGATCACACACCCAGACCCTCTCGCCTTCCCTTGAGGGAAGAGTTTGGGTGTTTCTGCAGTTCGTACCTTAGTAGGTCATTCAAAATACACAAATGCAAATTTCCTAAAAGCATCAGGTCCTGTCTGGTCTTGGAAGCTAAGCAGGGTTAGCTCTGGTTAGTTCTTGGATGAGAGACTGCCAACAAAGATCCGCTGCTGTAGGCTATATTTCAGAGCAAGGCTCTGGCGAAACCACCTCTAAGTATTCCTTGCCTACGGAAACCATGGGTCTTTTTTCATGTCAGGAGCGACTTGAGAAACTGCAAGTCACCTCTGGTGTAAGCAGGCATGTAGCCAGTGGGGGGGGGGCTTGAGGGGCTTCAGCCCCCCCCCCCCAAATTCTCAGGGTGGTCCGCGAGAAGGCCTTACATTTATTATTTAAACTATGTTTATTCATATCATGATCTGATCACCATGTTCAATATACCCCATATGCATGGGGGTATTGGGATAACGATACAAAAGGTTTGCTAGGGTAGACCCTCTCCCGCTCAGACTCAGCCCCCCCCCCCCGAACCAAAATCCCCCCCCCCCTCCCAAAACAAAATCCTGGCTATGGGCCTGGTTGTAAGAGAATTGGCCATCTTCAAGGATGTTGCCCAGGGGACGCCTGGATGTTTGACCATCCTGTGGCAGGCTTCAGTCATAATAATAATAACAACAATAATAATAACGACAACAACAACAACTTTATTTTTATATCCCTCCTCCATCTCCCCGAAGAGATTTGGGGCAGCTCACATGGGGACAAGCCCGAACATCACAGTTAAAATATAGCATAGGATTCATAAAAACAACATCATAATAAACAAAATAGGCAGCACACAAAATAACACAGTATAAACACCATCAAGCCAAACACTGGTCTGAATAATAAACAGTTCTGAGGGGCGTAGCAGGACTAGTGCAATTCAGTTGCAAGGACAGGGCTCATAGATAAAGTGCAGGAGTCATATGATGAAATTGCGGGTGGGGGGCAATGTAAGATGGAGCCCTATATCTTTCCTAAAGTGCAAGGGTTAGACTTAGGTCATGGCCAGGCCAAACTTATCTGGCTAATCAAAAGCACAGTGGAACAGCCAGGTTTTGAGATCTTTAGGAAAGGTGGACAGGGTGGGCACAAGTCTAATCTCCCTGGGGAGAGAGTTCTAGAGCTTGGGGGGGGGGGGGGCACTGAGAAGGCCCTCTCCCTTATCCCCCTCAGCCGCGCTTGTGATGGAGGTGGGAGCAAGAGGAGAGCCTCCCCAGCCAATCTTAGGGATTGTGCAGGTTCGTAGGAGAAGATGCGGTCATGAAGGTAGGCAGGTCCTGAACCTGTTTAGGGCTTTATAGGCGATAACCTGCACCTTGAATTGGGACCGGAAACTTATTGGCAGCCAAAGGAGCTGTTCAAACAGGGGGTTGACCGCTCCCTGTAATTCGCTCCAGTTAGTAACCTGGCCACATGTTCTCATGTCCCTGAATGAGAAGCTGGAGCTGACAGATGGGAGCTCACCCTGCTCCCCGGATTCAGACTGCCAACCTTTCAGTCAGCAGTCCTGCCAGTAAAAGGATTTAACCCATTGTGCCATCGGGGGCATAATAAGTCCACAAGCAATTTGAAGGCACTTACATACACACAGTAAGAATAGAAATGGGGCTAGACGGGAGGGTACTTGGGGAAGAGGATAAAACAAAGAGTTTATCCAGTCACTGCCTGATTTTGATGGGGAAGTTCTGGTTCTGTCTGCTACTGTTAAAAGCCTTGGGGTTGTGTTGGACTCATCGCTGACGATGGAGGCCCAGATCACTGCCATAAGTAAGCAGACCTTTTTTCATCTTCGCCAGGCAAGGAAATTGGCATCCTACCTTTCGACAGAAGCATTGGCCAGGGTAATCCATGCAACAGTCACCACTAGGTTGGATTATTGTAATGCCTTATACGCCGGCCTTCCAAAGACAAAAACCCAGAAGATCCGAATGGTCCAAAATGCGGCGGCCAGGCTGCTAGCGGGGTCATGTATAAGATCCCATATTACACCGATTCTGAAACAACTGCATTGGCTACCAATAGAACATCGGATCTCTTACAAGATACTGATCCTGACATTTAAAGCTTGAAATGGT
Organism: Anolis carolinensis; assembly: GCF_035594765.1. Taxonomy (NCBI): domain Eukaryota; kingdom Metazoa; phylum Chordata; class Lepidosauria; order Squamata; family Anolidae; genus Anolis; species Anolis carolinensis. The sequence continues at coordinate 183,302,292 of NC_085842.1, forward strand.
CAAGGACCATTATATCTTAGGGACCGCCTCATTCCTTTTTTTCATCAATGGTCACCTTGATCCTCCCAGGAAAATCTCCTATACGTACTGGGCCCTAGGGAGGTACACCTGGAAGCTACAAGGCGTAGAGCCTTTTTGACCTTTTCCAATTCTGTGGAACTCATTGCCTCCATATGTTAGAGCAATGTCGGAGTTGCGACCTTTTGTAAAAGCGCTCAAGACTTGGCTGTTCGGTTGTACATTTAAGTAAATCAGAACTAATTTGCCAAATAGTCACTGTTGAATGTTTTTATGTTGAATGTTTTTATATTGTGGAGTGATATTTTAAATTGTAAGTTGCTCGGAGCATTCTGGTGGAGAGCGACTAATTAAGAAATAAAGTGAAGTGAAGTGAAATAAGAGACTATGAACAGCATACAGAAGAGTTCTGGCTGTGAATGATTTTCAGTGTTCCACTCTGCAGTGCAAAACTAGTAGGTAAAAGTAAAGGTTTTCCCCTGACATTAAGTCTGGTGTCCAAATCTGGGGTGTGGTGCTCATCTCTATTTCTAAGCCGAAGAGCTGGCGTTGTCCGTAGACACCTCCAAGGTCATGTGCCTGACATGACTGAATGGAGCACCGTTACCTTCCTGCTGGAGCGGTACCTATTGATCTACTCACATTTGCATGCTTTTGAACTGCTAGGTTGGCAGAAGCTGGGGCTAACAGCAGGAGCTCACCCCACTCCCCTGATTTGAACCGCTGACCTTTTGGTTGGCAAGTTCAGCAGCTCATCGGTTTAACAAGCTGCGCCACCGGGGGCTCCTCTACTGACAGTAGAAGGGGAAAATTCATGCATGAGGGCTATGTCCTCAACCCCACCCCACCCCCCCACCACCACCACCACCATTAGCTATATTCCTAGGCTGAAGGCAGAATAAGGGCTGGGCAGTGAAACTGGGATCATCTGTGTGCCATTCATGCCCCCACCAGCCACTCTCTCCTGCTGTGTCTGGCGGGTGTCTGAGCTGTGACCTCTCTGAGAGAGGGGGGTTAATCCCTATGGGACGTGGGCTTAATCGGCCTTCTCTGGGCTTCTAAATCCCAGCCGGGTGTTGGAAAGGGGGAGGCTAGTGCTCATGTCCAAGGTGAAAGCGGCTTGAGAGAGTGCTGCCCCTCCTTCCAGTTGGACTGAGGGGATGCTATCATCTTCCTTCCTCTCCTTTCAGGACCGTCCCTGCCTATGATAGAGGATAGAGTGGACCACTTCTGGTAGCACCGTGAAGGAGAGGCTATGCTAAGGCAGGGATTTATTCCTTTTTCCCAGTAATATTGTTACTAATTTTTAATTGTTTCAATCCTCCCAACCCCACCACCCAACACATATTTACTCTATATCTTTAACCATGAGCACAGCTTTCTTATTTTCTGTACAATATTTACATTGGCTTCACCACTTTTTATCAATTTCATATAAACCCTCCATTTATCTTTAATTTCTCTTATTTTTATCATCCTTCGTTTCATCCTGAATTAAATATTCTATAATTTCAGATTGAACCTGATCGTAAAGATAATTACTGTATATACTTGAGTATAAGCCTAGTTTTTCAGCCCTCTTTTTAAGACTGAAAAAGCCCCCCTCGGTTTATACTCAGGTGAGGGTCCTGGTTGGCTTATATTTGGGTCAGCTTATACTCGAGAATATATGGTACATTTATTATTTTTCTCTATTATTGTTGCTACTATTACATTTATTTTACTCTGTTTTTTATTATTATTTATTATTATATTTTTATTATTAAGACATTTATTTTTTCAGTCTGATATTATTACAGGAGAGTCTTACTAATCCAAGCCTCACTTATCCAAGCCTCTGGATAACTGAAGCCATTTTAGTAGTCAATGTTTTCAATATATTGTGATATTTTGGTGCTAAATTCGTAAATACAGTAATTACAACATAACATTACTGTGCATTGAACTACTTTTTCTGTCAAATTTGTTGCATGACATGAAGTTTTGGTGCTTAATTTGTAAAATCATAACCTAATTTGATGTGTAATAGGCTTTTCCTTAATCCCTCCTTATTATCCAAGATATTCGCTTATCCAAGCTTCTGCTGGCCCGTTTAGCTTGGATAAGTGAGACTCTACTGTATTATTATTGCATTTATTGTTTTATTCTATTTATTATTATTTGTATTATTTTCCTGTATTTATTATTATTATTATTATTATTATTATTATTATTACATGTATTATTTTACTCTAGTCTTATTAAAAGGATACATAAGCACATTGACATTGAAGAAGATGAGAATAATGATTTGATCAGAGTTGGACAGTCTTATCTGAAATTTGAGCTTTATGTAAATATTCAAAAACATTCAACCTACTGATGCCTCAATTAATGTAATTTTATTGGTATCTATTTTTATTTCTGAAGTTTACCACCCTCGGCTTATACTGGAATCAATGTTTACCCAGATTTTTTGCGGTAAAATTAGGTGCCTCGGCTTATATTCGGGTCAGCTTATACTCGAGTATATATGATATCTTTAATTTCTCTTATTTTTATCATCCTTCGTTTCATCCTGAATTAAATATTCTATAATTTCAGATTGAACCTGATCGTAAAGATAATTATTCCAGTTTTCCATAGTCTTTTTTTGTCGTTTTTTTGTCGTGCTATTATTGACTGTCCTGCTAAGATTATGGTTTTGAACCATTCTTACTCTTTTGCATTAATCTTGTTGTTGTGTAATTAGCATCAAATCTATATTCACTTGAAGTGATAAATAGTTTTTATCTATTTTTTTTCACTATTTTTCCCAAAAGGCTGTTACTTTTTAACATTCCCACCACACACAGGCATACCATCCTTTAATTCACTGTGCCAACACATTGGGCTTTTCCCTGTTACCATATATGAAAGTTGAGCTGGGGTCTTAGACCATTTCAATATGAATTCCCTTTTCAGTTCTTTGTATTTCTCCATTTTAATATTATTGATCCCCTTCATTAATCTCGCTATTATTTGACTTGTGAATGAGCCTTCGTTCTGCCATTCTGGATCTGGATTCTCTTGGCTTCCAGTTGTACTGTTCTTGGGCTTGTTTTGAGTGGAAGGGAAGGAACTTGATTCACTGCTATGTATTGTCCTGTGTCCTCAAGTAGTTTTTGACTTATACTGACCTGAAGATGACCCTAGAATGGGGCTATTTTGGAAAGATTTGCTCAGAGGAGCTTGGCTTTGCCTTTCTCTGAGACTGAGAGAGTGTGACTTGCCCAAAGTCACTCTAAGGTTTTCCATGAATGAGCTTTCAATTACTCCTTAGCATCCATCTTTTTGGGATAGCCTAAATATCCTGAAGGTGTCAAATCCAATCTTACCTTGGTAATTAAACTGAATCAGGCCTGGTTAGTATTTGGATGAGATACTGCCAGGGAATACCATATGCTGGAGGCTATGTTTTAGAGGAGAGCAGTGGCAAACAATCTCTTAATGTTTCTTGCCTAAGGGAACTCCATTAAATTAATGGTGTCAACATAAGTTGATTGGTGATTTTAAAGCACATAGCAGACACAACACAGATCTGGGAATTAATGTGTGTTTGTAAAGAGTGTCATTTGTAAATGCACTGAAAACAAGAAATAGAAGCATCAAGGGCAGTGTTATACTAGTATGGTTTGTTGTTGTTTGTGTTGTTGTTTTGTGTGTCTTCAAGTTGTTTGTGACTTATGTGACTCCAAAGTGACCCTATACAGGTTTTTCTGGGGCTGAGAATGTGCAAATAACCCAAAGTCACCCAGTGGGTTCCCATGCCTAATGGGAAATCAAACTCTCAAGCAACTATACCATGCTGCCTTTTTTTTTGGTTGACTTATGGCAGTGGTTCCCAACCTTTTTGGGAGCCCCTGATGGCACAGTGGGTTAAACTGCTGAGCTTCTGAACTTGCTGACCAAAACGTTGGTGGTTCGAATCCAGGGAGTGGGGTGAGCTCCCTCTATTAGCCCTAGCTTCTGCCAATCTAGCAATTTGAAAACAAGCAAATGTGAGTAGATCAATAGGTACTGCCTCAGCAGGAAGGTAACTACGCTCCATGCAGTCATGCCGACCACATGACCTTGGAGGTGTCTACGGACAAGGCCAGCTCATCGGCTTAGAAATTGAGATGAGCACAAACCCATAGAGTCGGACACGACTAGAGTTACTATTAAGAGGAAATCTTTACCATTACCTTCCAAAAAAAAATTTCTGATCAGGGACCACTTTGGCCAGGGACCACTTGACCAGAGTAGCAAAAGGGATACAATTCAGTTTTTGGTCAACTTTGGATTCGGTTTGGTTATTTGGGGTGCTGGTTCAGGAAATGCATTGGATAGACCACATCAGCTGTAGTTTCTGATACAGAACATATGCCATCCAGTAGTCGCCATCAGCTTGCCCACAGAAAACCATATTTAATAATCTAGAGTTGATGTGGTCTATCCAATGCAATTTTCTGAATCAGCACCCCAAATAACCTCAGGAACAGGCCTTTAAAATAATTTTGGTTGGGATGTGTTATTATCCATAATAGTAACTGAGGCTGTGGACCATATTTTAGTTCTTGCAGACCACTGGTGGTCCATGGACCACAGGTTGGGAACCACTGTCTTATGGCAACCATAAGACAAGCAGCCTGTAAAGTTTGTCAAATAGCCCATAAAGCTATAGCCTTTGAAAGTGTGTATAGCAGAGGTGAGCAATGTTTCAAGGCTGGAGTACATACTATCCCTTATTGTTGGTGATGCTATCTGACGCTAATGGGAGTTGCAGTCTTAAAATGCTACTCATACATGATATAGAAGGGATTATACCTCTTCTCCATTTGGATACATCTCAGTTATTACTCTCTGGCTCCCTAAGCCTGCTGGCTGGCTAATAATGACTGGAATTCCAGCTTCACTTGTCAGCATATCTTTAGCAGAGTGGAAATAAATCTTCCTTTGTCTCCTTGAAATGTCATCAAATTGGCAGAATGTCTTTTAATTTGCACAAATTAGTCTGGGGTGGGTTGTTGTCTAGTCTTAGGACTGGGCAAAAGGGGATGCTTACGCAGGCTCCTTTTGCAATGTTATAACTTTCCAAAAAGAAAATCCAGACCTTGATCAGGAACAGAAGAGGGGAAGATTTTTTTCCATAGGAGAGAAAAAATCTGGTGTAAAATTACCCCTCCCTTCTAGAAGAGCAAGAATTCATCCACACACAATTGCTCTGTGTCAAGCATGGTAGATCACTTTTTGAAAACTTCTTGTGCAAGTAACATGCATGTCAGATACAACAGAATTGACACTCTTTCAAGGAGGGTACCTGTTATATGCTTGCGTGAGTCCTTGCCCTGGGCCTGACAGATTGTCATTCAAGGAATATGCCCCAATCAGCAATATGTGCAGAATGAAAGGGACAAAACAAAGTCAAATGTGTCTTACCATTGTACACACTAACATGTGCGGCCCTCCAGATGTTGGTGGACAGCAACTACCAGTGCATACTAAAAGGTTTTTTTAAAAATAAAAAAGGTTTTTCAAAGTATTAATATTGGACAGCTAAAACAACACAATAATTGAGAGACTTTCTGCAATGGCTGATTGTTAGTCAAAGGCTTGAGTAAACAAAAAGGAGAGAGAGATGGGAGAGAGTGGCAACTTGGTTTCCTGTTGAAGGCGGTTTTACAGCCTGGAAGCAGCCACCAAGAAGGCCCTCCATTGTGCTCTGTGACCATAACAGGACTGAAAGAAAGCCCTCCCATTATGAGTTTAAAACCGGGTAGGCTTATACTGGGAGGTACAGTTTTTCAGATAACCTGTGCCTAAGTTAGTAATAGAATTTGGTTAAAGTGGTCCTTTCAAACCTAATCTTAGGGTCTGCAAGGTAGTTGAAATTGAAATTGAATCCAGACAAGACAGGTCCTCCTGGTCAGTTGTAAAGCCGAACAAGGCATAGGGTTACAGCCTGTGCTGGATGGGGTTACACTCCCCCTGAAGGCGCAGGTTTACAGCTTGGGAGTGATCCTAGACTCATTGTTGAGCCTGCAATCCCAGGTCTCAGCGGTGCCTAGGGGAGCTTTTGCACAACTAAGACTTGTGCGCCAGTTGTGACCGTACCTTGGGAAGCCTGACTTAGCCACGGTGGTCCATGCTTTGGTTACATCCCGTATAGACTACTGGAACGTGCTCTACGTGGGGTTGCCTTTGAAGACTGCTAGGAAGCTTCAGCTGGTCCAATGGGCAGCAGCCAGGTTGCTCACCAGAGCACACAACTCCCTTGTTATATCAGCTCCACTGGCCGCCAGTCTGCTACTGAGCACAATTCAAAGTGCTGGCTTTATCCTAAGTAAAAGGTAAAGGTTTTCCCCTGACATTAAGTCCAGTCGTGACCGACTCTGGAGGTTGATGCTCATCTCCATTTCTAAGCCAAAGAGCTGGCGTTGTCCGTAGACACCTCCAAGGTCATGTGGCCGGCATGACTGCATGGAATGCCGTTACCTTCCCGCCGGAGCGGTACCTATTTATCTACTCATATTTGCATGTTTTCGAACTGCTAGGTTGGCAGGAGCTGGGGCTAACAGCGGGCGCTCATTCCGCTCCCGGGATTTGAACCTGGCACCTTTCAGTCTGCAAGTTCAGCAGCTCAGCACTTTAACACACTGCGCCAGCACCAGGGGCTTTAAGCCTATAAAACCCTAAATGGTTCCGCCCCATACCTGCCTGAATGTATTGCCCCCTATGAACCACCTCGGAGATTAAGATCATCTGGGGAGGCCCTGCTCTCAGTCCCGCCTGCCTTGCAAGTGCGGCTGGTGGGGATGAGAGACAGGGCCTTCTCAGTGGTGGCCTCTCAGCTGTGGAACTCCCTCCCCGGTGACGTTATATCAGCCCCCTCCCTTTTAGCCTTCAGAAGGAAAGTAAAAACTTGGCTCTGGGATCAGGCTTTCAGTGATTAATATACCAGTTCAATAATAGACTTGGAATAATATATAATTGACGACAGAATGGCCTTGGATTACGATTTTCGGATGATGTGATTTTAATATTGAATGTGATGTTTTTAGTTGTTTAATATGTATTAATTTTAAATTGATTTTTAGTCTCTGTTGTATGTATTTTAAGACATCTAATGGTTGCCATATATGAGCCGCCTTGAGTCCCCTTTGGGGTAGAGAAAGGCAGGGTAGAAATAAGGTAAATTAAAAAATTAAAAAATAGTACTTAGGGTTATTAATCTTGAAATCTGACCGTCCTTTCTCTTTTTCCCCCTTTGTCTAGGATTGGACCATGTCCCTCGGCCACCTGCTGCTATCCCCTGTAGTTGTGGTGACGCTCTTGCTGCCATTGTACTCAGCTGCACGTCCTCCTTCTTACCCATCTTTCCTGGCCCCTAATGCTACCTTTAATCACCTGGCCCAAGCCCAGAACACAGGGGCCCTGTATGTGGGCGCCATCAATGCCTTGTACCAACTGAGCCCTGAACTGAGGCTCGTGGGACTGGCACGCACAGGGCCAGACCAGGACAGCCCTGAGTGTCTCCCCTTCCGGGATGCTCGTGAATGTCCACAGGCTAGGCTCACAGACAATTCCAACAAGCTGCTGTTAACAAACGAGCGGGCCGGGGAATTGGTGGTCTGCGGACAGCTGTTCCAAGGAGTGTGCGAGAAGCGAGCCCTTGCGGACATTGCCAAAGTACTATACCGTCCTGAAGATCCTGGTGACAACCAGTTTGTGGCTGCCAATGAGCCACGCGTTTCAACTGTGGGCTTGCTGGGACGGCATGGTGGCCGCGACCTGCTCTTTGTCGGCCGAGGGTTGACCGCCAAGCTGTCTGGAGGGATCCCGCCATTTACCATTCGTCAACTGGAAGGAGCCCAGGCTTTCTCTAATGAAGGAATGGGCAAGTTGGTGGTGGGAGACTTCTCTGACTATAACAACAGTTACGTGGGTGCTTTTGCTTCTGATGGCTACGTCTACTTCCTATTTTCTCGCCGTGGAGCGAAGGCCCAGATGGAATACCGCACCTATCTCTCCCGGAGCTGCATGGAGGACACCAATCTCTATTCCTATGTTGAGCTGCCCCTTGAGTGTCAGGATGCTAAAGGACGTATTTACAATCTGGCTCAAGCGGTGCATCTGGCCCCTGGTTATGCTGGGCAAGGGAAAACTCTCTTTGTTGTCTTAGCTGCTGGGCAGGGCTCCACTGCAGCCCCCACAACGCAGACAGCTCTCTGTTTGTACAGCCTGAGGGACGTGGATGAAGCCATGGAGCGAACCCGGCAACTGTGTTATACCTCAGCCGGAATTGGCCCCACTAAAGAGGAGGAGGCTGCCATAGAGTATGGTGTGACCTCACGCTGCAACTCATTACCCAAGGTGAGAGAGAGGACAAAAGGGACATCATTTTAAAGGGGAAATTATGAGCTCCCTATCCCTCCATGCCAGGTGGCTGCATTTCTGTCTTATTTTCCATATGGTCCATTTTCAGGAATCCCCAGAAGCCTACCCCTGTGGGGACGAACACACACCTAGTCCCATCGCTAGCCGGAAGCCGCTAGTAGCTGAGGCTCTTCTGACCACTGTGCCAAGCCTCACAGCTGTGGCAGCCATGGTGGAAGCAGGGCATACCATCGCATTCCTGGGAGATGGCGTTGGGCAGCTGCATAAGGTAATTGCAGCAGTATCTGTAATTCCTGTCTATGTACCTAAACCAGAGCCCTCCAAATGTGGTGACCCAGAACCTCAGAATTGTCTGTACTGGCTAGAGCTAATGGGAGTTGTGATCCAGGAGTCTTGGACAACTCTTTAAGTTACAGAAAACTGCCTCATTGTTTCTCATCCAACTTGAGTTTGTTATCCTCTGCAGTTGATGGCTTCCATGCAGATACATCCTTGTTAGTTTTATCATTCTTCCAACATAGGAAAGAGTAATAATCTCTACACAGAGGTTCAACATGTAGAATGGCTGTCATGTGTTAAAAGGGCTGCCCTCTCCGAGGCATACTCCTGTAGGGATGCTTTATGTGTGTCTCACTACCAATTGTGTGTAAACTCGTACAATCAACCCTCCACAGTTATTGGGATTAAGGGCACATGACCCCCATGAAAGTGGAGCCAGGGGATGTAAATTCAAAAATATTAATCTGAGAGAACACCACCTTAGGAATTTCTAGGTCCTTCAGCACATCTTTTTGGTCAACCTGTGCTAACAGAAACCCTATGTTGGTGCTGAAGAACCTAGAAGTGCACAGAGGAGTGTTGTTTCTAGTCCATCCAAGCTCAGTATAGCAAACGGCTGTCCCAAAAGTACCTGGGCTTCAACATGTTGGAGCTGTAAAATACCTTTGTAATTTGCTATTGACTTTGACTTATAGTGTCCTATGAATGAGAGACCACCCAGACAGCCTATTATTATAACTGTCCATTTCAGGTCTTGCGAACCCAGGGCTTTATCAAAGCAATCCACCTGTAAAGTGCTCTCTATCTTTTCCTGTTGTTTCCAGCTTTACCAGGCTTTATCATCTTTTGCAATGGGTGATGTGTGTAACCTAGAAGTGGAGAATTTGTGAATTCTGAACTCTTGCTTCTTTTTCACTGTATGCTAAGTTTTAGACTTGGGGTAAGAAACTCAGCATTTGGGTGTTTCCAGATTTATAAGACTGCACGGAGGTGTTTGCGAACCACAAAAAGTGGTTGTTTTCACAGATGGAGCTAGGGGAGGAGCAGGCAAGTAGCTGTAAAGTTTCAGAGGCCCCTTCTACACTGCCAGATAAAATCCAGATTATCTATTTTGAACTGGATTAGATGGCAGTGTAGACTCATATAACCCAGTTCAAAGCAAATAATGTGGATTGTCTGCTTTGATAATCTAAATTATATGGCAGTTTAGAAGGGGCCACAAAGATGCCTTTAAGGAGATGATCAATGTGTCATAATGCTTCTGATACCAAACAGGAAGTCGAGTGGGATATTCAGTTCTAGGAGGGGTAAGAGTCTGCCAGATATTGTTGGGCTACAACTCCCAACATTCCTCTCTGCTAGTTATGCTGATACAGCTTTAGGAACTTGTGGTTCAACAATAACCGGGAGCAGGGGTGGGGAGGAATGTCCACATCTAAATATAAAACAATAATTCAATATTATTATTTCGCCTCTCCCTGAGTGGAAGCTAAGGAAACAAGTACAATCCTTCTTCCAATTGCATCATGTTTACAGACTTCAGAATATAGCAGAGTGTGGTTCACCCCAGAGCAGAATTTAACTTTTTTTTAGGTGTCAGTATGAGTTTGATAAAAGGTATAATTTTCTGTGACTTACTGAGTATAAGATGCTTTATCTTCCCACAAATGAAGGACTGACTGTTCAACCTGTTTGTGGGGGCGGATTTGATGTTTTTGTTTTCATTTAGTGAAATTCCATGTCTCGGGCAATTTAAAATTGCAAGCTTCATGTATGCTGTATCAGCACCTACTTCTCTTTTAGGCTATACCTGAAATCTCCCATCAGGCATAGCAAAAAACCACCTTTTCACTGGCAAGATATTTGAAATGTCCTTGTGTAAGATCATTGAGATAGTCATTATGCTTGCGCCATGTGATGAAAGAATAAATTGTAAATTATACTTAACAAGACACATACACACAGATCCATCATAACAGGCAATCTGTCTAGATATGGCTGTTAGAGGGCAGAGTGCTCCATTGTAATTTCTGATTTTCCTGTAAGGATGGAAGTGAAAGGAGGAAGGTACCTCCCATCACACTTTCAGCTCTGGCAAAACAAAAAAATGCTGATGCATGGATCAGAGGGGTACCTCGTGTCCTCATACAGCTTGCCAGCTCTGTCTGTCTTCTGGAGAATTTCTGGCTCTCCCCTGACATGTGATTTCCTCTAAGGGCTGTCCACTGATTAAATGGTTTTGTTGATTTATTTGCCTTTTAACAAATTTGCCAATTTAAACCCATTAAATAAATTTGTTTATTATAAAAAACTCTCAATGTAATTGCCTAGTAAGGATAATGAAGGAAATGCAAGAGAACATTTTACAATGTAGTAAACTGCCTTCTTTCCTCTGGAGGAAATCCTTCCACAACTTTTAATATTTTCTTTCACATTCCAGAATAAGTCATACTCAAACAACATGTGGGCCTTTCTTTTGTACTCTGCCACAAAGATGGGGAGCTTTTGTCTCTCCAGATGTTTCATCCTGCAACACTTATTTACCTGGTCCAGCATGACCAGTAATCCATGCTGGATTTTGGGAATTGTAAGCCAAAATACCTGGAGGGCCAAGGTTTTCTCCTTACCTGCTCTAGAACTGGGAAAGTCTAATACAGTGGTTCTCAACCTGGGGTCCCCAGATGTTTTTGGCCTTCAACTCCCAGAAATCCTAACAGCTGGTAAACTGACTGGGATTTCTGGGAGTTGTAGGCCAAAAACATCTAGGGAGCCCAGGTTGAGAACCACTGGTATAATATTTTTTAATTCATAGCTTCATCAGCAAAGGCAAATTTTAAAAAAAGCTTCCTGTCAGTTAAATCAATTATTAACTAATATCATGTTTGAATACCATATCTCCCTGTCTTTCCTGTTAGTGACACATTTTATGACTTTCCCCTTAACTCTAATTATCAGTGCAGAAGCAAGAGTAATGATGCATACCTATCCCTAGCTTGGTGCCCTGCCAAGATATTTAACTAAGGGTGCATCTACACCAGTTATGGGCAAACTTTGATCTTCCAGGTGTTTTGGACTTCCACTCTTAATTGGCTTTTAGGAATTGTGGGAGTTGAAGTCCAAAACATCTGGAGGGCTGAAGTTTGCCCTTGCCTGATATACACAGTAGAATTATTTTGGTTTGACACACCTTTAACTACCATGGCTCAGTCTTATGGAATCCTGGGAATTTTCTCTTTGTCAGAGAAAGCTAAAGATCTTGTAAAACTACAAAATAACAAAATCCAGCATATAGATCTCATTTTCTGTGTCATACTATGTATTTGTGTCAATAATAATAATAATAATAATAATAATAATAATAATAATAATAATAATAATAATTTAAAGATCGAACTACAAAGACTCTGGCACAAGCCAGTCAAGGTGGTCCCAGTGGTGATTGGCATACTGGGTGCAATGCCTAAAGACCTTGGCCTGCACTTAAACACAGTCGGTGCTGACAAAATTACCATCTGCCAGCTGCAGAAGGCCACCTTACTGGGATCTGCTCGCATTATTCGCCGATACATCACACAGTCCTAGACACTTGGGTAGTGCCCAACATGTGATCCAATTCAACAGCCAGCAGAGTGTCTGCTGTGGACTCATCTTGTTGTGTTTCAAATAATAATAATAATAACAACAACAACAACAACAACAACAACAGACATCACAGTTGTGGAAAAGAAAAAGGTTTGGATCATTGATGTCACCATCCCAGGTGACAGTGGCATTGGTGAAAAACAACAGGAAAAACTCAGCCGCTATCAGGACCTCAAGATTGAACTGCAAAGGCTCTGGCAGAAACCAGTGCAGGTGGTCCCGGTGGTGATGGGCACATTAGGTGCCGTGCCAAAAGATCTCAGCCGCCATTTGGAAACAATAGGCATTGACAAAATTACGATCTGCCAAATACAAAAGGCCACTCTGCTGGAATCTGCGCACATCATCCAAAAATACATCACACAGTCCTAGACACTTGGGAATGTTCGACTTGTGATTTTGTGATACAAAATCCAGCATATCTATCTTGTTTGCTGTGTCATAAAATAATAATAATAATAACTTTATTTTTGTACCCTGCCTCCATCTCCCCAAGGAGACTCAAAGTGGCTTACATGGGGACAAGCCCGGCCAACATCAAAAATATAAACACATTAAAATACATACAGAAAACCCATGATTACATAGCATTGAGACATGGTAGCTAAAGTGTTGTCAAATTGCATTAATTCTACAGTGTGGATAAACCCTATGCCTTCCATCTGCATCAGCCTGCTGTGCGGAGTTGTATACCCACACATGTAGAAGGCTCCAGGTTTGATGGATAGTTTCATGTAGAGTGTTTTGTCACAGCTGTGTAGCAAATTCATTGAGTTTTCTCAGCATCAAAAGCCTTGTACATGAATAATTCAGGAAATAGTCAACTTACTCCATATTGTTCTGCAGGTTAGCACATATATTCTAAAGGCTCACTGTTGCCCTTAAGGGCAAAATTGACTTACATTTAGCATCTGTGAATTAACAGTGTGATGTGTTGACAAAAAAAAATCTAATACAATTCCAATCTGCTTTCACAGGAGTTTAGTGTCTAGAATCAGATCAAGGGAAGTAATATTACCAGTATTACCTGCTTTGATCAGGCTTCTCTGTGTTCAGTTCTGGATGCCATAGATCAAGAATGATACTGCCTTCATATTATAATTTATTATGCTTTATTTTATATAATAAAAACATTCCTAAAATAAAAAGTGATACAACAGACCATAGGATAATTCTGTCTGAAATGCAGGCATTTATATTCTACCATCTAAGAAAATACATTAGAAAGTATTTTAATGTACTAAAAAGCAAAAATATACTATCCTAGGAGTAAGAACATGATTTATTACTAGCCTTAATGAAATATAGACTTATCATAAATTCACATTATATTACTCTTTTATATCTCTCTGTTAACCAAATGATGACATAACTGCTTGGAAATTCTGACTATTATTATTATTATTATTATTATTATTATTATTATTATTATCCAACTGTTGTACTGGAACAACAATGATTGTTTAGTTTAACTTTAACAGTTATTGGCAGTTCTTTGTTAGAACATTACAAATGTCAGCTGCTTCTAACCTAGCGATTTTACTCGAAGTGTTTAATGCCAGTGCTAATGCTTTTTTGCTTTTGCTTTTTGGTGTGTTTCTTTGCCAAGTATTTTTGCATTTTTATATCGCCATTTGTTCAGAGAGAGAGAGAGAGAGAGAGAGAGAGAGAGAGAGAGAGAGAGAGATATGTATATATATATATATATATATATATAGAGAGAGAGAGAGAGAGAGAGAGAGAGAGAGAGAGAGAGAGAGAGAGACTTAAAAAAAAAAGAATGATACTGGGATGTTCAAAGATGGTAACCAATTTGGAAACCAAGTCCTATGAAGAACAGCTTATGGAGCTGAGGTAGTTTAGCTTGAAGAAGAGAAAACCAAGAGGTGATATGAAAGCCACATGTAAATATCTGAAGGGGTATCAAGGACGGAGCAAGTAACGTACTTTTGCATGGAAAGGGGTTGGATTGGATGGTCATTGTGGTTACTTTCAGCTCTATAGTGTATGATCCCGAGAACCTCAACTGTATTTCTAGAAGGCGAGTGGGGGACATAACAAAGTGGCATAGCCCACGTTTTGTAAGCAGAAGGAGGTCTCATGTCCCGTCCTGTAAGACAATGGTGGTGCATGCTAAGAAAGATATCTCCTTGTGGCCCCAAAAGATCTTTCTCTGTGGCTGCTGGTGAGATTAGCTCTTGTTGTGCTAGATAAAGAAACAGTTTGGTTTGAAACTGTGGGTGATACGTGGTGACATTTCTAACATTTTCCTGGAACTGAGTGGACCTTCCAAAAGTCTGGCTTTGATGCCAGCTCTCCCTCCCTGTGGAATGTTTTCTAAGCAGTCTATTTCTGTACAAGAGAAAACTGGACAAATATATATATTTTTAAAAATTGTGGATGGAACTGTTCATTGTTATCAGTCACAATGATTCTTCAGTATCAGAAGGAGAATGCCTTTGAATATCAGTTGCTGGGGAACTCTAGTGGGAGGGTGCTTGTGCCTTCATGTCCTGTTGGCTAAATTCCCTTAGGCTTCTGGTTGCCCACTATGAGAACACAATGATGGATTAGATAGACCTTTAGTCAGATCCAAAACAGCTCTTCTTATGTTCTTACATTCTAGGCCTGTGGTTCTCAGCCTGGGGTCCCTGGATGTTTTTGGCCTTCAACTCCCAGAAATCCTAACAGCTGGTAAAGTGGCTTGGATTTCTGGAAGTTGTAGGCCAAAAACATCTCGGGACCCCAGATTGAGAACCACTGTTCTAGGCTGAATTAAGAAAGTTGATTTCAGAGGACATGTGTCTTCTGAGCCCATGTTTTCCACGCAGTCTTGCAGTCCTTTAAACTAAATCGGGATGAGATAATAGATCAAGGTGTACTTGTTCAGCTTCTAGGTGATTTGAAATGGAGTAACAAGCATGTCTGATTCCCATGATTTAATGTTATTGTTGCTTTGTGGCTTCAAGTGAACTCTGACGTATGGAAACCTTGTTGCAGGGTTTCTTGGCAAGCTTTCTTTTGCAGAGATTAGCCATTGCCCAGAGAGTGTGAGTTACGCAAGGTCACAAAGCAGGTTTCCATGGCTGAGCTAGGATTCAACCCTAGTATCCTTAGGAGTCCTGCTCTAGTGACACTGTGCTGTCTCCACCATTATTTAATATCAGCAGTCGAAATTAGGTCGTTGAAATGAAGAAAGCATGGAGTAATTGGGAATGAATTTTTTATATGAAAGGATTGTCATTACAATTCTCTTATGCAATCCACATATAATCCAGATAATCAAATCAGATAATCCACATTACTTGCTTTGAACTGGATTAATCGAGTCTACACTGCCATATCATCCAGTTCAAAGCAGATAATCTGGATTTTATATGGCCGTGTAGAAGGGGTCTAAGAGTAGCTCTCAACATATCTCAACATAGTCTATGATGGCTCTATTCAGCAACAGTTATTCTTCATTCTAGTGAATCCCCTTCTACACTGCCATATAAAATCCAGAGCTTTGAACAGGATTATATAGCAGTGGAGACTCATACAATACAGTTCAAATCAGAAAATGTGGATTGTCTGCTGGATTATATGGCAGTATAGAAGGGGCCTTAGAGGTTTCCATGTGGCCCATGTTCTGCTTCCTCCCATTTGTTAATGATAATTCTAACCCAATCACGAAATTGGCCCTTAACACTAATTGAATCTACTCACTTCAAACGGCAAAACTTCCAACTAGAATTTTTTTAAAAAACAAAACATAATATAAATGTGACTTCCAACCAAACTGTCATTGCCAGTTGTCATTGGATGTGCTGTACAGTTTGCCAATAGCTGAAAGATCCAACAATAGACTAGTGACTCTTTGTACGTGCTCAACTCCACATTAGGCAAAGTGAGATATCTGCCCAGGTGTGGTGAACTGTGTTGCCTCCAAGGCTGACAAGACCACAGATCATTACCTGGATCTAGATCAGTCCTTCTCAAGATATCTTATGGGAGGGGGCAATAGGGCCCCTTCTACACAGCCATATAAAATCCAGATTATCTGCTTTGAACTGGATTATATGGCAGGGTAGACTCACATCACCCAGTTCAAAGTAGATAATGTAGATTGTCTGCTTTGATAATCTAGATTATATGACAGTGTAGAAGGGGGCTAGGTTCTCCCCACAAACAACATGCCAGGGGTAGTCCCCATCTTTGTGCCCATTGACTACAATTCTTTTCTTTCTTTCCTGGATAAGAGACTCAACGCAGACTGACATTCAATAGTTTGCATGCTGCAACAGGTTTGCAGACCACCACTTGGACTCACTGTGACCTAGAGGACCCTCAGGGACAAAATTGGGTGGTTCTCAGGGCAGCATGCCTGACTCAAGCAAGATCATCTCTCAGTCATCTTTTTGGGATCTAGCCAGTTCTCGGGGAAAGTGGAAGGAAAAAGGAAGAGGGGTTGACCAAAGGCAAGATGGGCCGACCAAAGGCAAGATGGATGGATGGTATCCTTGAAGTGACTGGGTTGACTTTGAAGGAGCTAGGGGTGGCCACGGCTGACAGGAAGCTCTGGTGTGGGCTGGTCCATGAGGTCACGAAGAGTCGGAAGTGAACAAATAAACAACAACAACAAGCCAGTTCTCTGAATAAGCAACTGGTGCTGTTCTCCATTGGGCTCTCTGTGTTGCTTTCAGAGTTAGACTGAGAGCAGTGGCCATGATTGGGTGTAGGGTGCCTGCAATTCTCTTAATGCTCAGGCGGACAGGCCGTCAGTCATTTATTTCTTTTCACCACGCCATGCTCTCATTCTCAGCTGGCAGAGGTCTAGCCACCTGCACAGTCCTCTCTATTGTTGGGGATTTTGTCTGTAAACATGAGGATGCCACAGATGGGCAACCCGTGACTGGTGGGTGATGACTCCAAAGATTAGCAGGCACTCCCTCAAAATATTTCCTGCTGCATGATTAATTTCCCTAATATTTAATTGTTACAGGGTATCGCGGTCCCATGGTTTTAATTCTGTGTTTTGAAGTCAACTCTCACTTACATCAATCATCTCATAGGTTTTTCATGACAAGGTTTATTCAGAGGAGGTTTGCCCTTGCTTTCTTCTTAGGCTGAAAAAGGATTTTTTTTCATGCCAGGAGCAACTTGAGAAACTGCAAGTTGCTTCTGGTGTAAGAGATTTGGCCATCTGCAAGGACGTTGCCCAGGGAACGCCTGGATATTTTGATCTTTTTACTATCCTTTTGGGAGGCTTGTCGCATGTCCTCGCATGGAGCTGGAGCTGATAGAGGGAGCTCATTCACGCTCTTCCTGGGTTGGATTTGAACTGGCAACCTTCAGGTCAGCAGCCCAACCTTCAAGTCATCAGTCTGGCTGGCCCAAGGGTTTAAATCACTGCGCCACCAGGGGCTCCACTGAGAAAGGATGACATGCTGAAAGTCACCCAGTGGTTTCCCAAGACCGAGAGGGGATTTGAATTCTGATCCAATACTAGTCTTAATCCAGTACTCAAGTTTGTATGCCACACTTGACTCCCTGCAGCCTTAAGTACCATAATTTTAACTCCTTGTTTTCCTAATTGTGATTTCTTCATCTCCTTTCACTTCCTTAGCCTATTTGCCTTCTGGGATTGCTCATAGTTTGGGGTGAAATATAGCTTATTCAGACTTTATTCCACGTGCTGCCATGTACCTTCCTTGAGCTGTCTTCCCGGCATAAGGATGGAGCTGCCACACAGTCCTTATGCCAGGAGGAGGATGAGACACACGGTAGCTAAGAACGCTCCAGAAGGCTCTCAGCCACTGTGTGTCTGCCTTCACCATGCCATGTCCTTATGTCAAGAGCACGGAGAAAACAAGGGAGGCCTGAGATAAGTGCCCAGGGAGCCACATCCGGCCCCCAGGCCTTAATTTGCCCATGCCTGATCTACATTGTAGAATTAATACAGTTTGAAAACACTTTACCTGCCACTGCTCAGTGCTATGGTATCCTGGATATTGTAACTCAGTGAGGCATTAGTAGTTTTGGCAGAAACTTTGTGAATCTACAACTCCCATAATTCCATAGCATTGAGCCATAGCGGTTAAAGTGGGGCCAAACTGTATTAATTCCATGATACACCTCAAGAGTTTTCAGTACTTATTTTCAGTGCTTAGACTTCTCAGATGTCCTTAGCTTGACTCAGAGAACTAACTCCGAATGTCTTTCTTGCACTATGAGCTTTCTCTCTTTCAAGCAGAATGCTTCAAGGCTCTGGCCCTCTTTATCTTTTCCCTTTTATCCTATGAGTCACTCATCTAACGTTTATTATCACTTTTAAGCCACCACTTTTTTCATCTTCTGTACTACCTTTGCCTCCTGTGTGCCTGTGTTTGTGTGTTTAAGTTTGTGTGCTTGCCTTTGTTGCTATTTCCGTCTATCTATTTTCTTATTGCGCCAAACATAACCATTTGAAACTGATCCCTTGTGCTGTAGCTTTCTCTTTATTCCCCTCTTTAATCTGTTTCCACGCCTCCCTCTCCCTAGCGTCTTTGGATATTTTTTCCTTTTCTTCCTTTAGTCAAATAATGTCAGTATCTGTTGTTTTCAACTTGAAGGTTACAGTCCTACCCTCTCAGGGTGGTTGTTGCAAGGACTGCCAGTGTAGTGTAATGTTTTTACTACAACTCTGGAGATCAGGAATAAAATCCCCACTCGATTATGAAACCCAAAGGGTGACCTTGGTGAGTCACACTTTCCTAGCCTCAGAGGAAGGCAAGGACAACCCTTTTCTGAACAGATCTTTCTAAGGAAACCCGTTGGTAAGTTCTCCTTAGGGTTACCATAGGTTGGAAACAACTTGAAGGCATACAACTACAAGGATATGGCAGATCTCTCTTTCTGCCCACTGCCCCAGACCTTTGTGTTTTGAGCATGGAAAGCTTGGTTGCTGGTTGCTGTTTTACAATTGATATGACAAAGGAAGAGGGTGATTCCAGAGGCAAATGGAGAACAGATTAAGATTTGTTTGTTGTTGTTTATTCCTTCAATCGCTTCTGACTCTTCGTGACCTCCTGGACCAGTCCACACCAATCGCCACCCCCAGCTCCTTCAAGGTCAAGCCAGTCACTCCAAGGATACAAACCATCCATCTTGCCCTTGGTCAATCCCTCTTCCTTTTCCCCAGCATCATTATCTTCTTCAAGCTTTCCTGTCTTTTCATGATGTGGCCAAAGTACTTCATCTTTGCCTCTAATATCCTTCCCTCCAATGAGCAGTCAGGCATTATTTCCTGGACTATGGGCTGGTTGGATCTTCTCGGGGTCCAAGGCACTCTCAGAATTTTCCTCCAACACCACAGTTCAAAAGCATCTATCTTCCTTCGCTCAGCTTTCCTTATGGCCCAGATTTGTTGTGGGTTTCAATTTTGCACACACAAAGGGAGGAAAGTATGTCAGTCCTGAATATGGTGCATGTAATTTTCAGAATTTGGAAACATAGCTTTTTGGGACCACACCTCTCAGAATTACCAAGCCAGTAGCTGAGGGTATTGGTACCAATGTAGTCCAAAAAGTTTTCAAAGTTCTGCTCATTTTCCTTCCAGTTGCCCCATGTCCCAACCATTTGCTCGGCAAGGCGTTGTCTCCATGCCCTCCCTTCCACTCTTGTGTTGTTCTGCCTTGCAGAAAACTCAGCACTTTTTGCTTTCTCTTGCTACTGGCAGGTCCTGCTCTCTACTCTGCTCTGGATATGATGAGCCCTCCTTCGCATTCCCAACTGGGAAAAGGCTTGAGGTGGGGAGAGGGCTGTAGCCGGGAGGGGGAGTTAGGGGTTTAACCCCCCCCCCCAAATTTTCAGGTTTGAAAAAAAATGGGTTTACTCATTAATTTTAACTGGTTAACCAAATCCCCATGAGTATCCACTGAAGTTTATCAATAGAGCCTGATTTCTAAATTATTTTGTGTTATGGAACTACTTTTGATGATTTGCTATAAAAAGTTTCAACTCCCCCCTCCCCGAATTTTTTTTCTGGCTATGGCCCTGGGTGGGGAGTATCTAGGCACCAATGCCACTGTTAGTGTTGTGTATTTCTTCCTCAAAGTGTATAATCTTTTTTGTCCTAAGCTAAAGATGTCAAACAGTCCTTTCCTCTATTGTATGCTGTCTACTACGGCTGTCAGCACAGTGGCCCTAAACAGTGGGATTCTGGAGCTCATGAGAATATGGATGGGTTTTGGCTTTTAAATTCCATTATTAATGTTTTTTCTCCTTCCTTCTCTGCTATATCCATATCAGCGTACAGTATCCTCTTACTTGGCTGTTATTATTATCTCTTCCTTCTGTTTTTGCCTCTTTCTTGGCTGGTATCTGTTCTCAGAACTATTCCTGTGCTTTCTCCCCCACCACACATCTTGTTTTGTCCACATTCCTCCTTCGTTAAACTCCCTTTCCTGGCTCCTTTCTTTTAATCTCTTCAGTCTTTGTGTTGCTTCTTTATCTTACTTCTCTCTTTAGCTGTCTCTCTTTGCCATTTTGTTCATTTCTGCTCTATAGATCAGAGTATTTTCTTCTGTTTTAGGCTTTCTCTGTTTGGCGCTCCTGCTAGTCCCTGTGTCTGCAATATTTAGATTCTCAGCTGCCCCTCCTTGTAAGTGTTCACACAGCATCCCCAAATTTTTTTTTTTTTTGGTGCTGCTTTTTAAAATGATCTCTGGCCCTATTTACACTGTCATTGTAATTTAGATTGAACTTCATTATATGGTCAATGTGGACTCATATAATGTAATTTTACTGAATTGAACTGGATTATATGAGACTACACTCACCGTGGAGCCCTCAGTGGTACAGTAGATTATACTGCTGAACTGCTGAACTTGCTGACCAAAAGGTCGGCAGTTCGAATCAAGGGAGCGGAGTGAGCTCCCGCTGTTAGCCCCTAGCAGTTCGAAAATATGCAAATGTGAGTAGATCAATAGGTACCGCTCCGGCGGGAAGGTAACAGCACTCCATGTTGGCCACATGACCTTGGAGGTGTCTATGGACAATGTCCCAGCCATTTGCTTTGGCTTAGAAATGGAGATGAGCAGAAGCCCTGAGAGTCAGACACGACTAGACTTAATGTCAGGGGAAAAACCTTACCTTTTTACACTGACAGTATAATGAAGTTCAATTTGCATTGTAATGGCAATACAGATGGCTTTTGCTATCCCCCCCAGGTATTGTTTTGATATCCCTTACTTTTTTATAATAGTTTGGTATTATGTGCTTTAAACTGTAAACCAAAGAATTGAGTTTGTCCTCTTAAAATTAATCACTCTACAAAACTACAGTCTGAAGTGTCTTAATATTCAGGTTAAAATTATCAGACTGGGCCCTTGGTATCTGCTGAAGCTTGGTTCCAAGATGCTTCATAGATACCAAAATCTGTACATGCCCAGATCTCAGTATATGCATTGGCACAGTACAAGGTTCCCCTTATATAAAATGGCAGAATCAAGCTTTGTTTTTTCAAATATTTAAAAATATTTTCAAGCAGTGGTTGGTGAAATCCATGGATATAGGGTTTGTGGGTGTGGCAGGCCAACTGTGTTATTCCCTGTGGCTGAAAATAGGAAGAGCACTGAAAAATGCAATACAAGATTCAGATTTATTCAGACAGCTGAGAATATTTTCCTTGGTTTCGGGCCAGCAATTTATCTTGACATTTGGACACAGTAGCATGCATAGTGTCCAGCAATGGTAGCTACTCAGATGCTGCTGCTTTGCAATTCCCTTGATCCCTAGACAGTGTGGAAGGATGCTGGGTGTCCTGGTTGAACAGCATTTAAAAGACCACATATTCCCCATTTCTGACCTGTAGGTTGGATTAGGTTTGTGTGTAGACCCTAACCCAGAGGTCCTCAAAGTTTTTAAGTTGGGGGCCAGTCCGCGGACTCTCAAGCTGTTGGGGGGCCGGACAATAGTTTGAAGAAAAAAATATGATAAAATACCTATGCACACTACACATATCTTATTTGTAGTACAAACAAACAATGAAAGAACAATACCATATTTAAAATGAAGAACAGTTTTAACCAACTGAAACTTACCAGTCTTTCAATGAAAAATATGGGCCTGTTCTTGGTTGATGAGATAGTCAAGTTAATTTGGATTGTTGTTCTTTTGTGCCATCAAATCAGTTCAGACTTAAGGCAACCCTCAATCTAAAGTTTAGAGCAGAGGGCAGGTAAATGACCTTAAAGGGCCGCATCCGGCGCATGGGCCTTAGTTTGGGAATCCCTGCCCTAACCCAACTTGCACAAGATGCTCCTAAATTCTCCAAGATTACATAAGGGTATTTTGTTAAGCTGCTTAGAGCAGTGTGCATGATTCTTTCTGTTTTTATTCCCACACCAATCCAGTGAAGTAGAATATGCTAAAAGAACATGACCAGTTTTGTTAGTTTTGTATCTGAGACCCCTTCTACACTGCCATATAATACAGATTATCAAAGCAGATAATCTGGATTTTATATGGCAGTATAGAAGGGGCCTTTTGAATAGTCTTCTCTCAATTCAATATATTAACACTATATTTTATCTACCATGAAAAAATATATTAAGATGAAATTCTGTCAACTTTTATATGTGTATGTGTGTGTATACACACACACACACATGTACAGAGCTATAACTATGATCTGTAAAGCAGCACGCAATCAAAATACTATATTATGGCAAAAATGCTTCAGAAAATACAAAAGTGAGCAGCCGTGCTTAAAAGTGTGAGATCCCATTCTTAAAGTCGGCCTAAAGCTAACTGTAGGTGAATGAAGAATTATTCGACCAAAAAAATATTATTTTTAATTAGCTTCCAACTGATTAGCTGAGAGAAAACTTCCCTGGATTCAGTTCAGCTTGTTCTGAATAGAATAGATAGGTTTGTACTGTTAATTAATAAAGTCAACTCTTACGTTTGTGAGTTTGATTACACTATGTAACCCTATATGGAAAAAAATTCTGTTCCTGGTTTGAAAGTGTTATTTCCTGATTAATTGTGCAGTACTTACGGTATATACTCGAGTATAAGCCAAGTTTTTCAGACCCTTTTTGGTGCTGAAAAAGTCCCCCTCGGCTTATAGTCAAGTGAGGGTCTTAGCAAGAAGGCGTGGGGCTGGAAGAAGCCCTTCTTTCAACCGCACGCCTTCCTGCCAAGACCCTCACTTCTTCACACTGTGCCGAGTGGGGAGGAGACGATGTGTGCCTTCCTTTCCTCAGTCCTTCTCACTTCCTCTCTTCCCACCTTAGTTTCCCCCCCATGTTTCCAGCATGTCTTTACTATCCCCAGCCCCTCTCTCCTGGTACCTTTCCGTCTCCAGCTCAGTGCTTTGGTAGATAAAGGTAAAGTAAAGGTTATCCCCTGATATTAAGTCTAGTCTTGTCCGACTTTGGGGGTTGGTGCTCATCTCCATTTCTAAGCCGAAGAGCTGGCGTCGCCCGTTGACTGCTCCAAGTTCATGTGGCTGGCATGACTGCATGGAGCGCCATTACCTTTCCGCCAGAGCGTATCTATTGATCTACTCACATTTGCATGCTTTTGAACTGCTGGGTTGGCAGAAGCTGAAGCTAACAGCGGGAGCTCACCCCGCTCCCCGGATTTGACCCACCAACCTTTTGGTCAGCAAGTTATGCAGCTTAGTGGTTTAACCCACTGCACCACTAGGGGCTCCCAATTTTTATTGGTATTTATTTTAATTTTGAAATTTACCAGTAGCTGCTGCATTTCCCACCCTTGGCTTATACTCGAGTCAATAAGTTTTCCCAGGTTTTTTGTGGCAAAATTGGGTGTCTTGGCTTATACTCAAGTAGGTACTTTGAAAGTAGTTGTTCTACTCCAAAAACTTGATTTTTGTGGCTGCCACAAACTATGTTGAATTTGTCGAGACTTTATGAGAGATTCATTGAAAAACTATAGCAAAATGTGCTGCAGAATGTCCAGCAAAAACAAAGCTTTTGCATTTTAATCCATTTTGCATTTTTTCCATTTTTAAATGATAGAACCAATTAGGGTGAAGGTAAAGGTTTCCCCTGACGTTAAGTCCAGTTGTGTAACTCTGAGGGTTGGTGCTCATCTCTATTTCTAAGCCGAAGAGCTGGCGTTGTCCAGAGACACCTCCAAGGTCATGTGGCCAGCATGACTGCATGGAGCGCCCTTACCTTCCCGCCAGAGCGGTACCTATTGGTCTCACATTTGCATGTTTTCGAACTGCTACCCTGTTTCCCCGAAAATAAGACATCCCCGAAAAATAAGACCTAGTAGAAGTTTTGCTGAATTGCTAAATATAAGGCCTCCCCCGAAAGTAAGACCTAGCAAAGTTTTTGTTTGGAAGCATGCCCAGCGCCTGCCAAACAGAACACCAGAGCATGCAGGATTGGTAAATGTACATACCAGTTGTACATGGAAATAATGGTAGTAACAAGAAATTCTTGATAGGATTCAGTTTGTTTGGTTATGCTGGTTTGTGATGACAACTACTGTGCAGTATATAATAAATGTTCATTTTTTGTTCAACAATAAATGTGAATTCTTCTTCATGGAAAAATAAGACATCCCCCAAAAATAAGACCTAGCATATCTTTGGGAGCAAAAATTAATATAAGACACTGTCTTATTTTCAGGGAAACACGGTAGGTTCGCAGGAGCTGGGGCTAACAGCAGGTGCTCATTCCGCTCCCGGGATTTGAACCTGGGACCTTCTGGTCCGCAAGTTCAGCAGCTCAGAGCTTTAACACACTGTGCCACCAGGGGCCCCAGAACCAATTAGGAAATGACATTTATAACCCAGGAACAGAAATCGTGTTACATAGTGTTATTAATAGATTTGTTCTCTTTCGAGTTTCTTCCAATGCGACTCTGTGATCAACTTCTGCCAGAAGTTGACCACGGAATTGCTGTAGGAGACCTAAGGATTCCTAGAGATGTGTTCTCATGGGTTAAAAAGAATGGAGTTTTTCCGCTTTCAAAAGTTAGCTCACCCTTAACCCCAGCAGATTTGGTTGGCCTACTATAATTATGTTAAAGGTCCTCATTATGTTTATTAAACAAACATACACTATTATGCTGAGAATTCTTGTGATGCCACATTGTGAGGCCGCAGCACCTAGCACCCCCCCCCCCCCAATTGGTTTTACTGCCTAGGGCTGCTGAGAGTTGCAGTCTAAATATCATCTGGAGGTTGTCCGGATGAGTTCCAACCCTGCTCTTGTAGCGCCATAAGGGCTGCAGTCCATAGACAAGCTCATGCCTCTACTGGCTTTCCCACACAATGGCCCCTTCTTGCAGAATAATCGCGTCCCACATCTCTGCCTGTTTGCCTTCTCATAAATGACTTTGTGAATACATGAGTCAGATCTCTATCATTGGAAAGCTGAGTGGGAGGGGAAGGCCAGAGGCAAGGCTTGCCATTTTTCACCTGGGAGAGAAAGAGAATGAGAGAGGGAAAAGGGGAGAGAGAAAGGGGGAAGAATTCTCTCAAAATGACCCTCTCTTTTAAGAATGATATTTGAAATATATATCTGATTTAGAAATGTTATTTTATTTATTTATTTACAGTATTTATATTCCGCCCTTCTCACCCCGAAGGGGACTCAGGGCGGATCACATTACACATATAAGGCAAACATTCAATGCCTTAACATAGAACAAAGACAAGACAAACGCGGTCTCCGAGCTGGCCTCGAACTCATGACCTCTTGGTCAGAGTGATTTGTTACAGCTGGTTGCAGCTGGTTGCTCAACAGCCTGCGCCACAGCCCGGGCGGTGGGCTGTGTAATCTATTGATTACACAGCATAGAAATAAAAACACAAGTTGCTGACAGCAGTAGTTTGTGCGTTCCAATCACCTGTTATATTCTACCAATCTCATGTATTTCAAAGGATATTCTTGTGCAAGGAATACTCAGAGGTAGTTTGCCATTGCCTTTGAATGAAATATAGCTTATAGCATCATTTATTCAAGTGGTTCTCAACCTCCCTAATGCCGCGACCCCTTAATACAGTTCCTCATGTTGTGGTGACCCCCCAACCATATTTCTTTTTCGTTGCTACTTCATAATGGTTGTGAATCATAATGTAAATATCTGATATACAGGATGTATTTTCATTCACTGGACCAAATTTGGCACAAATACCCGATACGCCCAAATTTGAATACTGGTGAGGTTGGGGGGATTGATTTTGTCGTTTGGTAGTTGTAGTTCCTGGGATTTATAGTTCACTTACAATCAAAGAGCATTCTAGCGATGGAATTTAACCAAACTTGGCACACAAAACTCGCATGACCAACAGAAAATACTGGAAGGTTTTGGTAGGTTTTGACCTTGAGATTTGGAGTTGTAGTTCACCTACATCCAGAGAGCTCAAACAATGATAGATCTGGACCAAACTTGGCACATATACTCAATATGCCCAAATGTGAATATGTTTTCTGATGGTCACCCCCTTGCGACCCCCCCCCAGGTTGAGAAACGCTGATGTATTCCTTAGCAATGTCATTTCCAAGTACAGTAGAGTCTCACTTATCCAATACTCACTTATCCAATGTTCTGGATTATCCAACGCATTTTTGTAGTCAATGTTTTCAATATATCGTGATATTTTGGTGCTAAATTCGTAAATACAGTAATTACTAGATAGCATTACTGTGTATTGAACTACTTTTTCGGTAAAATCTGTTGTATAACATGATGTTTGGGTGCTTAATTTGTAAAATCATAACCTAATTTGATGTTTAATAGGCTTTTCCTTAATCTCTCCTTATTATGGAACATATTCGCTTATCCAACGTTCTGCCGGCCCGTTTACATTGGATAAGCGAGACTCTACTGTACTTACCAGTCTTGATCCAGCATAGAGGTTATGTATTTATTATTATTATTTAACTAAAAGACCCCAAATCCCCATCAGCCAGGTATCCCTTGGCATTATCATTTCCCAGTGCTTACCAGACCTGATCTGGCATAGCTTTCAAGGCTATTTATTTATTTTTTAGACTATAAGTCCCCAAATCCCCATTGGCCAGGTATTCCCCAGTATTATCCTTTCCTAGTACTTACTAGACCTGACTTGGCTTAGTTTCCAAGGCTAAGTATTTCTGATTTGGACACCAAGTTGCCAAAGTTGATTTTCCATCCTGTGTTTGATAGTTTGGCAGGGAAGCAGATTGTAAAAGTCTATGACTTCTACGTGAGGGAGAGTGGATCGGAAAGAAAACAGAATAAATTATAGATTAAAAATATAGTAGCAAATTCCCCTACAGGTACTCTTGCCTCTAACATTTTAACATGCTTTAGCTACAAAGGGTAAAAGGCTGGCGGCCAAGAATGTGTGTGGGAACACAGAGGTGACCAGCCCGCAGCATTCACCTGCATACATTCTTCATGTTCTAGACATGCATTTGACCGTCTGTAAGATTGGAATCAGTGGTGCATTAATTTTGCTAAACCGCAGGCAATTAAGAGAGCATCATTTAACAAATTAACTCCCTAGTAGGGGTACAACCTCCTATACTGTATGAATAGGAAGAATTATAGTTCAGTGGTATAACATCTATGTGACATGTGGAACCATTCAGGTTCAGTTCTTTCTGTATCGCAAATAGCAGAGTCTAGCATGTCTGAATAGACTGTACTGGTTTGATTCATTATTTTAAAAGCTCCTTCCTTGGAAGCTTTTAATCAAAGGTTAGATGGCCATCTGTCAGAGGTGCTTTGATTGTGCTTTTCCTGCATGGCAGGGGGTTGGACTAGATGGCCATGTGGTCTCTTCCAATGCTATTATTCTATGATTCTATGAAAAGAGTTTAAGGTAGTTACAATAACTGAGGCAGTCTTACCTTTTCTCATACCCCCTACATTTTTAGACTATAACGCACATCATCCCCAGCTGATGCCATACTGACTGGTAGATGGTGGGGTTTGTAGTCCACTGTGACTGCAAGAGTTCATAATCGGGATAGGTGGTTTTGATCTTCATTATGAATATGTGTTTGCTTTGGAGTTGACAGTATAAATATTGTTGTATCTTATACTTGTAGTCAGTGTTTGTATACATTCTGGCTTCTGTGTATTTGCACCAATATAAGCATATTGTTTAAGTCCTCCTAACATCCTTGTGAAATATTTGTGTTGCGATTTGGCATGATGCACCACACTGACGTGACGTCTGCCTGTCTCCCGAAGAATGGTCTGCTATTTCCGATAGGCATTAAATGTGTTTAGGGTTGTCTCTTTAGCATAGTAATCCTATTGAGCTAAGAGGGGTTTTATGCCCTGCTAAAGATGCATAGGATGGAATATACAAATACTTTAGTAAAGGTAAAGGTTTCCCCTTGACATCAAGTCTAGTCGAATCCGACTCTTGAGTGTGGTGCTCATTTCCATGCGAAAGAGTCAGTGTTGTTCATAGACACCTCCAAGGTCATGTGGCCAGCATGACAGCATGGAGCGCCCTTCCCGCCGGAGCAGTACCTATTGATCTACTCACATTTGCATGTTTTTGAACTGCTAGGTTGGCAGAAGCTGGGGCTAACAATGGGAGCTCACCGTGCTCTGTAGACTTGGTCAGCAAGTTCCGCAGCTCAGCGGTTTAATCCGCTGTGCCGCCGCGAGTTTGATATTTTAGAGATTGATAAATGTTCCCCACTTGTTTCTGTGGGGTTGCTCTCTGGGGCCCCCTTTACACTGCCATATAATCCAGATTATCAAATCAGATAATCCAAATTATCTGCTTTGAACTGGATTATATGAGTCTACACTGCTATATAATCTAAAGCAGTTAACCTGGATTTTATATGGCAGTGTAGAAGGAGCCTGACTGTCTCCTTTACTTTAAAAATTTCTGGACTGCATTATAGGGGAAAGCTCTCTCAGGGTATCTAAAAGTAAAGCATGATGCCAATAAGATGAAGACATCAAGACAGTAGTTAACACGTTTGAAAGTCTAGCATCACATATTAATTTGAAAGCTCTAAGGAGGAGCCCACAACCAAGAAGTCAGTTTAGTATTAAGTTTAATCTTTTCCTTTTAAAAACAAAAGGCTGGGAGACAAAGGCTATGTATGTCCAGGAGGAATGGCGCTTCTGTCCCACCTCAATTTATGTTGACTTTCCCACACTACCTGTACTGGGCCTACCATTCAGTGGAGGTGAGGTGGTTGCCTCCAGCATGTTATGTTGGGTGCTTACAAAGTATTCATTACCAGTTTATATTTTTTGTAGGATGGGATAGGTAGGGAGTGAACCGCTGGGAGCTTTCTCCTCAAGCACATTAATGTTTTGAACCTTCTCTGATCCCTTGTTCTCTAGGTGTTGCTCTACTTTCTTTCCACAAATATTCCAATTATGAGTTTGTGCATGTGTGTGTGAGCATGAACACACATAGGTAGATGCTACCTGCAAAACAGGCTTTTGAAACCTTATGCAAAACAAGCACCTGCCCACAAATAGATTTGTGTAATTAACTTAAAGGGCGGCTTTTGGATTGCCTTGGCCGTAGAGTTGATAAACAGCATTTATTTTATAACCATTTTGCACACAATGACATAAAACATTATAAGTGAGTCTTTGTTCAGGTGCTACACTTTAGAAGTATTTATTGCTTTTCACGGCTTGACTTGACTTTTATTTGTAACTAGCTTGGGTACCCAGCGATGCTCGGGTTATTTGAAAAGGGCTTTGTTTGTTTTTAGATATTACGGTAGGTAATATAAGTTTGGTCATGTGTTACACTATTTCTTAGAAAAAAAACTCAGTCTTTGCTTTTGTTTTTTATGAATGCTCCCATTAGAAAATGCATAAGGTTGTGGGTGAACTATAATTCCCAAAAATCTTGGGTCAACCCTCCAAAATCTCCACTAGTATTCCCAGTTGGCCATGTTGGATCTGTGTGCCAAATTTGGTCCAGATCCGTCATCTACTGGGTTCAGTGTTCTCTGGATAAGGGTAAACTACAATTCCCAGATTCCCAGAGCAATCACCCTGAAACCGTGCCAGTATTCACAATTGGCCATGTTGGGTCTGGGTGCCAAGTTTGGTCCATATCTGATGTTGGCTGGGTTCAGTGTTTTCTGAATACAAGTGAACTATAACTCTTTGATGCCAAGGCCAATCATGCACAAACCCTGCCAGTATTCACAGTTGGCCATATTGGGTCTGCGTGCCAAGTTTAGTCCATATCCATCACTAGCTGGGTTCAGTGTTCTCTGAATACGGGTGAACTATATGCCAAGGTCAATCACCTCAAGTTGGAAGTGTTGGGTCTGTGTGCCAAGTTTGGTCCAGAACCATCATTGGTGGGGTTCAGAGGGCTCAGGGAATACAGGTGAACTATAACTCCCAGAGATAAAGGTCAGTCACCTCCAAAGTCCACCAGTATCCCCAGTTCATCATGTTGAATTTGTGTGCCAAGTTTTGTCCAGATCTGCCATCAGATGGGTTCAGTGTTCTTTGAATACGGGTGAACTTATGGTCAGTCACCCCCAAACCCTGCCAGTATGCAAATTTGGCCATGTTGGATCTGTGTGCCAAATTAGTTCCAGGTCCATCATCGGTGGGGTTCAGAGTGCTCTTAAATTGCAGGTGAACTACATATCCTATAACTCATAATCATGGTGAATTCTCCCCAAACTTCTCCAGTATGTTCAGTTGCTAATCAATTCCTCTGTTTTCTATCTTCCATAGGAAAGGGTAGGAAAGGGTTAAGGGAGAGGCAGTGGGCAGGGTCATGCAAATAGCGAGAGAAAGTAACACTGTGATGTGCTCGCTGTAACCGGTAATGTCCTAAGAAGGAGCGACTTGGTGGCTCCACAGCACTGGGAACGATAGCCTGTTTGTGAAGGCCTAAGGCTGTCTGTGTGAGCAGACACCTGTGTCACATGCGCATATACAGATTGGAGCAGATATGGGAGAAATCAGCACACGGACCAGGGCAAAAAGCTGTATATTCTAAGCAATAAAGATCCGCAACTGAAAACAAGTTCCTCATCCAGTTCCCAGGTAGTACAGTTTGCTCTCCTGAGGCACAGGATTCTTGCTAAAGTAGGAACTTCACAAAAAGACATTTTTTTAAAAATCTGAGAGAACGCTTCCCTAGTAAAATAATAATAATAATAATAATAATAATAATAATAATAATAATAATAATAATAATAATAATAAACTTTATGTATATACCACCCTTTCTCCCGGAAGAAACTCAGGGAGGTTTACAGCAGGTACAGACATACAGTACATAACAATATAAAACACAAAAAATAAATTTACAATAAAATGACAGTCAGTAAAATCACAGCAGCTTCCAATCGGGAGTCAATAATGCCATAGGTTAACATGGACCATGATCAGAAAAAGATGAGACTGTATAGTATATCTAATCTTTCAGTGCAACCTTATGGTCAACTTATTCTGGGAGTTGTCTGTGGAATTGTATTGGAAGACCTAGAGATTTCTAGAGATATTGTATCAATCAAATCTGTGCATAATCAAATCTGCAAAAGTTAAACCCACAAATGTGGAGGGCTTGTTTTATATTGTTGTGGACAGTCCTTTCAACAATCTGCGGTGTCTGTGGACTTTGCAGTTTAGGAAAAAAACATTCAGGATTCTCAGCCAGGTAATCCTAATGACTTCCCAAATTACAAGTCCCAGCATTCCACAGGATGCAGCTATGGCAGTTCAAATGGAATTATGTTGTTATATTTATATAGTGTAGGAGGATCCTTACAGTTGCTTTTTTTCTATGACATCCCACAATTAGTTTGCTGCACACAAACAGACCTAAGTCAAAGCAGTATCAACAACAATGGCCAGCAGTGGAATTCAAGGACCAAGAATACATGATCAAGCACAAAAGCAGGCGGGGGCATTTGTAGCCATCCAAATGTTGCTGGATTACATTTTTCACCATCCCTCAGACATAGTCAAGCTGGCTGAATCTGATGAGGAGTTGAACTCCAGCAACATTTGGAGAGCTGCAAATTCCCCAGATCTGGACTAGATCTATGTAAACTGAGATACCTCCTTGGTGAGATATGTGCTAGATATCTTAGTAATAGACAGCGATGCTTCTATTATTTCGTATAGGTTTATCTGAATGGCTCTGCAGCACAAGTCTACAGCACAATACCCACTGGTCAGCGCTCTCCAGTCAATCCAGACCTCCTTCTTGATACCAGCGGGGCGTACCTGTATGTGATGACAACGTTCCAGGTGAGTTGCTATAAGGCTTAACTTTCCTTTCTATCTGCATTTCTTTTGAGCATGGTCATCAGTTTGTCCAGGGGAAATTCTGTATAGCCTGTTGTTAGTAGAAGCTGTTGTAGTCCTTTTGCTGTTTCCTCTACTTTTCTAACAAAGTAATATACTTTATTTATATTCCGCTGAATCTACCAGAGGGGACTCGGAGTGGATTACAGGTACATGTATGGCAAACATTCAATGGCGTTATACAGTTGACAAAGACAGAACAGTACATAAACAGAGGCAGACTTCCCTCTTTTTTCCATCTCTTATCTGGAGGCTGTGCTCAACTCGGCCATGAGGAGGTGCTGTTGCTTCATTCTTCCACGCCGAGGAGCTTTGTCGTTTATAGACACCTTCCTGATTGGACCACTAGCATGTTTTTCAGGGGCGCTATTTTCTTCCCCGCTAAAAGCAGTATCTATTTATCTTCTCACGTTGTTGTTTCCGAACTGCAAGGTAGGCAAAAGCTAGGTTCACTCTGCCCGCGGCTTGAACTGCTGACCTTCTAATAAGCAGGATCTTTGTAGCTGGCGGTTAACTGGCTGTGCTATGCCACAGTTTTGGTTTTGAATATGTGCAACATTTACTCTACTTGTGTGTGCAAGACATTATATATATGCTTAGAGAAAATCCAGTTGCCCCATTAATGATGGTGATAACAATTTTATTTCTTACCCTCCCTCCTCACGGCTTGAGGGAGGGCACAGCATAGTTAAAACACATCATCATAAAGGTAAGGTAAAGATTACAGAGGATGAGGAAGAGCCTTTCTCCCCCTATTACCCATTTATAATCTTATATTATCTGCTTTGA
Organism: Anolis carolinensis; assembly: GCF_035594765.1. NCBI lineage: Eukaryota > Metazoa > Chordata > Lepidosauria > Squamata > Anolidae > Anolis > Anolis carolinensis. The sequence goes on from NC_085842.1 coordinate 183,335,694, forward strand.
ACTGGATTATTTTGAGTCCACACTGCCATATAATCCACTTCAGTGTGCATTTTATACAGATGCGTAGAAGGGGGCTCGTATAATCCAGTTCTAAGCAGATAATATAAGATTATAAATATTATATGAAATAATTACTGTGGTATAATAATACAGAACAATATAATCACTAAAACCAGGACAGTAAATAAAGAGCAACACTCTGAAAGCAGGGAAATTGGGAATTCTAGAAAGGAAACAATCAGGGCCAGCTAACACTTCCCAACAAAGGATTCCCCCAGGCATTAAGCAGCCAGGGTTTGAAGCTGCAAGGCCATTAAATGCTAATCAAGGTGGCTAATTGCAGCATTCATACCTGCCACACTGAAACTCTTAATTGCTATTCAAACTGGCCAACCAAGGATTCCACAAGGTAGAAAGCTGCCAGGCTTGCAGGCAGCAAGACTATTCAGTGCTGTTCAACCTGGCTAACCAAGATTTCCCGTAGGTAAAAAATCCCCAAGCTTTGAAGCCACAAGGCTACTCTGTCCCATGCAACCTGGCTTAGCAAGGATGCACTATGTAGAAAGCGGCCAGGCTTTTAAGCTGCAAGACTATTCAGTGCAATTCAATCTGGTCAAATAAGGATTCCCCTACAAAGGAAGTAGCCAGGCTTCAAAGCGGCTCTTTGATTGAGGCTGCTACTCCAGCTACTCTAGAAAACGGCCAGGCTTTGTGGCTGCAGGGCTAGTCACTGCTATTCCACCTGGCCAACAAATGATTCTCATAAGCCACAGCAAGTGGGCACAGCTTGTGTTTAATATATCTATGAAATATATATATTAAAATACACAAAACAAAGATTAAAAAACAGTAAACACAGGACAAATTTAAAATTCGCAGTGAAAAATTGGCCTGTTGGAAGGGATAGATTTTCAGTTGTCTCTTAAAGGGAGTAATTATCTCATTACTTCCTTAAGTGGAGGGATGGAGAATATGAGGTCTTCTAGACATTAACGGATTACAACTCCGATCACCTTTTAGTCATCCTTACCAGAAGTGAGGGATAATAAGACTTGCAGTTCAGCAACATATAGAGGACCACTTGCTTTCCATTCCTGAATTACAGAGTTGACCATTATTACTGAAAACAATTTACAGAACATTTTTCTTATGTCTGCCTTCCTTTGCAATGTATGGCTTGGTTCATTTGTTTTTAAGATACCACAAATCTCCTCCGTTTATATTAGACCCGTGGAATCAAAGTCCATTTGTTCCTTTCTCTACTGTTGCCACCTTTTCCTTATTTATACCATTCTTTTGCCATTCTAAAATGGTAAATTTTATCAATCCCCCCCCCCCAATATAAAGTAGTGAAAAGATGCAGTGGTAGCAGCTGCAATAGTAGTCGTTTTGGTTTTATAATCAATCTGCACTTTGTTTCATTTTGGAAATAGAATGAGTTGTCTTCAACTCAGAGTGGTTCTATCACACATTTTTCTGGGGCTGAGAGTGTGAGGCCCCTTCTACACTGGGGTTGTTGTGTGTTTTTCGGGCTTTATGGCCATGTTCCAGAAGTATTCTCTCCTAACCTTTCACCCATATCTATGGCAGGCATCCTCAGAGGTTGTGAGGTACAGATCCCATAGATGTGGGCGAAGCGTCAGGAGAGAATACTTCTGGAACATGGCCATACAGCCCGAAAAACACACAACAACCTTGTGATTTCGGCCATGAAAGCCTTCTACACTGCCATATAAAATCCAGATTATCTGCTTTGAACTGGATTATATGGCAGTGTAGACTCAAATAATCCAGTTCAAAGCAGATAATGTGGATTATCGGCTCTGATAAACTGTATTATATGGCAGTGTAGATCCAGCCTATGACTTGGCCAGGGCCACCCAGTGGGTATTCAAGGACAAGCAGGCAACTGAACCTGGTCTTCATAGTTCAGTGCTTAACAGTGCTACACTATTTCTGGTTCTCAAATACAGATTGCCTTTCTTTTTCCTCTGAAGGAGAATGGAGCTCGACAATGTTGACTTTTTTTTCTGCTGCAGGTTTCCAAGGTCCCGGTCTCTGAATGCCCTCATTTCCAAGACTGTGCCTCATGCCTGCGTGCCAGGGACCCCTTCTGTGGTTGGTGTGTTCTTCAAAGCAGGTGTGTCTTGGCTGAAAGACAGCAGAACAGGCATGTTTCCTTAAAAGGAAGGCTCTGTACTCAGTTGCCCCCTCTCTAATACATTTATCTGATTTCGCAGGTGTACCCGGAAGCTGGAATGCGAACGCCATGAAATGTCCAATCACTGGCTGTGGAGCTATGGAGTTGATACCCAGTGTTTGAGAGTGGAGCAGATGTCACCAGCCAACCAGAGCCGAGAAGAACAGACAGAGGTGAATGCAAAAGATGGAAGTATTTTTGTGAATAGGGCCTCTCTAGTCCAGTGGTTCTCAACCTGGGGGTCCCCAGATGTTTTGGCCTTCAACTCCCAGATATCCTAACACAGTGATGGCCAACCTATGACATGCGTGTCAGCACTGATACGCCTAGCCATTTTTGCTGACATGCTGCCGCATGCAGATTGATTGGATGAACTAATGCCAAATTTGGCCAAATTTGGTGTGATTTGGTCCAGTGGTTTTGTTGTTTACTCCATGGGAATTATGCACATTACATACATACATACATACATATATGATTATTGTAGTATATTATTATATTATTACTATTATATTATTATTATATTATTCATTATTCATGACTACATTGAAACTACAATAGAGAGAAATCAGCGTGGAAACTGCAAGAGGTACCATAGATTGTTGTACATGGAAATAATTGTAGTAAATAGTTTTTGATTTATTAAATACAGTTATATATTACAATTATATATTTTTGTTATTTAAACTATATATATTGTGAAATTAAGGGTTTTTTTTCTCGAAGCGACACACCACCCAAGTCATGCTAGGTTTTTGGTGAATTTTGACACACCAAGTGCAAAAGGTTACCCATCATTGCCCTAACAGCTGCTAAACTGGCTGGCATTCCTGGGAGTTGTAGGCCAAATACCTGGGGACCCACAGGTTGAGAACCACTTCTCTAGTCCATGGTCCAGGTCCAGTCACTGGGGAGAGTCCCCTATTCAGTTTGCATGCTGATGTCTTTGTCATTGTTAATTCCTATTAAAAGGTAACTGATAAGCCATAAAGTCTCCAAGATTTATAAATTGGGTCTCCTTCCAAAACAGCTCATTTGGTGAACTAATGTGACCAAAATTAGAACGTTCCTGTTGAGACTGTAAAATAGGGAAGCATGCTATTTTTTCTAAAGCAGAAAAACCAGTCTAACAAAATTCCAGTTTTTAAAAAATATGTGCCTTCTGCTCTTCTCAGGTCTCCCTATTGATCCCGCATCTCCCTGCACTGGCTGAAGGAGAGAGTTATCACTGTGCCTTTGGGACCCAGGATAGCCCAGCCCAGCTGCAAGACTCTTGGGTGCGCTGCCTTTCCCCAGTTCCCCAGCAAGTGCCGCCCAACCAAGAGGGGAAAGGTGAGATGTGGATCTGGTACCTAGCTTTACAATAGGGCACATAATTTGCCGCCTCTCCACCGTTTCCAACAATGGGGGCGTGGCTGACAGCACAGCGTTTTAGCTACGCTGCAGGAAGGGAGAAGGGGGAAGGGCTGAGGACACAAGCGGGGAATTTACTGGAGCAGTACTTCTCAAACTCATTTATCTATATGAGACATGCCTAGATTTCAATGGGGATTACATGAGATTGTAGTATTGGGATGTGTCTTTTAGCTTCATATGGTAAATTATTTCTCCTATACTTTGTCCTTTTTAAAATCCAAAACATAACCTACTTTGTGGATAGCCCTCGTACATACATACATACATACACACATACACTTTAGATAGCATAGAAAAGGGTTAACACCCCTGTGGTTTTTTTTTTGCCGTCTGTGCTTCTGTTCAGATGATCTCTGAATCGGACCAATTTCAAATCTTCTCTTTTTGGGCAAGGTTCTGGAATGAATGGTGGCTTCTCAGTTTCTGGATTTCTTGACTGAAACCGATTATCTCGATCCATCGCAGTCTGGTTTTAGGCCTGGTCACAGTATGGAGACAGCTTTGGTTGCCATGGTGGATGACCTCCGCAGAGAGCTGTCCTTGTTGGTTCTCTTGGATATTTCAGCGGCTTTCAATACCATCGACCATGGTATCCTTCTGGTGCGGCTCTCTGGAATGGGTTTTGTGGGCAATGCTTTGCAGTGGCTCTGCTCCATCCTGGAGGATCGTACCTAAATGGTGAAGCTGGGGGACACCTGCTCGGACCCCTAGCCTTTGACTTGTGGTGTCTCACAAGGTTCCATTCTATCTCCCATGCTTTTAAACATCTACATGAAACTGCTGGAGTTTTGTAGTTTGGTGCCATCTGTACGCAGATGACACTCAACTCATTACTCTTTTCCACCTAATTCCAAGGAAAGCCCCCCGGATCCTGGAACAGTGCCTTACAGCAGTGATGGACTGGATGAGGGCTAACAAGCTAAAGCTTAATCCAGACAAGACAGAAGTCCTCCTGGTCAGTCACAAGGCTGATCGGGGTATAGGGTGGCAAGCTGTACTCATCAGAGTTACACTCCTTAAGGACACAGGTCTGCAGCTTGGTGGTCCTTCTGGATTCAGGTGTCGGTGGTGGCCGGGAGGGCCTTTGCGCAGTTAAAAGTTGTGCGCAAGCTGCGACCGTACCTCTAGAAGCCTGACTTGGCTACGGTGGTCCATGCCTTGGTTACATCCAGATTGGATTACTGCAATGCACTCTATGTGGGGCTGTCTGAAAATTGCAATTGATACAAAGGTCGGCAGCCAGGCTTCTAACGGGAGCTGATAATAGGGAGCGCACGACTCCCCTATTAAAACAGCTCCACTGGCTGCGAATAAGTTTCCGGTCCCAATTCAAAGTGCAGGTTATGACCTATAAAGTCCTAAACAGTTCGGGTCCTGCCAATCTTTGAGACCGCATCTCCCCCTATGAACCATTGCGTGCTCTAAGATCAAGTTTTCAAATGAAAACTTGTCATTTGACAACGCTTAGTCCCTAGTTATAAATGCCCAGTCCTTAGGTTCCCTGATAATATTTTGTTCTTTGCACTTCATCCAATATCCCGGCCTTATGTCATGCTGCTTGCATTATCCCATGTCCAGCCCTTTTATAGCCTTGTCACGCCCATTGCACTACTGGCTATTGGTTTTTGTTGAGCATGTTTTTGATTGAGTCCCAGCACTGCTGTTTTGTATTGCTATGGTTTATTTTAATTGTGCTTTTAAATGTTATAAATGATTGTTATATTTTACTATGTTCTTATATTAATTATGTTTTGCTCTAATTCATATTTTGTATTCATGTCTTGTGGGCATTTTGTCCCATATGTATGCTGCCCCGAGTCTCTTCGGAGAGATGGTAGCGGGATAGGTAAAAGTAAAGGTTTTTCCTAACATTAAGTCTAGTCATGTCCAACTCTGGGAGTTGGTGCTCATCTCCATTTCTAAGCCAAAGAGCTGGCGTTGTCCAAAGACACCTCCAAGGTCATGTGGCCGGCATGACTGAATGGAACACCGTTACCTTCCCGCCTGAGCGGTACCTATTGATTTACTCACATTTGCATGTTTTCGAACTGTTAGGTTGGCAGAAGCTGGGCCTAACAGCGGGAGCTCATCCCACTTCCTGGATTCGAATTTGGTCAGCAAATTCAGCAGCTCAGCAGTTTAACCCGTTGCGCCACCAGTGGGATATAAGAATAAAATTATTATTATTATTATTAATCTCACCTCCCTTTCTGTCCCTGTGATAACTGGATTTTAAAAAAGTGGCTTGTTGTAGAAACAAGGATTAGTGATGAAGCTTCAATGGAGACATTTTTGCCCCATGATAACTCTTTCAGTGAATTTCCCTACCAATAGGAGTTTCTTTTCCTATGGGTGGATTCCTCTTTCTTAATGTTCTTAAGTATGAGTCATTTGTAAGTCGGATGCCTGTAACTCAGGGACTGTCCCAAGCCTCGAGATAGAATACAAAATGGAATGAAAATACAATACATAATTCACAACATAATACCCATGTAAAACACATAGATTAAGATCACATAAGATTAGAACACACATTAAAAGCATCCATACTTATAAAATGCCTATTTAATATTTATAGTTCAAAACCGACTGGCTAGACCTGCTGGAAGAGATTGATATCAGTTCTTTAAAAAATCAGATCATATGTTTAGCCGTCGGATCTCTTCTGGCATGTTAGCCCACAGTCTAAGCGCAGGCAATGAAAAGGTCCTCTGAATGACAGTATTCAATAAATAAATATGTTCCTACACACAGAAAGTTCACATGTCAGGGACGAATGTCCTAGTGTGTGTCCTTGCTTGATTTGTGTAGAAATGACTGAGTATGGACCCTTTTTGGAAATGTGTATAGGTTTGATCACAAGTAAATTCCCATTAAAGGAGGTGTGCATATATGGCATCATATTCCAGCCTTTGTAGATAGATAAATATATATGTAGATATATAGATATAGATGGATATATATATGCACATATATTTTTACTACAGTGGCTGGAACTGGATGGCGCTGTCATTGATTTCAGGCCCGTGAAGCCTCTTGGGCTGCCTTTGAAAATGTTTAAGATTCAGGGCCAGGCTGCCTTGTGGATTTAGTGGGAGAAAATGTGTGCGTGTGTTGCCTAGTAACCAGGAATGCTTTTGGCCTACACCAAAGAGAGAGTGGCCTTCGACAGGGAGAGAAAGGAAGAGGTCACTTGTGTGTCTGTGTGTGTGTGTATGTGCCAGGCCGTTCCACCTTGCAGAGTGCATAAATTGTAGGGAGCATGCCTTTCCCGGTGTCTCAACATCCCCTTTTTTTCTCCCCTCAGATCATGTGACGGTGGCACTAGCTCTGATGTTTCGGGACGTTGTTGTGACCTCTGTGGGGTTTTCCTTCTACAACTGTAATGCTGTGAGCCAACTCGCTGATGCCACCCCGTGAGCAAATGTTGAGTGGGGATGGATGTGCGGGGAGGAGGTGCGGATTTGGGATTGAGGGGCATTTGCAAGATAATGGGTTCCTACTAGGGTCCTTCGACTGAAAACTAGAAGTGGTTCCTATACATGTAATGGTTGTGTAGCAGATAGAGCTTCTACAAGTGATGCTTGTCATGCAACCAGGTAACAAGCAACACCTCCTGAAGTTTCCTTTTCTGCTAAGGAATTAAAGTTACCGTGAAACCTCAACTTAAGAGCATCCCAACTTAGGAGCATTGTGAGTCACTTGACCCAGTTTTGCTTTGACATAAGAGCAGTGTTTTGAGTTAAGAGCTAGCAACAGGCAGCATAAGCTGAAAATACAGGGCTTTAGGGCTTCAAGAGAGCAGTCTCCATGCCTTGTGCTCTTGTCCACTTTGGGGAAGTTTGGGTTAATTGATTTTGTGTGGTTTTTATTCCTGGTATGTTTGGTTTCATGAAGAGAGAGAGAGCAAGAGAGGGAGGAGGCTGGAATGAGTGCAGTATGAAGAAAAGAATGCTTCTGCCTCCTCACTTTGCTCTTTATAATAATAATAAAACTTTATTTATACCCCGCCACCATCTCCCCGTGGGGACCCGGGGCGGCTTACATGGGGCAGAGGCCCAAACAACATAAGGACAAAATATAAGCAACATAATACAATCACAATATAAAACAGATAAAACAGTAATGCAATACAGTAGAGTCTCACTTATCCAACACTCACTTATCCAACGTTCTGGATTATCCAACGCATTTTTGTAGTCAATGTTTTCAATAAATCGTGAAATTTGGTGCTAAATTCGTAAATACAGTAATTACTACATAGCATTAATGTGTAATGAACTACTTTTTCTGTCAAATTTGTTGTCTAACATGATGTTATGGTGCTTAATTTGTAAAATCATAACCTAATTTGATGTTTAATAGGCTTTTTCTTAATCTCTCCTTATTATCCAACATATTCGCTTATCCAACATTCTGCCGGCCCGTTTATGTTGGATAAGTGAGACTCTACTGTATATCAATTAAAACAACAATACAGGATAAAAAAATTACATTAAAAACACATAAAAGGTAAGACCATAATAAATACAGGATAGATTATTAAAAACCCTCTGGGGCTGATTAATTAATGACTGTATCTCTGAAGGCCTGCTGAAACATCCAAGTCTTCAGTTGTTTTCTGAAGGAAGATAGAGAGGGAGCCAACCTAATCTCCCTGGGGAGGGAGTTCCAGAGTCGAAGCACTCTTTGTGCTTCTACCCTTCTAAAGTTGATCTTTCTTTTGTTATTGTTCCATGTGAATGTGTATTTATACATTATTTGCTATTTATAAAGTGCTTTTCTTATTTAAAAACATAACCAAAAATGTGGGGTTTTTTTTCGGGGGCCAGAATTCAGTGGGAAAATTCACTTTGGGATAAGAGCATTTTGAGTTGAGAGCTCGGTCATGGAACAAATTAAACTCTTAAATCAAGGTATCATTCTATAGGATTCCACTCCATTTTTAACCCTGAAAACACTTTTTGTTTGAATGTGAGGGAAAGCCATCATGGGGGGAGGCAAGAAGCTTTCCACTGGAAAGAAGATTCTATGTAATTTCCCCCCAAAAGCTGCTAAAGAAAAACCAAATTTTGGGATTCCTCAGTAAAATATAGAAGTTTAGTATAAGTACCTATACTCAGTTTGATCTTTCGAAGTTGATTATTCTATAGAACTGCTGCTTGAAGTGTTTTAAATTAATGTTCAAGGCTTAAAAACCAAGATAGCAAGATTTTTTCGTTGAGCTGTAATTGGTAGTGTGATAACAACCAAAAGTGTTTCCCCTCACTGCTAGTGGTCCCAAACCTCCAGGTTGGTAGTCAAACAAGGCATGGTAGGAGCTTGCACTTCATTTTTTTAAAAAGTGCCTGTCCTTCTTGATGCTTTTGGCAATGCAGGTCTCCTCTCAGAAAGGGTGTGTTCCTTGGGAGCCTTGTTTTCAGCCTGAAAATGCATATTGAAGTCCACAACACTTGGCAGTATTTGTCCGTGGGGTGGGCCTTTTTGTTGCCAACCTCTTCTTATGCAGGCTAAAAATAAAAATAAAAGGAAAACGTTATAATTTTTGTCAGTATCAAGTTCACAAGGATGTCCACTCCCTTTTCTTGCTTAATCGTACTGGTTAAAAATCCTTTTGTTTTGGCTGCTTTCTCCCATAGGTGTGGAACATGTGTAGACAGTCCCTGGATGTGCCACTGGTGCCCATCCAGTCACCATTGCATTCCCGGAGGTCCCTGTCCGAAAGGAGAGAGACTTGTTTACAATCAGAAGGTGAATGATTTTAATGGCTTGGTAACAAATGAAAACAGGGAAATAACAAAAATGTGCAGCTGCATATAACCCTTCCATGTCTTCCAGGTGCTCACTGAAGAGCTCCGGGGTGCAGCTGCATGTCCAAGTGTGGGGAGCATTGGGGAGGGACACCTAATTCCTGCTGGTGTAGAAATGCCACTGAATCTGGTTGCTTGGAACTTGCCCTTGTTGATGGTGAGTAGATTAAGCATCCTTAGTCAAGACAGGAGGGTGAGAGAAAATCGGGAGCTGGAGAAAATAGTTGGTGACATTAATGTATCTCATTTGCAAAGTGGATCTCTTCCTAATGTATCCTAAACCAGGATATCTTCATTTTTTCCACTCACGATTACTTTCTACCCAAGATTCTTTTTTGTGACCCTTTCCCAACCAAACATTTTTTACCTGACCCTGGATATATAGGTAAATAAAATAGGTATAAAGATCAAACATTTACAGATAAGAAATCAACATTTGTAAGTCTTGTGAAACAGATGGATTTTTCTTTTTATGAAGTATAGCTGAAGCATCTTCTGCAGAGTCCACTGCATGTTGTTGCAAAAAGTAAAGATAAAGGTTTACCCCTGACATTAAGTCTAGTCATGTCTGACTCTGGGGGTTGGTGCTCACCTCCATTTCTAAACGGATGAGCTGGCGTTGTCTGTAGATGTCTCAAAGGTCATGTGGCTGTCATGACTGCATGGAGTGCCGTTACCTTCCAGCCGGAGCGGTACCTATTGATCTACTCACATTGGCATGTTTTCGAACTGCTAGTTTGGCAGAAGCTGGGGCTAATAGCGGAAGCTCACCTTGCCCACTGGATTTGAACCACCGACCTTTCGGTCAGCAAGTTCAACAGCTCAGCAGTTTAGCCCGCTGCGCCATCGGGGTCACTGTTGTTGCTAAAAGATTCATGTAAATGTCTGAAACAGCCACTAGATATCATTCAGAAACTTTTTATTGTTGCCAAGCTTTTCTTGACCCCAACATTGAGCTAAGAAGACCACATTTGGGGTCAGGACCCACATTTAAGAAGTAGTGTCCTAGACCAATTGTTCTGAAGTTAGTTGTCTATTTATTTATTTACAGCCTTTATATTCCGCCCTTCTCACCCTGAAGGGGACTCAGGGCGGATCACATTACACATATAAGCAAACATTCAATGCCTTTTAACATAGAACAAAGACAAGACAAACATAGGCTCCGAGCGAGCCTCGAATTCATGACCTCCTGGTCAGAGTGATTCATTGCAGCTGGTTGCAGCTGGCTTGCTCTCCAGCCTGCGCCACAGCCTGGGCCCAGAAGCCCAAGCAGCATAGCTAATACAGTAGAGTCTCACTTATCCAACATAAATGGGCCAACAGAATGTTGGATAAGTGAAAATGTTGGATAATAAGGAGGGATTAAGGAAAAGCCTATTAAATGTCAAATTACGTTATAATTTTACAAATTAAGCACCAAAAACATCATATTTTACAACAAATCTACAGAAAAAGCAGTCCAAAAAACAGTAATATTATGTAGTACTTACTGTATTTATGAATTTAGCGCCAAAACATTGCAATATATTGAAAACATTGACTACAAAAACATTGGCTACTAACAAATTGATTCCAAATAAAGATAGAATTGCATAAACTGAACTTACAGTAGCAACATTTTCGGAAATTAAATCCATAAAAAGTTCAGTCCTTACTGCCAAGAGAAACAGCTGTGGATCGGGGTGAGAGGCAAACTGCATTGGATAATCCAGAACGTTGGATAAGCGAATGTTGGATGAGACTCTACTGTATTTTGGAAAACTGAGACATGAAGTCCAAAATGTCTAGAAGACCAAAAATTGAAAAATCACTGTCCCAAACATTCTGGGAATTATCCTGGCCATGGCAGTTCTGCCTCTTATCTTGTGGGTACAGATAGGCTTTGCAGACTAAGATCCCCAAGATTTTGAGGGTTTCTGGAAATATTAACAGGTTTGAAGAAGGTCATAATTTTGAGACGTGTCCTTGGTACTGCCTCTTTGAAATGTCTGAAATAACTCAACAAGGTAGAGGATAGCAGGACTTCGGCACCTAGAACTTCAGCCAAAATAAATAATGGAGAGAAACTGGGTGAATTTTTTCCCAAACATCATAGGGCCATATTCCCTAACACAGTGGTTCTCAACCTTCCTAATTCCGCGACCCCTTAATACAGTTTCGCTTATTGTGGTGACTCCCAACCATAAAATTATTTTCGTTGCGACTTCATAATTGTCATTTTGTTTCTGTTATGAATTATAATGTAAATATCTGATATGCAGGATGTATGAAATTTGCCACAAATACCCTATACGCCCAAATTTGAATACTGGTGGGTTTGGGGGGGGGGGGGCGCGTTATAATTCACCTACAAACAAAGAGCATTCTGAACTCCACCAATGATGGAATTGAACCAAACTTGGCATACAGAACTCCCATAAACAACAGGAAATACTGGAAGGGCTTGGTGGGCATTTAGCTTTGAGTTTGGGAGTTGTCGTTCACCTACATCCAGAGAGCACTGTGGACTCCAAACAATGATGGATCTGGACCAACTTGGCACAATATATCCAATATGCCCAAATTTGAACACTGGTGGAGTTTGGGCAAAATAGACCTTGACACTTGATTGTTGTAGTTGCTGGGATTTATAGTTCACCTACAGTCAAAATGCCCCTTGAACCCCACCAACAATAGAATTGGGCCAAACTTCCCACACCAAATCCCCATGGCCAACAGAAAATACTGGAGGGGTTTGGATTCCAAAGACCATCAAAAATATGTGTTTTCTGATAGTCTTCAGCAACCCCTCTGAAAACCCCCTCACGACCCCCCCCCCCCCCAGGTTGAGAAATGCTGCCCTAACAGCATGCTAGTTCGCTGTAAAGATTTGACAAGTGTGGCAGTCCCTGGCACTTCACATTGCATTCATAACTGAAACTAGCATGGAATTGGTTTTTGGAAAGCCAGATGGGTAGATCAGAGCTCAACAGTCTTTGGAGTAAGCTGATGATGAAGTGATTGTTGAGTCACACAAGCTCTTGACTCCTTGTCTTCTTTTTAAGGGTCCAATAACAATCTCCTGTGTGTTGGAGGTGGAAGGAAGTCCGGTTTTGGTTCCAGCAACTCTGGAAGAAGGTGACAGAGGAATATCCCATCGGGTGCAGTGTCTGCCTCAAGCATACAGCTATACACAGCCTGTTTCAGAGCTACATGTTCCTCTGTACATTCTGGTAGGGAATGACCAGCGCCTTGACAGCCGTGGAGACCTCCATGGTAAGAGATGAGCCCTAGAAGCTGGATTATAGAGCTGTAATATGCCCAAATCTATATATGATCCATAGTCTCATATTCAGCTCCCTTTTAATTCTGAACAAAAGCTTGTTTCTAGTCCACATGCACACAAAGATGAATCTGAAAGTGTATGGATAGTGAAAGTTTAAATGCTGGGAGGGATTGGATGGGAGATACATGTTCATTTCTGTACAGGTTATGGATGGGCTTTGGATAGTCCTCTCCATCTAGAGGGACCCCTGGTAGTACAGTGTGTTAAAGCGCTGAGCTGCTGAACTTGCGGACCAAAAGGTGGCAGGTTCAAATCCCGGGAGCAGAATGAGCGCCCACTGTTAGCCCCAGCTCCTGCCAACCTACCAGTTCGAAAACATGCAAATGTGAGTAGATCAATAGGTACTGCTCCGGCGGGAAGGTAACGGCGCTCCATGCAGTCATGCCGGCCACATGACCTTGGAGGTGTCTATGGACAACTTCGGTTCTTCGTCTTAGAAATGGAGATGAGCACCAACCCACAGAGTCGGTCACGACTGGACTTAACGTCAGGGGAAAACCTTTACCTTTACCTTTTTATCCATCTAGAAATGAAAGAACATGAGCTCATTGGATAATAGATTAGTCCAATCTAGCAAATATATTTTGGCTCTTAGAATTTCAGCATAGTACACAAGGTTGGATAAGCAATAATTGGGCTACCCTGATTCACCAGAATTGTTTTTTGTGACTTCAGGAGGCTTCACCATTGAAACTCCTGCTGGCTTTGCTGGATTTCCGCAATGGCAACAAAACCTGAGTTTTTCTTTAAAACATAAGGATATAGCACATGAGGAGCCCCGGTGGCGAAGTGCATTAAAGCACTGAGCTGGAGACGAAAAGGTCCCAGGTTCAAACCCCAGAAGCGGCGTGAGCGGCCGCTGTTAGCTCCAGCTCCTGCCAACCTAGCAGTTTGAAAACATGCAAATGTGAGTAGATCAATAGGTACCGCTCCAGCGGGAAGGTAACGGCACTCCATGCAGTCATGCCGGCCACATGACCTTGGAGGTGTCTACGGACAACGCCGGCTCTTCGGCTTAGAAATGGAGATGAGCACCAACCCCCAGAGTCAGACATGACTGGACTTACGTCAGGGGAAACCTTTATAGCACATGAAGGCTTACCAGAAGTTTGATTCTGCTTTAAAATAAGGCACATGCATGCCTGTTTAATTTGTTATTTAAAGGAAAATGTGTCTTTTTTGTTTTATATTACAAAAATTTGGCAGAGGAAGAGAGCTCTTTTCAGCTACCTGGAGGCTTAAAAAGGATCCAGTATACTTTCAGGATGTTATTTCTCCCTGTTTTAAAGCTGACAGAAATGATGGGGTTTTTTTTATTTCAATGCAAAATGTTAATGCAAAATGGGTTTTTTTTTGTTTTCAATGCAAGATGTTATTTCTCCCTGTTTTAGAGCTGACAAAAATAATGAGTTTTTTTTGTTTTCAATACAAAATGTATTGTTTGTTTTCAATGCAAAACGCAAATGTTTTGTTTTCAATGCAAAATGCAGAATATTCTGAATATACTCCATTGCTACCACCTCCCTTTCTTTAATACTGCTACCTTTAAAAATTCAATATGCTCCTGCCTACTTATTCTTCCTTGGTTAACAAATCAATTATGTCTGGTAATAGAAATCTTTGTAGGAACAATGCAATTTGAATGCCATCTTCCCTGCCTTACATTTTTCCTCCTCAGTGACGTTGTACAATTGTTCTGCCGGCCGTTCTGACTGCAGCCGCTGCAAGGCTGCCCCCCCACATTTTCGCTGTGTCTGGTGTCCTAGCAAAGAAGTGCCTGGCTGTGTCTACGAGGAACTATGTCCAACCAAAACTGTGTCAGTGGCTTGCCCATCACCAGTGATTCATTCGGTAAGCACCCATCCTATTAGGACCATTGCTGCTTTTGTCTCCAGATCCTGGTTAGTTTTTGTCCAGAGTTTGGAGCGAGAAGCAGATAGGGACCCAATTCTGCTCACTTGGACCCTTTTGGCCAAAAGCTGGGTCTGGTTTGTTTCACTTCACATTGCTTATAGGAGGGTGTATAATTGGGCTTCCTTGTAAAAGGAGTTTCATAAAAGGCACTGTAGACTAACTCAACCAGAAAAGTCAGCCATAACAGAGCACTTGATGAACCAACCTGGACACAGTATATTATTTGAGAACACTGAAATGCTGGACCACTCTAACAACTACCATGTCAGACTACACAGAGGAACCATTGAAATCCACAAGAATGTGGACAATTTCAACAGAAAGGAGGAAATTATGAAAATTAACAATATTGGCTACCAGTATTAAAAAATCTAAAACCAGGACAGTAAATAAAACACAACACTCTGAAAACAGGGGTATTCCAGACAAGAAACAATCAGAAAGCAGCCAGGCTGTGAAACTAGAAGGCTATTTAATTCTAATCAAGCCGGCTAATTGCAACATTCACACTTGTCTCCAACAGATAAGAGTTCTTTCTCCCACCCTGGACATTCCACAGATATATAAACCTCACTTGCCTAATTTCCAACAGACCTCACAACTTCTGAGGATGCCTGCCATAGATGCCTGTCAGGAGAGAATGGAACATGGTCATATAGTCTGGAAAACTCACAGCAACTCAGTGATTCCAGCCATGAAAGCCTTTTACAACACTTAGTCTCCTAAGTTAGAAAACACATAGAGTAGAGTCTCACTTATCCAAGCCTCGCTTATCCAAGCCTCTGGATTATCCAAGCCATTTTTGTAGTCAATGTTTTCAATATATCGTGATATTTTGGTGCTAAATTCGTAAATACAGTAATTACAACATAACATTACTGTGTATTGAACTACTTTTTCTGTCAAATTTGTTGTATGATGTTTTGATGCTTATTTTGTAAAATCATAACCTAATTTGATGTTTAATAGGCTTTTTCTTAATCCCTCCTTATTATCCAAGATATTCGCTTATCCAAGCTTCTGCCGGCCCGTTTAGCTTGGATAAGTGAGACTCTACTGTATAAGTATTCATGTTGGGTTGTCATTCTTACTGTGATTGTTAATGATGTAAAGACTATTGAATTGAACAAGAATTCCTAAGTTGGACATCTGCTCTTAGATTCTCTCATCCTTAAATGTTTATTATTTATGTGCCTCTTTGTGCCACTGTTTGCAGCTGTACTCAGAATGTTAGACTTTACAGTTCTAGTTTGTTTGTTTTTAGTAGATGTCAATATTGAAATCTGCCCAAACTAGTTTTAAAGTGCCATTGTGGGTTTTGTTTTGTAGCTGTTGTCATATTGCAGAATCTGGAAGGAGAAGCTAGTTTCAGCTGTAATGCCTTGTTTCTGTTTTCTAGATCTATCCCCTTAGCGGACCATTGGAGGGGGGCATCTCTCTCACGGTGACAGGATCCAACCTGGGTCATCGATTTGAGGATGTGGCCCAGACTGTGACGGTGGCTGGGTTGACATGTATTCCTGATCCTTCCCAGTATCTAGTCTCTACCCGGTAAGGGAATCAGTAGTCTCAAAGAGGAGCAGTATTGGATCGAGCATCACAGGAGAGCTTAGAGGGCTTCATTCCCACAAAAGTGTCAAAAAGTGCTTTGCCTTTATATGCTGCAGAATGTCCCCTGGAGTATGTGTGTGTGTGTGGTGTTTGTGCCACTCCCTGTGGTGTTTTAGGCTGGGGAATTGCCTTTTGCACATCATAAGACCTTCTAACAAATGAACTAGTCAAATGTGGGCTAGGCAAAGCTACGGTTAGGTGGATCTGTAATTGGCTAAGCGAACAAACCCAAAGGGTGCTCACCCAAGGCTTCCTCTTCATCCTGGAAAGAAGTGACGAGTGAAGTGCCATAAGCAGGGCTCCGTCCTGGGCTCGGTTCTGTTCAACATCTTTATTAATGACTTAGATGAAGGGTTAGAAGGCATGATCATCAAGTTTGCAGACGACACCAAACTGGGAGAGATAACCAATACTTCAGAAGACAGAAGCAGAATTCAAAACAATCTTAGCAGATCAGAGAGATGGGCCAAAACTAACAAAACCAAGTTCAACAGGGACAAATTCAAGATACTCCACTTAGGCAGAAAAAACGAAATGCAAAGATACAGAATGGGAGACACCTGGCTTGATAGCAGTACATGTGAAAAAAGATCTTGGAGTCCTCGTGGACAACAAGTTAAACATGAGCCTACAATGTGATGCGGCAGCTTAAAAAAGCCAATGGGATGTTGGCCTGCTTCAATAGGAGTATAGTGTCTAGAACCAGGGAAGTCATGCTACCCCTATATTCTGGCTTGGTCAGACCACACCTGGAATACTGTGTCCAGTTCTGGACACCAGAATTTAAGGGAGATGTTGACAAGCTGGAAGGTGTCCAAAGGAGGGCAACTAAAATGATCAAGGGTCTTAAAGAGCTGGGCATGTTTAGCCTGAAGAAGAGAAGGCTGAGAGGAGACATGATGGCCATGTGAGGGGAAGTCATAGGGAGGAGGGAGCAAGCTTGTTTTCTGCTGCCCTGGAGACTAGGACATGGAACAACAGCTTCAGACTACAGGAAAGGAGATTCCACCTGAACATTAGGAAGAATTTCTTAACTGTGAGAGCTGTTCTGGAACTCTCTGCCCCAGAGTGTGGTAGAGGCTCCTTCTTTGTAGGCTTTTAAACAGAGACTGGATGGCTATCTGTCAGGGGTGCTTTGAATGCGATTTTCCTGCTTCTTGGCAGAATGGAGTTGGACTGGATGGCCCATGAGGTCTCCCAACTCTATGATTCTATAATTTTATAAGAAGACCTTGGGTAGAACCAGGAAACATAAAAATGTCCTGAAGAGGAGGAATGCATGGATCCTGCGGGTCACACAACACTACTATCCCACCACACTATCTCTTCTTTATTCATGTTAAATGCCTTAGGAGAAAATACTCCCATTTTTTCATTGTCCACTTTGAGGGAAACTCTGGACTTATGAAAGAAAGCTTTGATTTTAGCCAAAGCCCTAAGAAAAACCTTGAGTTTAGGCTTGCAGATGGCTCAACTTCTGTGACGTGGGCAGCTTTATTGAAGTTAGGGAATGCAAAATAAACATTAGAAATATGCTTCACAATGAAACAATAAAAGCTTGCAGTCTTGTCTGGCTTACATGAGTAAGTTTTGAGAAGAATCTTCAAGATGGTTCATCTATAGCTTCAGAGACAAAGATTCGACTTCTCCTTTATAGAAACTGTTTTATATAATGTTGAATCACAAATTGGTTGCGTACTTCCATTTTTCCCACAATGGAGAACGATAAGGCTGTATCAGCTTGGGAAAAACCCTCTTTGTCTCTAGTTGACTCATGTAGCCTTGACCGTTTGTGCACCCAACAATCTATCTTCTCTCCTGATAGTATTGATTTATTATATTTGTTTGGTTTTTTTGCTACAAATGAAAGAGACTGTCCAACATCGCTAGAGAGGCCTGTAATGTACAGGCATGGTTTTTCATTCTAAGATCTTGAAAAAGGAACTTTTCAAGACTACAGAATGTCTTTCAGAATGTGCCAGTGCTTTCTTGGGGATTATGGGAGTGGCAGTCTATTAAAGTAATATTTCAAAAGTCAGCTCCCTCTCTAAATGTACAGCTGGCTGTTCACATTTACAGGGGCACCAGCACTGGCTCCTTTCCAGTGCCAGATAAAAACATAGTCCAAACCTGCACACGTCCATGGGTTGAAATGGTTTTAAACTGTTTTAACTAGCATTGAAGTATCTCATTTTAACATGGTAAATTGTTTAATACCTCTTCCATTTGTTTTGAATGATTTTGAAACATTTACATTGGTTTTATTGTATGCTACTCTGAGGTCCCATGATATGGGATGGAGAGTAAAATAAAAGATGGTGGTAAAGTTTTCGACTCTCTCCATCACATACTTAGATTTCTCCCAAAGAAATATTTCAGATTTCTATGTTGTTTTGCTTTAGAATGCACATTTAAAAACTTACTTTGTGAAAATGTGATATTAGACCTAGGTGTTCATGAAGATTCTGGAGCCATCGGTTAACAAACTCTTTTTTTAAAAATGCTAATTTTGGTCTGTTTTACTCAATTTGAAATAAGTGAAATCATCAGTTGCCCATTGCGCACAGCTATCTACATTTTTAAGTACAGCTTTCTATGTTTTATATATTTTTCTGTTTTTAAAAAGCCATACTCTTATTATACTATACTAATATTATAATATATAATATATTGTATATACATATAATATTGATAATATTATGATGTAATACAATGTAATAATAATAATACACTATTATAATTGTATATTTATATTACATGCAGTATTACCAATAATATTGCAATATAAACGTATAGTACAATATAATAATATATAATGCTTATATTGTGCTATACTAATATAATATATTGTATGTAAATATAACTTGTAAGCCGTCATGGTTCCCCTTCGGGGTGAGAAGGGTGGGATATAAAGTAAAAGTAAAGGTTTCCCCTGACATTAAGTCCAGTTGTGACCGACTCTAGGGGTTGGTGCTCATCTCCATTATTAAGCCGAAGAGCCGGCGTTGTCCATAGACACCTCCAAGGTCATGTGGCCGGCATGACTGCATGGAGCGCCGTTACCTTCCCGCCGGAGCGGTACCTATTGATCTATTCACATTTGCATGTTTTCGAACTACTGAGTTAGCAGGAGCTGGGGCTAACAGCGGGCACTTATTCCGCTCCCAGGATTTGAACCTGGCACCTTTCAGTCCGCAAGTTCAGCAGCTCAGCGCTTTAACACACTGTGCCACCAGGGGCACAAATAAATAAATAAACAATACAGTACATTTCAGTCTTTCTCTGTACATAAGTCAATAGTTCTTTTTCTAACTTTGGATATAGACTGGAAACAATCCCCCCACTTTTCTGATTGAGGTGGAGGACAAAATGGAAAGCTTGTCCTGGAAGCATCAACTGAACCTTTATTTGAGCTAAATTTAATTTTTCATCTCTTACATCCAAGCCCAATGCATTAACTGTGAGGACAGAAAACATAATGAGTCTGTCATTTTACTTATATTTTCTCATACACTTCTTCTGCTGTTTTTCTCTTACATGTGCTATCTTATTATTCTTGAATGTGTTATCTTGATTAGAGGATAAGTATCATATATACCCAGCATTGCCTACAATTGCATTTTGTTTGTGACTCTTTTCTTCCTTTTCCCTTTTTTCCTTGTTTCCCCTCATACACTTTCCTCTTTCTTTCTGTCTTTCTTTCTTTCTTTCTTTCTTTCTTTCTTTCTTTCTTTCTTTCTTTCTTTCTTTCTTTCTTTCTTTCTTTCTTTTCCTTCCTTCCTTCCTTCCTTCCTTCCTTCCTTCCTTCCTTCCTTCCTTCCTTTTCAAAAAAGATTAGAAACTTTTCTATGCCACCATAGGGTTTTAACAATAGCTGGCAGACTTGACAACTATCCAAATCTATTCTTCATCTTTTTAAAGAGTCTATGCTATGTGTTTCTTTAGGCTTTCTATAACAGAGTTTGTGTTCATATTCTTCAGGATTATCTGTGATGTATCTCCTGGAAGGCGAGGGTTATCTGGCCCTGTTGAGGTCACTGTAGGAGACCAACCACCAGGGATTTCTGGAAGTTACTTCACTTACCAGGTTAGTGTCTGAGTAGGGCAGATGTCCAAGGGAATTACAGTATTTTGAAAGCAATGGTAAGAGGATAAAGATAGCAATGTTTTTCATCAGTGGTTCCCATATAATGTGCGCATTTCTTTTATCACTCTTTGTCTTAGAAAGGGTATGGGAGGAGATTACCAGCTTTCATTGGCCGGAATGAAACAGCTGCTACAAGCAGCAGATGTGGGCTGTTTCCCAAAAATGATGTTTTAGTTGCTCGAGGGGGTTAGAGGTGCTTGTAGGACTTTGCATCAGGATCTAATCAAAACATTTCCTGTTCCACCCCAGCAGTAAAATGCCTTGACCCATCACAAACTGTGACTACCAACAAGAATAGCTTGCACCTGTAACAAGTACTTCTTCCCTCAGGATCCCACTCTTCTTGATCTGCACCCCAAGCTGGGCCCCATGGTTGGCGGCACCCGCATCACCATCACTGGGAAGGAGCTGGCGACAGGCACTGAGATTGCTGCCTACGTCGGGGACCTGCCATGCATCATGTGAGTTGGGGGTCTTTCTATCTCCCCCAGCGATGACTTTCTCCAGTCCATTTGATCATAAAAAATACCCTAAGACCTCACAGACTCTCTTTGCTCTTTTTCACCTGGCAGTGAGGAGCCTGTTGAACCTGGGGCTATTGTTTGCCGCACTAGTGCCAGCTCCAGACCGCAAGAGGCACAGGTCTGGATCCAGTATGGTGGAGTCCGGCGCCAATTGCAGGAGAAAGCCTTCCATTATATGCTCAACCCACATCTCACTGGCGCTTTTCCTTCCTCTAGCTTCCAGGGGTAAGCACTGACATGGTTGGGGAGCCAAAAAAATCTTTGTCAACTTATCTGTTCAAATCTTTGTTAATGAGAATGAAGGCAGGAAAAAATAATCCTGTATATACTCAAGTATAAGCCTAGTTTTTCAGCCCTTTTTTAAGACTGAAAAATCCCCCCTCGGCTTATACTTGGGTGAGGGTCCTGGTTGGCTTATATTTGGGTCAGCTTATACTCAAGAATATATGGTGTATTTATTATTTTTCTCTATTATTATTGGTATTATTACATTTATTATTTTTCTGTATTATTGTTGCTACTATTACATTTATTTTACTCTATTATTATTATTATTTTATTATTGTTGTTATTGTTATTAATACATTTATTATTTCACTCTGATCTTGTTATTATTATTAAATTTATTATTTTACTCTATTATTATTATTATTATTATTAAAAGCATACATAAGCACATTTACATTGAAGAAGATGAGAATAATGATTTGATCAGATTTGGACAATCTTATCTTAAATTTGAGCTTTATGTAAAAATTCAAAGACATTTAACCTACTGATGCCTCAATTAATGTAATTTTATTGGTATCTATTTTTATTTCTGAAATTTCCCACCCTCGGCTTATACTGGAGTCAATGTTTTCCCAGTTTTTTTGTGGTAAAATTAGGTGCCTCGGCTTATATTCGGGTCAGCTTATGCTTGAGTATATACAGTACTTATTTTTTGTATCTGTGTATCATGACAGACACCACATTCTAAAAGGCATCCTTGGAAGAGGAGATGGGCTGCTACATCTAAGCACATGTATTCCATTTTCAATACTTACAAATAATTGACTGTTATCCTGTTAGTGAGTGCAATTTACCCCATTGTAACTAATCGCTTGAGCCTCTGGTGACACAGTGGGTTAAACCGCTGAGCTGCTGAACTTGCTGACCAAAAGCTCAGCAGTTCGAATCTGGGGAGCGAAGTGAGCTCCTGCTGTCAGCTCCAGCTTCTGCCAACCTAGCAGTTTGGAAACATGTAAATGTGAGTAGATCAATAGGTACCTCTCCGGTGGGAAGGTAACGGCGCACCATGCATTCATGGCAGCCACATGACCTTGGAGGTGTCTATGAACAACGCCAGCTCTTCGGCTTAGAAATGGAAATGAGCACCAGCCCTCAGAGTCAGACACGACTAGATTTAATGTCAGGGGAAAACCTTTACCTAACAAATCGCTTTGGTGTTCCAGAGATTGGGTTTCTTTACTTATAGCACAAAAATTCTGCCCTCTTCTCCAAACCCACCATTTCTTTGCTATGCTCCCCCAACATGACTATTGCCTGGAGGGTAGGGCTATTAGCCATGAATCATCCAACTCTATTCCTATTTCAATAGATCCTCTGGACATCCCTAAGGAAGAGAGGGACCTAGACACAATATAGTGTTCTTACACATGTCTGATCTATCTCCTTATCCAGGATGTTTAAAATCTCATGACTCATAATGAGTGGTGTCTTTTATAGCGAGCCTTAGGACTATGCAGCTCTCTAGATATTGCTGAATTACAGCTCTCATTGTTCCTCAATATTGTTTAGACTGAAGTACAGCACCTTTTATTATTCATTAAAGGGATTTTTAATTTGTTTAGCCTAACAGATAATCTGCCAAGCGTTGCATATGTGATATTTGCTAATATTGATGTTAATAGCACAGCAGTACTATCCACATACGTGAGAAAATAAGATAGGTCCTTGCTCCAGGAACATGAAGTATTAAGTGCCAAATCAAACATGGTTTTGCTTACATCTGTAGCCTGTGTTTGTTAAAACAAATAGTTGGTGCTATAGTGGGGGTTGCAGAGAGAGCAAAATCTGAACTATGTGTGGTATTAAACTTAAATTCTCTGACCCTGCCTCCCCCTTGGTCCAAATCAATATCCTCCTGCAACAACTATTAATTTATTTTAAAATATACTGTATGTCATTCCTTCAAGATCTAGTTGCAAAAATGTCATGTCCAGCTTGATTCTAAATGTTGCTACCAATGGGGGGGGGGGAGCGAAAAAAGGTAAACAGGAGTGTCAGAACAAATATATGCACATGCATTACCTTGCATTCCTAGGTTTGATTTCACCAGAGAAATAGCCCTTAGTTCAAGTGGGCCTTGAGTCAGGCAGGCTCTTGAGTTTTTAATTATATAGCGTTAGCTAGTGTAGTGTAATAGTTCAGGTTTTGAACTACAACTCTGGAAACCAGGGTTCAAATCTTGGCCATGGAAACCCACTGGCTGACCCTGGGAGTGTTATACTCTACCAACCTCAGAGGAAGGTAGAGACAGCTTGTTCCAAAGAAATTTGCTAGGTAAACCATGTGACAGGTTCAATTTAGGGTTGTCATAAGTTGAAAATGATTTGAAGACACACAACCACAAAGTAGTGTGAGTAAAATGGTGTTTGGTATTTCATTTTATTTTTAATCTGTTATTAATCATTGTGCCTTAAATGTGTTTGCAAGTATTCTAATCATGGCTTTTAATCTTATTTCATTCTTCAGAAACGTTTGTAGAGTGAGATTTTAATTTAATCTCATTTTAATCTTCTGAGTTCCATCTCAGCAGAAAGGCAGGGTATACATTCAATGAATAGAGATTTTTGTGCCAAAAGTTTCACATAGGGTAGAGGTCTTGAGCCTGGTCTTGAAGGGAGGGAGAAAAATTAGAATGTGTAAATTGGGAGGGCACTTCCTGCAGAGCGGAGAGCCATGTTTTTACTTGACTGGCCATTTAGGTATTTTATCTCTGAAGGTGCCATGGCATAAGGAGAAGTAGGTGGCAATGAGTAGTATTTGAGAGCAGGGATAAACAGAATTGGCAGAAATAAATCAGGTAAAAGATGTAAACATGAGGACTATAGGCTGGTTTCATTACAAATATAAAATATAAAGATATTAAGGAATATCTTCCCAAACCCACCAAGAATTAATTAATTGTTATTTGAGGAGATGATCTATTAGTGATATACGGTGTTCCATCACTTAATGCAGGGGTTACATTCCAGGACCATTTTCAAAAGTGAAAATCCACGAAGTAGAGACGCTATTTTTATTTTAATATTTATACATTATTTTAATAGTTAGGTGGCCTTTCTCCTCCTTGCAAGCCCTGGGGAGCCAGTGAAGCCATCCCTACCAGTGCTGGCAGGCCCCTTTCTCCATGCCTGCCATGTTGCTCTGGCTGCCTCTACTCCTGCAGCCAGGGAAGAAGTAATGCCAGTCCGCCCAGTGAGTGAGCGAGCAAGCGAGGGAGGGTGGATAAGAGTGAGGGTGGGCGACAGTAGCGGCGGCAGAAGCAGGAGCCTGAAAGAGGCGGCCAAGCTTTTGCTTCTGCCACTGCTCCAGCTGGGCCATGCCTGGAAATGTGGAGGACTCAAAAGAGGGGGCGGGACTCATGGAGGACTCTGCCCCTTCTTCCGAGCCCTCCACGTTTCCCGGCGTGGCCCAGCTGGCGCGGCGGCAGAAGCAGTAGCCTGGCCACCTCTTCCAGGCTCCTGCTTCTGCTGGCGCTGCCGCCCACCCTCACTCTCTCACCCACCCTCGCTCGCTCGCAACATGGCAGGCACGAAGCAAGGGCACAGCCTGAGGAGGAGAAGCAGCAATGGGGTAAATAAATAAATAAATAAATAATTTTCCTGCAAAAAAGCAAGGGAGCGAAAAGTGAACTGTGAAGTAGCAAGGGAACACTGTATTTAATATTTATTTATTTATTTATTTTTCAAACTTATATGCCGCCACTCCCCTAGGGCTCGGAGCGGCTTACAAGAACCGGCTAAAATCAACAATTTAAAAAACATTTTAAAAACATCTTTAAAAAAAAAAACATCTTAAAAACATCCTAAAAGCACCTTTTAAAACATCAGCAACAAAACTCAAAAGCCTGCCGAAACAGGTGTGTCTTACATGCCCTGCGGAAGGCCAACAAGTCCCGCAAGGCACGAACTTCAGGTGGCAAGGTGTTCCACAGAGATGGCGCCACTACTGAAAAGGCTCTGCGTCTAGTTGCAGTTAGACGCAAGGTCTTAAAACTGGGGACTTCCAGCAGGTCTTGGTCCTCAGAACGGAGGGATCTCTGGGGTTTGTAGGGGGTGAGGCGGTCCCTCAGGTACATCGGCCCTGGACCATGTAAGGCCTTGAAGGTAAGCACCATCACTTTGAAAGTGATCCGGTGCTCAATTGGTAACCAGTGCATCTGCCGTAAGATTGGTGTTATGTGGCATCTTATCGGGACTCCCGCAAGGAGCCGGGCAGCTGCATTTTGCACCAGTTTGAGCTTCCAGATCACCGACACAGGAAGGCCAATGTAAAGGGCATTACAGTAATCCAGTCTCGAGATGACTGTAGCCTGGATCACTGTAGCCAGGTTGTCCCTAGATAGATGGGGGGCTAGCCGTCTAGCCTGCCGAAGATGAAAAAAGGCAGTTTTGGTAACGGCGGAGACCTGGGCCTGCATCGTCAGTGAAGGGTCCAAGAGGACTCCCAGACTCTTTACTAGTGAAGACGGGCGTAGCACTTCGGCATCCAGGGTTGGCAACTGGATATCCCCACTGCCCGGTCGGCCCAGCCATAGGATCTCCGTCTTTGCTGGATTCACCCTCAACCTACTGGAACGCAACCATCCAATAATGGCCTCGAGGCACTGGTGAAAACTGTCGGGTACAGACTCCGGTTGGCCTTCCATCTTTAACACAAGCTGAGTGTCATCAGCATATTGATAACACTCGAGCCCGAAATCTCGGACCAGCTGAGCAAGTGGTTGCATATAGATGTTAAACAACAGAGGGGAGAGAATGGCCCCCTGAGGAACCCCACAATGTAGAGGGGACCTCTCAGAGACCAGGCCTCCCCTCTCCACTCGCTGTCCACGGTTGTGAAGAAAGGAGGCCAGCCAATTTAAAGCTGTCCCCCTAACTCCAGCAACGGCAAGGCGGTGGGTTAGAAGATTGTGATCGACTGTGTCAAATGCTGCTGTGAGATCCAATAACACAAGCAACACCGACCCGCCCCGGTCAAGCTGGCATCGGAGATGATCTGTGATGGAAATATTGCTGGAGGAACTATGAAATTTAATGTCCTGTTACAGTGTAGACAGTAATACTGTCCAAAATGAAGGTTTCCTGTTCCACTTGAATGGGGAAACCCACTAAAGCCTTTGAAATACAGTAGAGTCTCACTTATCCAACATTCTGGATTATCCAACGCATTTTTGTAGTCAATGTTTTCAATATATCGTGATATTTTGGTGCTAAATTCGTAAATACAGTAATTACTACGTAGCATTACTGCGTATTGAACTACTTTTTCTGTCAAATTTGTTGTATAACATGATATTTTGGTGCTTAATTTGTAAAAATATAACCTAATGTGATGTTTAATAGGCTTTTCCTTAATCCTTCCTTATTATCCAAGATATTCACTTATCCAATGTTCTGCTGGCCCGTTTATGTTGGATAAGTGAGACTCTACTGTACTTACAAAACCCAAGTTTCTGCTTGATTAATAACTGACAAGATAATTTGACTGGTGTAGTCAGTTGCATGGCATGAGGGAATTAATGGTTTAGCATCCAATTTTGTCAGAATACTATGACAATATTTGATCAGTGAGTTTCCATATTTAATTTTGCAGGGTGGGTGGGAGGGAGTTGGAAAGTCCAGCAGAACTGCTGAGGGCCTCACGATGTCCAACCATGACATGTTATTGTCAGCGGGATTTTCTGTTCCTAAGAGGCAGCAGGGAAGAAAGGACAGAGAAGTAAATAATAGATTTTTGGAAGATGAGAGTAAAACCCCTTCTACACTGCCGTATAATCCAGATTATCAAAGCAGATAATTTGTATTATCTTCTTTGAACTAAATTATCTGAGTCTACACTGCCATATAATCCAATCCAAAGCAGATAATGTGGATTTTATGTGTGAGCGTAGAAGGGACCTGAGAGAGGAAGGAGGAATCAAGGATGGAGCAAATTGACAGAAAACTTCAAAAGAAAATCATGATTTCAGATGCTGTGAGCTTTGGCCAGCCTCATGGGTACTATGCTGCCCATCACTTTGACATGAATACTGTCAAGCTAATGCCCTCCATTTGTGCATTACAACTCACAGTATGGCTGGGTGGAGGGTATTGTGGATTTCATTTCAACTCATCTAGAGGGTACCAGCTTGAGGAAGGATGCCTTTGCATTTTTGGGCTTGTTTACATGAACACAAAAACCTGAACTCACCTTGAATTTGCCACTGGTTGTCTAAACGCACAGGTGCTTCCTGAGAGTATCTTCTTTTTCTGCCCTTAACCTAAATTTGCTGTTTTTGGCAAAATTGGGGAATATTTTGTATTTTACAGCAAACTCTGGGGTATCCCGGGGCTTTGCAATCGTAGTCCATTTTGAACCGATCCACTGTACATGCA
Source organism: Anolis carolinensis (assembly GCF_035594765.1). NCBI lineage: Eukaryota > Metazoa > Chordata > Lepidosauria > Squamata > Anolidae > Anolis > Anolis carolinensis. The sequence goes on from NC_085842.1 coordinate 183,363,309, forward strand.
GACACTACCGCTTCTCTCCACTGGCCACAAAGCCTCCTGCAAGCAACTAACCATCATGACTGTTGATGTCGGAATGCTATACCCATGCAAAGAGAGTAATGCTAACCTCTCTTTGCTGATCGCATGGTTTCCTCATTCTGACATCAGCAGACACAACAGGAAATAGCCAGGTGCTTGCAATGAGTTTGTGGAGAGTGGGGAGTGGCAATGCTGACATAGGGACAAAGGGATGGGCCAGGCAGGAGATGGGGTAGGTGCTGTATCCCAGCAGAATACCCCAATGTAACCTCTAGATATAGCCTGTGTCAAAGTGATGAGTGGCCTGAGAAACACCTCTGTTTCCATGATATAGAAGTAGCCCTCTGATGTAGCCACTTTTCACCTTCCCAAATGCCATGTCTTTCCAGGGGTGGACGGATCATCTATGTGGAGGGGACTAATTTGGATGTGGTGCAACAGCCACTCATCAAAGCAATCCTGCAACCAGAGGAGGTGAAAAACAGGCGGAAGAAAAGAACGTGTGGCACTTTTCTGGGTTCCCATGTCCCATTGACCCCTGCACCTCCACGTCCATGTGCCGAGGTGGGAGATTTGTTAGAGGTGAGTGCATGAAGGCATTTTTGGCTTGAGACGTGCAATTTAGGAAGCATTTTTTTCCACTAGCTTTCTCACCTAATTTTTGTATCTTGACAGTGTTGGGAAACTTGCTGCATCAATTCCTCAACTCTCCTTCTCTGCCCATCACCGGCTATACCATCGAATGCTCAATTCCGGAACCTTATTTTTGAGATGGATGGACTCCGTGTCCCTTTTAGCAATGCCAGCGAAGGCCACGATTTCTCCTATCATCCCAATCCTCACTTGCGCTGGCCTGGTCGGGATTCCTCAGGACGTCCTTTTAGTCTCAAGCCAGGCAATATCTTGGACATAGAGGTGAGTGCTAGATTAGGGTGGGAAGGTAAAATATGACCATGTGAAGCAGTAGTTCTCAGCCTAGGGTCTCCAGATGTTTTGGCCTTCAACTCCCAGAAATCCCAACAGCTGGTAAACTGGCTGGGATTTATGGGAATTGTAGGCCAAAAACATCTGTGGACCCCAGGTTAAGAATCACTGATGTAAAGTGACCTCTCACAACCTCTGAGGATGCCTGCCATAGATGTGGGCAAAACGTCGGGAGAGAATACTTCTGGAACATGGCCACACAGCCCGAAAGACATACAACAACACAGTGATCAGCCCTCAAGTGTTAATGAAATCCAGTAGTATATTGTATATTGAGACATGCTAATATGTCAAGTGATTATGTCATAGTCTACCTGAAATTTTGAATTAGGCTTGCCAAATGGGATGAAAGAGACTATAGTTCACAAAAGTTCATTATGTGGTAAATTATGAGAAATTAGACTTTAAGATGCGCCAGGAGTCTTTTCTGCTCTGGGCATTTTGGCCATTCATACCCCTAGGATTGGAAAGGCTGACAGTGGAACTGCCTCCCTCCTCCTCCCAAACTCCTGACGTTTGATGTCGGAATATAAAAATGTGATTTGTGGATTCTGTAGTTTATAAATATTTTATGAAGGATATCAAGGATGGTCTGCAGGTCACTGATGCTACCTGCTGCCTAGTGCTGAGCTTTAGGCTGGCCAGAAGCCTCAGTATGGGCATCATCGCTGCCCTAAGCCTTGATCGATGGGGGAAAGAATGGAAATGCCAAGAAAGAATATTAACTGCTGTCTGCAAGCCAGCCAAGAAAATATGTGTTTTTCTTTGAGCACACAAATGAAATCTGTGTTCAATTCCAATCCAACCAAAATAAAATTTATGATCAGATTAGCAAAACTTGAAAACCACATCCTAGTACAGTGGTCCCAACCTTTGGGCCTCCAGGTGTTTTGGACTTCAACTCCCAGAAATCCCTGCCAGCTTACCAGCTGTAGGAACTGTGGGAGCTGAAGTCCAAAACACCTGGAGGCCCAAAGATTGGGAACCACTGTACTTGTAAAATGCAGTTCAGTTGCCCTTGCCATTCATCCTGCCAGATGTTCTGCTCCTTCCGTCCTTCCTTCCTTCCTTCCTTCCTTCCTTCCTTCCTTCCTTCCTTCCTTCCTTCCTTCCTTCCTTCTAATACGTCTTCCAGAAACTCACAACCAGTATGGCCACTAGAAACACTGGCTAGGAAATTCTGAGAGATGTAGACCCAGAATTAACATTTCCAAACTCTACTTCCATATAAAGCTGGTATCCATGTTTAACAGGTCTAGAACAATCCCTATGAGAAGCAACTTAAAGAGCTGGGCATGTTTAGCCTGCAGAAGAGAAGGCTGAGAAGAGACATAATAGCCATGTATAAATATGTGAGGGGAAGTCATAGGGAGGAGGGAGAAAGCTTGTTTTCTGCTGCCTTGGAGACTAGGACGCGAAACAACAGCTTCAAACTACAGGAAAGGAGATTCCGTCTGAACATTAGGAAGAATTTCTTAACTGTGTGAGAGACCTGTTCAGCGGTGGAACTTTCTGCCCCGGGGTGTGGTGGAGGCTCCTTCTTTGGAGACTTTTAAGCAGAGGCTGGATGGCCATCTGTCGGGGGTGCTTTGAATGCGATTTTCCTGCTTCTTGGCAGGGGGTTGGACTGGATGGCCCACGAGGTCTTTTCCAACTCTAGGATTCTATGATTCTATGATTTTTAAAAAGGATTATTGTGTTATTCTAATTTTCCATAATTGGATAAACGTACTGCCATGTCAGTTGCAAATACATAGAAAAGTGCTTGGCATTTGTGGCAGAATATTGTGTGAGATATAATTACTTTTCCGTAGTTTGTTCAGTCTCGAATGGGCTGCCATAGATTTTTTGGGGGGAGGGCAAAGACCTCTCTTGAGCCCTTACTGAAAGTGTTATTTTCTGTTGAAATTTTAGCTTTTAATGTGGTAATTGTCTTGACTGTTGTACATCTGTGCAAGACATGTGCCATCCCCTGCCACTTCCATCAATGCTGGCCATGATAAACAATGATGCAGAATGGAGGCCGTTTTGGTGCATCTATACTCTTCTTGGTCCTCTGGTATTTCCTCCATATAGCCAAGCATGTTCAAGGCTCAAGTTTGTCCTTCACAGCTACAGTGGAGTTGAGGAGTACTGTATCTGTATTTTTCCAGCAAGAATAAACTGTTGCAAACGTTTCTTGTCAGGAGATATGAATATTTTTTGTTTTGTAAGGTCCATTACAAAAGACCCACTCATTGAACAATGTAAAACTTTTGCAAATGTTGATATAGAGCTTGCCTGCATTCTGGGAAACATTCCTGAAGAGGCGATTATAGGGATGAGCACATACTCTTAAAATTTTACCATTGCAGCTCTGGCTGGTTAACTAAATTCATCACAGGTAGTATAGATCTAGTGTCATTTTTACCCTTGCCCCCGCTTAAACCTTACCTTAAGGGAATAATTAATTTTAATCTTTTTATTCTGTATTTGCACAACTACCTAGGAGTGGGTTGGTAGTCTAGTAGGCCGGGATGCTTTGTTTTTACATGGTTAACATGGTTTTACTGTATGTACGGGTAAGTGTGTACGTTTTGTATGTTTCACATGTTTTCATATGGTCAAAATTGACTAATCAATAAAGAGTTGTTGTTGTAGTGTCATTTTAAACTGTCAGCATAGGGAGTTATGTACTTGCTCTGCTTGGTACTGAAAATTTTATTTATTTATTTACAGTACTTATATTCCTCCCTTCTCACCCCGAAGGGGACTCAGGGCGGATCACAATGCACATATACATGGCAAACATTCAATGCCATTAGACATAAGACATATATAGACATACACGGAGGCAATTTAACGTTTTCCAGCTTCCGGCTTTATGAGGGTTGCTCAATTCTGGCCACAGAGGGAGCTGTCACTTCACCATCCACTTGTGACACCGAGTTCTTGATGGAGTACTTCCTCATTCTTCTGCACACTGCTGGAAGGTTTTATGGTGTCGTAGATTAGTTAAATTAGCCTTCTCGCATAAAGCGGTACCTAAATTTTCTACTCGACAGATGCAACTGTCTTTTGAACTGCATAGGCCAACAGCAAGCTAGGCTATTAATGGTCGGGAGCTTAATCTAACCTGGGCTGGCTTTGAACTCAGGACCTCTTGGCCAGTTGTGATTTATTGCAGCTCGCTACTAAACAGCTGTGCCACAGTTAATAAGAGCTTTCTTATTAAATATCAACTCTGTACTGCAGTTTGAACTGGAGTGTGGGGACAATTGCATAAGTATACACGAAGCAAATGTGCACCATTCCTTGGACCAGTTGCCAAATCTGGCCCCAGTCTGTTTGGTACTACCACTCCAAGAATGCCTTATCTTTTTTTCTAACTGGTTGGGCTTGATGGAACTGAAACCCAAATCATAAGGAAGACACCCGATTGCGAGAAGCCTGTTTGGTACTTAGAGCAGAGCAGCATTTATCTTCAAGGGAAAGGGACTGAGGATGATGTTACACAAAGCACTGCCCCAACTTTAGAGTGCCTACATGACACTGCAGATTTGACTTTTTACCTCACTTTCTCCATCCCTGCAGGGAGAAGGCTTGAACCTTGGCATCAGTAAGAACGAAGTGCGGGTCATTATCGGCAACAGCGCCTGCATCATCAAGACTCTGACGCCCACCAATTTGTACTGCGAGCCCCCTCTGCTGCCCCCGCAGCCACTTAATGCCTCGTCTGTGCTGCCAGAGTTCATGGTGAGTTCAGGAAGCAGAATGGTGGGAGTGGAAATACATGACATATTCAAGAGTCCTCAAACCCACCCACTTCTGTTTTGCACCCTATGGGAAAACTTCGATCTCCCCTGGCAAACTTTGAAAGGCTCTACTTCATTGTGGAATGAAGCTCCCTCTTATTGAGGCCTGTGACTTGCTTCAGATACACAGACAAGATCACACCCTTGTAGTTTGCATAATAGCAAATGATTCTGTAATCATGGCTTCTACTACAAGTTAGATTTCCCACGCCACCCATAAAGCAAGCTGCAAATCCGTTGTACAAATATGACCCTGCTTTTTAAAACTGTGCCTTCATTCCTCATAATTTTGCTTTATTGCTTTATGGTAGGTCTGGAAACCTCCTGGGGATTTGCACAAATGAGAGAAGCTATTCTGAGGCAATGATAGTGATTTGTTGTCATTATTCCATGCCTTTATGTCTTTTCTGACATATGGTCACCCTAAGGCAAACCAATTATGAATTTGTTCAGAGAGGGCTTCCCCGGTGGCTGAGAGACTGTGACTTGCCCAGTGAGTTTTCTTGCTAAGCAGGAATTCAAACCTTAGTCTCCCAGAGTCTTGTCCAGTGCTCCTCTCATTACACTGTGCTGTGATATTGATCTAGTTGTATTCTGTTGTTATTATTTTGGATTGTTAGTATTATTTTCATTATCAGTTTATGTTTATGGTACTCTTAATTAAACCTGGTTCTGCTGAGAATTCTTATATCCCCGTCCCTTCTGCTGGCAGAGAACTGGAGTTCCCTGTGGAGAGGGAGTGACTATTAAACTAATTTATGTGGGTAGAGTCAATGTTCCTTAGAGATACAGATCTGTTTAACAACCCTTTCTCTGTCTGTACTATGAATACAAAGGGATTAAAGGGGTGGCGAGCTGAACTGTGTGGCCCCGAATGTACTTCCTTTCTCTTCCTAACAAACATCTATTCCAGGCCAAATAGATGTTTGTTGTTAGCACAACTAAGCCTAATCTAGAGGTGGTGTTTGTGAATGAACACTTTAACACACTCAAACCATGCTGCTTGGGTGAAATCAATGCCCCGCTGCCACACAGTTGAACAGAATAACACGGGGAAGCAATTTGATACCAGTAGGCCCTTCCAAAATGGCAGAGGAGATTTGCCTCCCTGTATCTCCTCCCCGGTGGAGCCCCGGTGGCGAAGTGTGTTAAAGCACTGAGCTGCTGAACTTGCAGACCGAAAGGTCCCAGGTTCAAACCCTGGGAGCGGAATGAGCGCCCACTGTTAGCCCCAGCTCCTGCCAACCTAGCAGTTCGGAAACATGCCAATGTGAGTAGATCAATAGGTACCGCTTCGGCGGGAAGGTAATGGCGCTCCATGCAGTTATGCCGGCCACATGACCTTGGAGGTATCTACAGATAACGCCGGCTCTTCAGCTTAGAAATGGATATGAGCACCAACCCCCAGAGTCGGACATGACTGGACTTAACGTCAGGGGAAACCTTTACCTTATCTCCTCCCTATTTGCAAACACCCCTTTGTGTTTTAGTCATGTTGAAGACTGGACAATTTTGGATTCATAGCCAATGAAAGAAAGTTTTCTTCAAGGAGTCTTACCCGCTCCTGAAAAGAATAAACCTTCTGCGTTGTACAGAATAGGTTCTATATTGGAATCTTTACCAACATGTCCTAACTTCTGCATTGCCCATTATTTAACACACATTATTCTGAGAGGTCTTTACTTTCTTTTAAAACAAAACACATGCTAAGTACGCCCTTGATATTTTGGGAAGTTGGAGAAACGGGTGCAAAAATCAGAGGTTTGTAAGAATTCACTCCTTCCCATTAAGCGATCACTTAATGCAAGGGAGCCCCTGGTGGTGCAGCATGTTAAAGCGCTGAACTGTTGAACTTGCTGACCGAAAGGTCGCATGTTCGAATCCAGGGAACGGAGTCAGCGCCTGCTGTTAGCCCCAGCTTCTGCCAACCTATCAGTTTGAAAACATGCAGATGTGAGTAGATCAATAGGTACTGCTTCGGCAGAAAGGTAATGGCGCTCCATGCAGTCATACTGGCCACATGACCTAGGAGGTGTCTACGGACAACGCTGGCTCTTTGGCTTAGAAATGGAGATGAGCACCAACTCCCAGAGTCGGACAGGACTGGACTTAATGTCAGGGGGAAAACTTTACCTTTTTTAGTCAGCAACCCAAGTTCAGGGCTGCCACATCTGCCCCTCACGTTCCTCCCGAAAGTATTATTTTTTACTTTAAAAATATTTACCTCTCTCCCTGTGCCTCCTGTATTCTCATGGGGATGATGCAATGCCCGCCAATCTGTTTGAGGCCTCAGAGGGAGTTTTTCAAACCAGGAAGCAACCTTAAAATCACTTCTTGTTTGGAAAAAGGTTACCTTTGAGCTTCAACAATTTCACTTAGAGGAACATGATAAGAGTGTCTCTACTCTCTATAGAGATTGCAAGAGCAGGATATCTTAGCAATTTGACCCTCTCCCATAATGCATCTGTAACTGTCGATGATTCACATTATTTTTGCTCTTTGTGTGAGCATGATGGTGGCCTTTGTTATCTTTTGCTTCCTGTTTGCTTTGAGAGTACTGTTCTGGGTAACCTGAATCTGTACCTTTTGTCATGGCCTTGGGCTAGTACAATAAACTATTTCAAATTGATAACCTTGATAGTGAGCAGACAAGGAGCTCTCCACATTCACTGTGGTTAGGGATGCAGGACAGCCATGAAAGTAAAAAATTACTTTTTTATCCCTGAACTAATACTTCTCTAAGTATATCTTTGTTTTCCAGTATGACTTAATAATAATGATAATTTTATTCTTGTATCCCACCCCATCTTCCCGAAGGGGCTCGGGGCAGCTCACATGGGGACCAAGCCCAATAATACACAATAAAATACATCAACATAGGTACATTGATGGTAAATGTACCTACCTGCACCGGGCTGTGGCGCAGGCTGTTGAGCAGCTGCAATAAATCACTCTGACCATGAAGTCATGAGTTCGAGGCCAGCCCGTGGCAGGGTGAGCACCTGTCAATTAAAAATAAAAAATAGCCCCTGCTCATTGCTGACCTAGCAACCTGAAAGATAGTTGCATCTATCAAGTAGGAAATAAGGTACCACTTATAAAAAGTGGGGAGGCAAGTTTAACTAATTTACGACCTGGAATGAGGAAGTGCCATCAGAGTGGATGATGAAGCAGCTGCTCCCCTCTGTGGCCAGAATGAAACATCCCCTCAGAAGAAGGTTAAATTGCCTTTGCGTCTGTCTCTGTCTTGGTCTCTGTCTGATGTGTTTATGGGCATTGAATGTTTGCCCTATGTGTGTATAATGTGATCCGCCCTGAGTCCCATTTGGGGTGAGAAGGGTGGAATATAAATACTGCAAATAAATAAATAAATAAATATCTGAGAGTCACCTATAGAGTTACACTGGAGATTTTTAGAGATAACAATTTAATCAAACCTGTGAATAATCAAATCAGCAAAAGGCAAACGCATAAATGTATGTGGAAGCTCCTGCCCAGTATAAATAGGTTTTCAGATCTGATCTCTTCTCTCAGGTGTGACTGTATTTTAACAACAGTGGAAGACTTAGGCCCTATCTACACTGCCATATAATCTAGGTTCTGGCAGTGTAAACTCACACAATCCAGTTCAAAGCAGATAATCCATATTCAGAAACTGGATGATATGGTAGTGTAGATCCAGCCTTAGCAGCCTTTCCCTACATGAAGCCTATTCTAGCTTGGGATGATGAGTTCTGTAATCCAAACAATTTTGTAGTGTGCTAGATTGGAGAAGAGTGAATTTAGAGGATGAACATAGAGAAAGATAGGAGTCCAGTTCTTCAGCTGTATACAGTATGTTTTAGGTGACCATTTAGCTCCTTCTCACTACCTTTCATGCATCAGGTGGAGTGTGCTTTGGCTCCCAAATACTCAATAGGTCTGTTAGCTTTCTCTCATTTTCTGCCTTGGGTAATGTATGTGCCTCTTTAGAATGGATCTTCTATGTTCTCATCGTTGCTACGCAGGTCCAGATGGGAAACTTACGCCTGGATCTTGGTCGAGTTCGCTATGACACAGAACCACCATCTCGATTCCCCCCGGAAGCCCAAATTGGTTTAGGGGTGGGAGCAGCAGTACTGGCTTTCGTTGTGTTACTGCTTATCCTGATGTACAGGTAACAGTGGAGGGTGATGGTTAGTTGATGGGGAGGCAATATGTGTGCATCGGAAGTAGGTAGTCCTGCTTCCTTCATCATCACGGCTCCTTTCAAAAGCTGTATCTTCTTTTTCCTCCCTATCTACTACACCCTCTGGGCAGACGCAAGAGCAAGCAGGCTTTGCGGGACTACAAAAAGGTGCTGGTACAACTCGAGAACATGGAAATCAGTGTCGGGGATCAGTGCCGCAAGGAATTCACAGGTATGGAAGGAGAAGCAATTGGGGATGTTGTATTGCTTTTTTTCAACTTGGGGAACCCTGCGTGTGTTGGACCGAGGCCTTTATTATCACCAGCAGTCTAACTGCAATGGGGGATGTTAAGAATTGCAGTCCAATATATTCCAAAAGTCTCCTCTTGGAATTAAAGGCACAGAAGCAGATCCTATAGGAACTGGCCAGAATCGAACATCCCCTCATAAGAAGGTTACATTGCCTCTGCGTCTGTCTGTCTCTGTCTCGGTTCAATGTGTTTATGGGCATTGAATGTTTGCCCTATATGTATATAATGTGATCCGCCCTGAGTCCCCTTCGGGGTGAGAAGGGCGGAATATAAATACTGTAAGTAAATAAATAAATAAACTGCGGCAGTGGGAGAAACCTGTGTTGCTTGAGAAGATGGTGAGCTCTTCCCCATCTACCTTGACCATTGGTGAGGAACCACAGGAATAATACTTCATCAATATTTGGAATATCATAGGTTTCCCAGTCATCACAGTTTTTTCCTTCAGAAAATAACCTTCAGGTTCACGCAGCTCTGACATAAAATTTATGGGGATTTCAGAAGCATATTTGCTAAAATATGAAGCAGCTGTGTTTTGACAGTTTTTTCACTCAGATTTTTGTTTGTTAGTTTGTATGGATAACGGAACGTTCCCCACTCATTTTTTCCTCTTCTTTGCCCTTGTCGTCTTTTGCCTTGCTCATCCTCTCTCTCCCAAACAATCCCTTCTGCTGGCTTCAGATCTCATGACAGAAATGACTGACTTGAGTGGGGAGCTGGAGGGCTCAGGGATCCCTTTCCTGGACTACAACACCTACACCCAGCGTGTCTTCTTCCCGGCTCAGGGGGATGTGCCACTGCGGCGTGTGTTGGACCTGCCGGAGGGGCGCCGTGCCACAGTGGAGCAGGGCCTAGGGCAGCTCTCCAATTTGTTGAATAGCAAAGTCTTCCTGCTGACGGTGGGTATCTTGGGGAAAGAGAACATTCTGGGAAGCAGCTGGGCTGGGGGATAGAGACTAAGGCCCCTTCTATACTGCCATATAATTCAGATTATCAAAGCAAATAATCCACATTATCTGATTTGAACTGGATTATATGAATCTACACTGCCACATAATCCAGTTTAAATCATAATCTGGAAGAGGCTTGAATGCTGGTCGTGTGGGGCAGGGAGATGGGAAGGGGGTATAGGTCATTCTGTAAGTCAGGTGCAATTAAAAGGCCAGTCTTCAGCTGTTGTTGAACTGCAGCTATCCTGGTCAGTGGTGAGATGGGAGTTGCAATCCAGCATCATTTAGAAAGCCAATGTTTTTCCCACCCCTACAGTAACTGGATATGTGTGTTTATTTGTGTGGAGATGAGATAGGTTGTTATGCAGAGACCAGCACCAGATCTCTATACTATTAGTTGTAACAGGAGACAAAGCAGGCTCTAAGGAGCACAACTGACCAGTAGAGTTTCACTTATCCAACGTAAACGGGCCGACAGAACGTTGGATAAGCGAATATGTTGGATAATAAGGAGAGCTTAAGGAAAAGCCTATTAAACATCAAATTAGGTTATGACTTTACAAATTATACACCAGAACATCATGTTATACAACACATTTGACAGAAAAAGTAGTTCTATACGCAGTAATGCTATGTAGTAATTACTGTATTTACGAATTTAGCACCAAAATATCATGATATATTAAAAACATTGACTACAAAAATGCGTTGGATAATCCAGAACGTTGGATAAGTGAGACTCTACTGTACTTGCATTCTACAGTACAGTCAACCCTGTACATTTGCAGGTTTAACTTTTTCAGGATTGATTATCCATGGATTTGATTAATGTGTTCTCCATCAGGAAATATAGAGCCTCTGTGGTGATCCTGTAGTCAGCTTCTGTTAGAAGTTAACCCTGTAGGATCTAGAGATTCCTAGGGAGGTGTTGTCTCATTTTTAAAAAGTGGGTTTTTTAAATTTGTGTTTTTTCCACTTTTGTGGGGATTTTTTGCCCCCAATCCTACAAAAATAAATTATTGTCGTAGGAGAGACACTGTAAATGCATGGGCAAGGGAGATCTACTGCTGAATATCTTCCCTCTATTTAAAGATATGCCAACTCAGCTCTAATAATAATTTTAATTGAACTTTTAAAGAGTTTTAAAGAACTTATCATGTTGTAAAGTGTGCACTGTATTATTGCTATGTTTACTTATGCTGTTATATTATTTTTATTGAGTTTGCTTTTGATCTATGTTGTTTTTGGTTTTTGACATTGAATGTTTGCCACTGTGTTTTTTATTATAAGTCGCCCTGAGTCCCCTTGGGGAGATAGGGCGGGTTAAAAATATTTATTATTATTATTATTATTATTATTAAACTAAAGAACAGTGCTGATTTGTAAATTTTTGCTTGACACATCCAAGATTGTTGTGTGTGGAATATACCAGATTATGTTAGACTACAATTTCAAAGGCCCTAGACAGCTTGGCCATGGGTGCACATAGAAAATATAATCCCATTACACCATGGCAGGCCAGTCCTTCCACATCTCTTATCGGAATAGCTGATAATCTCAGCTTCTGCCCCAAGTTGTGTTTCCAGCCTGGTAAAGGAGTGGTACTTTTTTTTCTCAAGTCAGGAGAACTTGAGAAACTGCAAGTCGCTTCTGGTGTGAGAGAATTGGCTGTCTCCCAGGGGGCGTCTGGATGTCTGATGTTTTACTATCCTGTGGGAGGCTTCTCTCATGTCTCCGCATGGAGAACTGGAGCTGACAGAGGAAGCTTGCCTGCTCTCCTCAGATTCAAACCACCAACCTATCAATCTAGCAGTCCTGCCGGCAAAAGGATTTAACCCATTGCACCACCGGGGGCTCCAGGAGTGGTACTGAAGCGGTGACTAATGTAGGACAGGGATCCTGGCAAAAGGAGATAATCTTTTCCTGTCTCCCCAGTTAATTCGAACATTGGAAGCCCAACCTACCTTCTCACAGCGAGATCGATGTCATGCAGCATCACTCCTCTCGCTGGCTCTTCACGGGCGTCTGGAGTACCTAACGGACATCATGCAAACTTTGCTGAGTGACCTCGCTGCTCACTGTGTCTCCCGCAATCCTAAACTCATGCTCCGCAGGTAAGCCTGTTCACGGGAAACTGAGTGCTAGCACCGTGAAAAGGGACAGAGGAATGTAAGGTGCAGAATGGCGCCCTTTTATCAAGATATATCCAGTAACCAAGTAAACGCACATGCCTTCCCATTTGGTGGTGACATCTCTAAGGGTTGCCAGCGCAAATGTTTTTCCTTCCTGGCCTGAATCCTCCCTCCCTAACCTGCCAGAGAGTAAATTGTCATACCAAATAATACTTGATATTACTGCTGGTACAGTGAAGTAGCTTTTGTTGACACAATGAGTGATTGAGACTTACTGGGCCTCCAGAACAACAAATGTTTGTGCTACAATGCACTTGTTTTCAGTTCAAAAACCACCAAGATGCACTTGTTTTGCTTTTCAGTCTCTATGGAAAAAAAAAACCTCCATGGTATTTTTGATAGTTGTAAACAGAATCTATTCTCAAGAACTTAGATTGAACTCTATTCAGAAGTGGTCTCTGTACTTAAAAAACAAAAACAAAACCACAAGCACACTCTAAATTCATTGTAAAGAATTCATTTGTGTAAGGCACCAGAAGCTTCAGTATCAACACTATTCTATTGAAATGATTCTATTAATCCCGATACTCCATTCTGTAGAATGAAGTTTGAAAATCACAAGTTCAGGCACTGCAGGCAGTTTATGTTCTTCAACACCATATGATCAGAAGAAGGCTTGCTATATGCTATATTGGAGTGAGAGGGAGAAAACCAAGTCTAGGGGGAAGCCTTGGCAAGAGGGAAGAGTGGGAAATCATTGGAATAACTGTGCTTATGCTCCATAACTGTTCTGCAGGACAGAGACTATGGTGGAGAAACTGCTGACCAACTGGATGTCCATCTGTCTCTACTCCTATCTCAGGGTAAGCGGTACAGTCTGTAGTCTGATTTTCCCAAGTGCTTACTTCAGAAAAGTCTCTTTCAAAGTCCTATTTCTTAATACATAAATAAATAGAAATCAGTGACCAAGTGGGAAATAGATAATCTTCCAGATGTTGGACTGGAACTCTCATCATTTCATGGTTGCAGGAGAAACTGGAGTTCAAATTCAGCGTTATGTGTAAACTGTCTTACCCGTGTCCAGTCCCCTTGTTGGAGATAGACAGAACCACAAATGTTGTATATATGATACTTGCCATTGTGTTTCTGAAAAGGAAGTAATGTTCTAATTCTCACAAATCGTGTCTGTCAGGAGACAGTACTAAATGGCCCTTGGGATTGCTTTCAGCTCTTGTTCGTGTCATTCTGATTCCTGTGCTCTGTATCTAAGGCCTCTTCTACATTGCCATTTAAAATCCAGATTATCTGATTTAAACCGGATTATATGGCAGTGGAAATTCAGATTATATGGCAGTGTATCTATATGGCAGTGTAGATTCAGATAATCCAGTTCAAAGCAGATTATCTGCTTTGATTACTGGGATTATATGACATTGTAGAAGGGACCTACCGGTAAATTGGGAAAGGTAGCAGAGAGAGTGGTTGAGGGAAAGGGGATGGGACAAGAAACAAGCCTAGACTTGAACACTTGGATGTTTTAAGATGATGTTGCTGTGTTGCCACTGGTGTTTCCTCTTCTGTTTACTGTTTCTACCTTGTTACTTGACTTGCAAAGTCTTAAAAGGGATACCTTTCAAACAAACTCTCCTTGCCCTCTTTTGGCTTCTCTTAAAAGATGGTCATGGTTTAAAAATCCTATCAGCACTCCTATCCAGACACACTCTGGATACAATCTACTTTATTGTAAGTGGAAAATGACATTAGTTGGCCTTCCATATCCACAGTCTCTGTATCTATGGATTCAAACATCCATAGTTTGATTTTTTTAAAATCCAAAAAGCAAATCTTGATATTGCCATTTTTCATAAGGGATACAATTTACTACTTCTGTTGTATATAATGGGACTTGAGCATCCACAAGAGGTCCTGGAACCAGACCTCAGTAGATACCAAGATCAGCTGGATTTCTTGCCAGTTTTCAAAAGGAACTTGAATAATCATGTGTAGGGTTTCCCCACAACTGCTTTTGATTCTTACAACATCCCCACCTGTCTGGTATGTCAAACTGGGAGAGAACAGTTCACTCAAAGTCAAACTTATACATTTTGTGCTAAATGGGAATTCTGAGTCTGGGCCCCAGTAGTCCTGGAGACACACCTGCCTGTTTCCGCCTCTGGTGCTCAGTAGCCTGTCACATGAGTGTCTGTGTCACCATAGTTTGTGATAGGGCTGCCTCCCATTACCAGCTAGCTGTTGAAGCTCCTGCCCACATTGTCTGACAGCCTTTAATGTCACAAAGATTCCCATCCCACTCCTTTGGCTATTTTCATTCTCATTTATTTTGGTGATCCCACCTACTCACAGCTCTTGAATAGCCAAAGGAAATACAGTAGAAAAACAAAAATGTGTTCCCTTTGCTACAGTCACTGCAATTGCCTGTTTAGCTTTCAATTTCTTTGGCTGTTTGCTTTTCACTCATCCACCGCTCACATCCATCTGTTGGGAGCCACCCTTCTACTGCCAATACTTAGAATATAATCAGGACTATGTTTATTCTAAAAAAATAAGTCAAACATAAATTGGATGCCAGCATCATACTAGCCAAATAAGAAGGAAATTGTGTGACTTGTATCAGCAAATTAAAAGATTGCATGATTATTTTTCATCCCGTGTCCTTTTTCTGCTAGTAGTGGAAGTTAAATATGAGCCTACAATGTGATGTGGCTGCTAAAAAAGCCAACGGGATTCTGGCCTGCATAAATAAGGGTATAGCATCTAGATCCAGGGAAGTCATGCTACCCCTCTATTCTGCCTTGGTCAGACCACACCTGGAATACTGTGTCCAATTCTGGGCAGCACAGTTGAAGGGAGATGTTGACAAGCTGGAAAGCGTCCAGAAGAGGGCAACTAAAATGATCAAGGGTCTGGAGAACAAGCCCTATGAGGAGCGGCTTAAAGAACTAGGCATGTTTAGCCTGCAGAAGAGAAGGCTGAGAGGAGACATGATAGCCATGTACAAATACGTGAAGGGAAGTCATAGGGAGGAGGGAGCAAGCTTGTTTTCTGCTGCCCTGCAACTAGGACGCGGAACAATGGCTTCAAACTACAGGAAAGGAGATTCCACCTGAACATTAGGAAGAACTTCCTCACTGTGAGAGCTGTTCGGCAGAGGAACTCTCTGCCCCGGACTGTGGTGGAGGCACCTTCTTTGGAGGCTTTTAAGCAGAGGCTGGATGGCCATCTGTCGGGGTTGCTTTGAATGCGATTTCCTGCTTCTTGGCAGGGGGTTGGACTGGATGGCCCATGAGGTCTCTTCCAACTCTATGATTCTATGATTCTATAAGATTGAGGGACAGGCAGAAGTTTCACTGGATTGGTAGCTGAACATGGCAATGGGAAATAGTTCATCACCATCCCTTATACCCTTAGAGCAATGGTTCTCAACCTGTTCTCAGGTTTTTTTGGCCTACAACTCCCAGAAACCCCATCCAGTTGACCAGCTATTAGGATTTCTGGGAGTTGAAGGCCAAAACATCTGGGGACCCACAGGTTGAGAACCACTGCCTTAGAGCAGCAGGCTGGCTTAGGGGATGAAGGAGTAGCTGTGCATACAAACAACTCTGCTCCAGTGGAGGTGGCTGGCTGAAATGAGGTTCAAAAGAAATGGCTTTGGTGGACTTCTACCTGTGTTCCACTGGAAGCAAATGCCTCACTGTGCCTAGTGATGGGATTGAGGGGAACCCTGGCTTCATTATTATCCAATTTCTCTCATTCTTGATGAAGGAAGTAGCAGGGGAGCCCCTGTATATGCTCTTCCGAGCCATCAAGTATCAGGTGAACAAGGGCCCCGTAGATGCGGTGACCGGCAAAGCCAAAAGGACGCTGAATGATGGGCGGCTCTTGCGTGAGGATGTGGAGTATCGGCCACTCACCCTGACGGTTCTGGTGCGTGGGGCTGGCCCTAGTGGTGGCTCTGAGACTCAGCGCATCCCAGTCCGTGTCCTCGACACAGACACGATCACCCAGGTGAAGGAGAAGATTTTGGACCAGGTTTACAAGGGCGTGCCTTTCTCCCAACGCCCCTCCGTGCACTCCCTGGATTTAGGTAAGATCTGCGCCCTGGAGACTCTCATTCTGTTCTCCAGGGCAGAAGTTTTTGCTTTAGATAAGGAAGGATCAACATCTCTTGGGGATGACTCATTCTCTTCTGCTGATCTTTTATCTTATGTCTTTTAATGGATCTGTTTTAAAGGGCAGCAATTCTAGGCATTGTTTAATAGTATTTTAATATAGTCAGCCTTCTACATTTGTGGTTTGACTTTTGTGGTTTTGATTATTTGAAAATTTAATTGAAATATTCTTTCAAGAAATCTCTAGATCTTCCATCTCATTTGAGATGGAAGACCTAAAGATTTCTAGAAAGCATATTTTCAGGAAGAATACTAGCTGTGCCCCGCTGTCAGGACCCTGGCTGCAGAGCACCAATAACCTTACACAGAGGCCAGTCTCTATCTAATATCTTTATTAAAGAAATATATAAAATCAATAAAAACAAGTGAAGAATATAGTTCAGAAGCAGACCTTTCAGATGAGGTCAAATATAGTCCAGAAATGTATTGTCCAATATAAGATATTAGAGTTCAAAGTTTTAATCCACTTGACCGAAACACACACTTTGCCAAGCAATAGTGTGGGGAAATAACAGAGTCTTTAAAGTCCAATGAAGCTTGACAACAAGGCTGGAAATAAACTTGATTCTTGACTAGATCCGTGACTGGAGGCAAGACGAACATGAAGCATGAACAGAGTCCGTGGTAAAACCGTGAGACAAGGCAAGGCTTGAAGCTAGATCCGGAAAGCAAGGAACTGGGATTACGAAGTCCACACACGATCTCTCTCCTCAAGCTGATCAATTGACTCCGCAAAGAATCCCTCACGCCAAACACCTATATTGGGTCTCGTTTTCCCGCCAACAGAACTCTTTCCCTAGAGAACGAGAAGCGAAACCCAACTCTGTCCAGATGCATGACTCCTTAGAATTTCCCAAGGGAAGCAGACCTAATCAGCCATTTGTTTGGCAGCGATTCTCAGGCTTCTCCGATTAGCCTCCCTGACTCCCCTATCTTTAGAATAATTTTCCCTCCTGGAAAACGGGGGAGAGTTCTGCCCAAGGCCTGTTTGGCTGAATTCTTGAGGGCAAACATCAACATCCTGCAGGTGAAGAGACTCCGGCTCTTGCTGAACCGGCGAAAACCCCATGTTTTCCTCTTCGTCTGCCACAATAGTACTAGGAACAGGACTACAAGGCCCATGAGTCATCACACCCGCCACGCGTTGCTGTGGCTTATGGGAATCCTTTGTTGGCCAGGTGGAACAGCAGTGAATAGCCTTGCAGCCTCAAAGCCTGGCTGTTTTCTTCTTATGGAAATCCTTGTTTGGTGAGCTGGAATACAATGGCTTCCTGCTTGGAAGGCTGTGTATTTGCGTTCTAGGGGAATGGTTTTTTTGGGCTGCTACAGTAGAATTGCAATGAATCGCCTCACTACTTCAAAGCCTGGCTCTTTGCTACCTAGAGAAATCTTTGGTTGGCCATTTTCAATAGTACAGAGTAGTATCGCTGCTTCAAAGCCTGGCCATCTTCTACCAAGGTTAATCCTTTGTTGATCTGGTTGAATTGCACTGAATAGCCCTGCAACTTCAATGCCTGGCTGTGTTATACCTAGGGGAATTCTTGTTTGGCGAGCTGGCGTAGCACCCTCAATCAAAGAGCCACTTTGAAGCCCGGCTACTTCCTTTGTAGGGGAATCCTTGTTTGGCCAGCTTGCACTGAATAAGTGAACCCTGCTTGTTCCCTGGGTGCCATTGTACCATTGTGGCCGAGAGGGTTGCTATGACACGAAGGAGGCAGGGCCTAAAGGCAGTGGGACCTACCCTTCTGACTGACAGCCAGGGGGAGAACTGTGTGTTTGAGGAGGGAGGGAAGTCCCTCCAAGAAAAACAGCCCTGGTAGCTGGCTCTCTCTTTACCTGCTCTACTCCATGTGCCAGGCTCCCCGTCATCTGTAAACATAGCCGCCGCCCCCGCCCCCGGGCAAGGGCAGAGAGTGAAGGGAAAAGAGGGGAATGTACCATTCTGGCCAAAAAGGGAGGGGGGGGAAGTGAAAAATAGATATAGGCCAATTGGGGTTTTTTGGGGGGTGGGTTGAGTGAAGGATGTACCTTGGATGTGTTGGTGCATTGTGGCCAAATTTGGTAGCATTTGGTCCAGTGGTTTTGTTGTTAACTCGGTCCTAATTATGTACATTACATTTATATATACAGTAGAGTCTCATTTATCCAACATAAACGGGCCAGCAGAATGTTGGATAAGTGAATATGTTGGACAATAAGGAGGGATTAAAGAAAAGCCTATTAAACATCAAATTACATTATGATTTTACATATTAAGCATCAAAACATCATATTTTACAACAAATTTGACAGAAAAAGCAGTTCAATACACAGCAATGTTATGTAGTAATTACTGTATTTACGAATTTAGCACCAAAACATCACAATGTCCACGCTCTCGTTACATCCCGTTTAGACTACTGCAACGCAGTCTAAGTGGGGCTGCCTTTGAAGACTGTTCGGAAGCTTCAATTAGTCCAACGGGAGGCTGCCAGGTTAATAACTGGAGCGGCGTTCAGGGAGCGTACTTCTCCTCTGTTACACCAGCTCCACTGGCTGCCGATTAGCTACTGAGCACAATTCAAGGTGCTGGCTTTAGCCTATAAAGTTTTAAACGGTTCCGGCCCAGCTTATCTGTCCGAACGTGTCTCCCGCTATGACCCACCTCGAAGCTTAAGATCCTCAGGTGAGGCCCTGCTCGCGGTCCCGTCAGCCTCACAGGTGTGGCTGGCGGAGATGAGAGACAGGGCTTTTTCAGTAGTGGCTCCCCAACTATGGAACGCCCTCCCCAGTGAAGTCAGGCAGGCTCCCTCCCTCCTAACTTTCCGTAGGAAATTCAAAACTTGGTTGTGGGGCCAGGCCTTCGAATAACAATTAGCAGCGCTAATTATTATTATGTACGCTGGAACTCAATTGACAGACCCAGTCTTTTAAACTTGAACACACCCATTTGTATTTTAGAATGTTTTTATGAATGTTGATGTAAATTAATAATTTTTAATCTGATTTATGTGTACTGTATAATTTTTATATGTGTGTTTATTGCAAGCCGCCCTGAGTCCCCTCTCGGGTGAGAAGGACGGGATATAAATGTTGTAATAAATAAATAAATAAATAAATAAATAAATAAATGTATTTAAAACATTGACTACAAAAACGTTAACTACTAAAAGTCACACTGCGTTGGATAATCCAGAATGTTGGATAAGCGAATGTTGGATAAGTGAGACTCTACTGTATATAGATTTTAATAGAGCCATACTGGAAGACCTAGAGATTCCTAGAGATGTTTTCTCTCAGGTTAAAAAAAATTCAAATTTCCAGTTTTTCACTTTCATGGGGACTCTGTGCTTGTAATCCCAGTGAAAGTGGAGGGCTGACTGTAATACCTTTTAATATGTTTCCCACCTCTCTTTTTATAACCGTTTTTATGTAGATTTATTTTAACTTTTGTAAACTGGGTTGGGGCCTAATATTGGGAAAAGCGCATAATATAAATGAAATGTTATTACTGTGATAAACAGTGGATTTGGACTCGGCAGCCTTTTGTAGAGACTGGGGAGAGAATGTCAAAATAGAAGGTGCTCACCTGCTACTCTTCTCTTCCTCAGAATGGCGATCGGGCGTTGCTGGGCACCTGACACTGTCTGATGAGGACCTGACATCTGTCACGCAGAAAGAATGGAAGAGGCTCAACACACTTCAGCATTACAAGGTGTCGGATCAGATAGATAGGAGTGAATGGGAGAAGGATGAGGGGAAGTGGGGTGATGGTCTACTTTATTAATGAGCATTAAAGAATGCCACTGCTGTTGAGCAGAGTAAGATAGCTGCCTCAAATAGCAGGTTCTGGGTATGTGTTGGTTATTTTTTACCATCAGGACAGAAGAGAGGCACTTGAGAGATGTTCTGCCTCAGGTGCAGAAATAACTCAGCTGGCTTTTAAACACTTGTCATTCTGACTTTGATAGTTTAGGGCACAATTTTTTGCTCTTCCTTGGGCAGTAATGTATCTTGTGACATCCCTGGTTGTGATAGAGGCTTTTCCCTGTGCCGGCGGTTTGTTAGATTAGTTCTTTTTTCTTTTCCTTCCCAACTTCATTATATGAGAGGAAGACTTCTGTTTTTGATTCTCTCATTCAAAGATATTCTCTTCATGCTGAGCCTAAATGTTCCTGCTTTTTCATTGCTTATTTCCTTTCTTTCCTTTACTTTCCCCTCCAGGTTCCAGATGGAGCCACAGTGGGCCTCATCCCTCGTCTTCACAATGACATCTCCCAAGGCACAGGACAGAGTTTCTTCTCTGGAGAAAGTGAGTATCTCTGCCTGTCTCTTGCCCTAAAAACCTTGTTGTCTTGTGGAAAGGCTCATCCCCCCGCCCCAACTTCTCTTATCTTTGCCTTTTAGACTTCCCTCAACATGGTATTCCCTGGCTTCATCCACAGCTTAGAATTGGGAAAACCCATATTTCTTATTATGGAGTAAAGTAGTAGGTGGAGGGGAGGGGGGATCCATTCTACATTTGTTATAATTTTCGACACCTTATTTTTCTGTGTAATAATGAAAAAGTTCAGGGGTAGAGGACTGCAAAATCTTAAGCTTCTAAATTGATGTTCGTTTTGTTGTTGTAATTTTCTTGGTTTTGTTCTCTTCTTTTTCTTTTTCTAGTTAATGTCAATGTAAGCTGTTGGGGGTAGGATATCTTATTTGCATGTGCATTAGTATGCTTTTCAAAAAAAAATGAAATGAAAGAGTGTGGCAATCTGCATTTTTTTTGGTCTGGGAAAGAAAAGAACAAATAAGTAAACTGGTATTCAACAAACATTATATTCGGTGTTGCAATGTGTTAAATCTTTTATATATTGTATTTTACTATGTTATTTAACTATTTTAATTGTTGTATTATTTTATTGTATTATGATATACTGGTAGTGATCCTGCCAGTTGTGTAAGCCGCCCTGAGTCCCCTCGGGGAGAAGGGCGTGGTAGAAATATCAGAAATAAATAAATTGTGGGAATGCTGACAAAAGGGTATATGGGACTAGAGCAGTGGTTCTCAACCTGGAGTCCCCAGATGTTTTTTGGCCTACAACTCCCATAAATGCCAGCCGTTTTACCAGATGTTAGGATTTCTGGGAGTTGAAGGTTAAAAACATCCAGGAATCCCAGGTTGAGAACCACTGGACTAGAGGCATTCAGAATAGCAATTTTAGAGTGGCAGTGAAACCTCTTAAGTTGAGTGATGTAAACCTATCCCTTGGTGGTAAACATTTGGGTTTTTTTTTCTTTAATGCTTACCCATTTTACGTTTTTCTTCGCTGTTATGATGACCATATACTTGCCAGTTGGTTTCTGTGGAAACAAAGGGAAGCGTAGCCTTTGTGAGAGCAATTGAGATTCCTCATCTCAGTAATATTTGTTGTTTTCTAGTATAGTCTTGACCTTGATACAGAATCATAGATCCCTGCACTGCAAACATTAGTATCACTTTCCTTTGTGATTCTGGCCTATCTTGCTTGTTTTTTCAGCAAACAGAGCCAGCAATCCTCCAGTTCAAACTGACTCAGAGAGGGAAAAAGAATTATCTGATTTAGAAAGAAGACCCTGGGAGCTCATTCCCATTGTAGACTTATAGCGTTATTATTCCCCTTTACCTGCCATGTCTCCTTCCTGTAGAATCCTAGGACTTGTGGTTTGATTAGAGGCACCAACCTTGTTTCCCATTTGAGAAGTCTGAATGCCCCTCTAAACTGTAAATCCTGGGATCCCATAGGATGTTGCCATGACATCTAAAGTGGAAGCATAAAACTATAATTGAGTGTGAAAGGGGCTCTGGGGCTCTAAATACTCCTTCAAACAAGTCTCACCTTTTCCTTCACACATTTGTTCGCTGCTGCCGTTGGCCAGTATTAGATCAGCAGGAGTGACTGCAAGTTTCAGCTGCGCACAGTAAGAGGGGTTGGTCCTTAAGGCCTCCTAATAAGGGTTGTGGTGGCCCATATTCATGTTCTTAGAGGTCCTACAGGTTGAGAGTCTCTTATCTGGAATTCCATTATTCAAAATTGTCTATGTGGGGAGTTGAGATAGTGACATCTTTGCTTTCCAGTTAGTTGTTCAATGTACCCAAAACGTTGTGCATAAAATGATTTCAAATGTTACATCCAGGCTATATTTGGAAGGCATTTGGGAAATTTGAATGACTTTTGAGTTTCAATTATGGTTTCCTCTCCAAAACATCTCCTATAGACCTATATAGAAGTACAAGTATCTCTAACCCAGGAAAAACTCTAAAACACTTCTGATGCCAAGCATTTCAAATAAGGGATACTCAATCAGGACTGCCTCCTTTGTAGATACGCCAATGCTAGAGGATGGTGAGGAAGGCGGGGTGCGACTCTGGCACCTAGTGAAACCCTCTGAAGAACCTGAGCCCACAAAGCAGCAACAGGACCGGCGCAGCAGCCTCCGAGAACGGGCCAAGGCAATCCCAGAAATCTACCTCACTCGCCTGCTTTCCATGAAGGTAAGGGACAGGGCTCCCCCCCCCCCCCCCACACACACACACACATATCCCCATTCCACAATAATATAATTTTTAGACACATGCCTTCCTATATCAGTAATAACAACCCAGCTTCCCTAGAAGACATCTCATCCATTACAGTCAGTCCACCATTGCCTTGCTAAATTCCAGAACCACGTTGATTGCATTCAGTGTGTTTTCAGTTTGCACAAAGGGGCATATGTTCAAGACCCAGAAGTTGCATGAACTTGGAACTCATTTAAAAAAAACTAAGGATATTTTCTACTTTACTCTTCAAAATAATTTGACCTCCCCTCCCCCGCTCAAGACATTGCAAACAAAGCTGGCATTCTGGTATGAGAGAATTGGCCATCTGCAAGGAAGTTGCCCAGGAGATGCCCGGATGTTTTTTGATGTTTTTACCATCCTTGTGGGAGGCTTCTCTCCTGTCCCCCTATGGAGCTGGAGCTAACAGAGGAAGCTTATTTGCCCTCTCCCAGGGTTGGATTCAAATCAGCAACCTTCAGGTTAGCAACCTAACCTTCAAGTCATCAGTCCTGTTAGCACCATGGTTTAACTCACTGCACCACCGAGGGCTCCCATGATCAAATAGAATACAGAGCTGAAGAAAACATGGACAGTTTTTGCAATGGACAGGTATAAATGCAGGGCCATTTAAGGATCTATGTTGCTGGTAATGCTTTTAAGCATGTTCTTTAATTATCTGGAGGTAGGGATAAAACAGCAAGGTGGGCAAACCAACTAATGATATCCAAATACAGTAGAGTCTCACTTATCCAACATAAACAGGCCAGCAGAACATAGGATAAGTGGAAATGTTGGCTAATGAGGGATTAAGGAAAAGCCTATTAAACATCAAATTTTACAAATTAAGCACTAAAACATCGTGTTTTACAACAAATTTGACAGAAAAAGCAGTTCAATACATTATAACATTATGTAGTAATTTCTGTATTTACAAATTTAGCACCAAGATATCACAATGTATTGAAAACATTGACCACAAAAACATGAACTACTAAAAAAATTGACTACAAATAAAGATAGAATTGCATAAAATGAACTTACAGTAACAACATTGTCAGAAGTTAAATCCGTAAAATGTTCAGTCCTTGCTGCCTAGAGAAACAGCTGTGAATCCGGGCAGGAGGCAGACTGCGTTGGATAGTCCAGAAGGTTGGATATGCAGAGGTTGGATAAGTGGGACTCTATTGTAACACAAATAACAACAATAGATCAGCGACAAACTCTAAAAGGTTCTTTCCAGAACGGGAAAACTGGGATTAAAATGGCAATTACAAAGGAAGTAATTGTAAAGAGGTGCACATCATGCCAGAAAAATCCTAACTAATGTATACTTTGTTGAGCTTTGAACTGATGGGAAGGGATCTTTGGGGTTGTGTCAAGTACATTCATGAAAATACTGATGGAGTGTGAAATTGCTGTAAAAATGCAAATTCTATGTTGGGGCCATTAAGGAAAGAACCTAACATACTGCCTGTATCATGATGCCTATCTATAACTCTACAGTATGATTGTGCTTAGCATACACCGTATAGTTCTGATCACTATATCTCAGAAAAGATATTGTACCACTAGAGAAAATTCAGAAAAAGAGAATCAGCATGTTAATAAGGGTGAGGAAAGATTAAAGCCCTTTAGCTCCAAACAGAAAGACATCAAAAGAACTGTGTTTAGACATCAAAAGAACAAGAAAAATAAAATCCTAATTAGAGGGAGAGGAATAATTGTGTTTTTTTTTTCTCCCATTGCTGCCAGTTAGAAGACTAAACTCCGCCCACTTTGCTCCTAGAAACCCCTTAAGCCATTTAATGGTGCCCAGGGCTGCTTCAATCAGTCCTCTTCCACACTGCCTATAAAATACAGATTATCTGATTTGAACTGGATTATATGGCAGTGTAGACTCAAGGCCCTTCCACACAGCTATATTACCCATTTATAATCTTATATTATCTGCTTTGAACTGGATTATCTGGAGTCCACACTGCCATATAATCCACTTCAGTGTTTATTTTATACAGCTGTGTAGAAGGAGCCTCATATAATCCAGTTCTAAGAAGATAATATAAGATTATAAATATACAGGAGAGTTTCACTTATCCAACATAAACACCCCGGCAGAATGTTGGATAAGCAAATATGTTGTATAATAAGAAGGGATTAAGGAAAAGTCTATTAAAGTCAAATTACGTTATGATTTTACAAATTAAGCACCAAAACATCATGTTGTACAACAAATTTGACAGAAGACGTAGTTCAGTGCGAGGTAATATGAAATAATTACTATGGTATAATAATACAGAACAATATAATCTCTAAAACCAGGACAGTAAATAAAGAGCAACACTCTGAAAGCAGGGAAATTAGGAATTCAAGAAAAGAAACAATCAGGGCCAGCTAACACTTCCCAACAAAGGATTCTCTCAGGCAGGAAGCAAACAGGCTTTGAAGCTGCAAGGCCATTAAATGCTAATCAAGGTGGCTAATGTTAGCATTCATACCTGCCACACTGAGACTATTAATTGCTATTCAACCTGGCCAACCAAGATTTCTCCTAGATAGAAAACTCCCAAGCTCTGAAGCCACGAGGCTACTCTGTCCCATTCAACCTGGCCTAGAAAGGATGCCCTATGTAGAAAGCGGCCAGGCTTTTAAGCTGCAAGACTATTCAGCGCAGTTCAAGCTGGCCAAACAAGGATTCCCCTACAAAGGAGGTAGCCAGGCTTCAAAGCGGCTCTTTGATTGAGGGTGCTACTCCAGCTACTCCAGGTAATGGCCAGACTTTGAGGCTGCAAGGCTATTCACTGCTATTCCACCTGGCCAACAAATGATTCCCATAAGCCACAGCAACGCGTGGCCGGGCAAAGCTAGTCTCTTATATATTTCTTGTAGAAGTGAATTCCATAGTTTGACATGTGCACTTTTTCACAAGTCTCCACCATTCTTATAATTTCCATTTTGGTGGCCAAATATATAGATCTTCATTCTCTTTTTATATCCTTGTTGGAGAGGGTAAATCATACGTGTGTCCCCCCCCCCCTTTTTGCATTTCATGCATGCTTAGTAAGGACTTTCTGAGGCATCTGCTTTTTACACAGCTTCAGTTGGAATGACTAGAGTAAAAGTCCACTTTCCCCCATTTTAAGATTCATTGCACTGCTTACTACAGACTTACTACAGCAACCTAACTCTAAAAATCTCTTGTTTCTCAAACTCTCCTTTACCATACTCCCAATGCTGAAGCTGCTAAAAACCTTCCCTGTTGCAGACAAAGGTTGAAAAAAATTAATGCTGGGCTGGCACTTTGTTAGAAGCTTTGTTCCACTGAGGTCTACCTGTGTTTGTGTACCAGCCTTAGGCCTATTCTTGCAGACAAACACATTTGCAATACACCCGAGTGTATACTAAATACACTATAGATTAAGAGCTTGTTCTGTGAGAATAGAAAAGGGCTCAAGTAGCATATTAACTGCTCCCAAGATAAATTTCTCTCCTTGACATGAATTGTTTGTCTTATCTGTACCCCATCAACAATATAGCAGGTTAAAACTTGTTTGGGTTGGACTTGTTTCATTCTGTCGCCATTGGAGAGTAAGCTTACAGGTCACTGAACTGAAGATTAGGCAAATTAATTCATATTGTTTTACGATTAGTTCCAAAAAATTTCCTTCCAGAGATCTGTGTGTGTGTGTGTATGTGTGTTTGTGTGTATGTGTCAGGAGCAACTTGAGAAACTGCAAGTCGCTTCTGGTGTGAGAGAATTGGCTGTCTTCAAGGATGTTGCCCAGGGGACTCCTGGATGTTTGATGTTTTTACCATCCTTGTGGGAGGCTTCTCTCATGTCCCTGCATGAGGAGCTGGAGCTGACAGAGAGAGCTCATCCGCACTCTCCCCAGATTCGAACCAGCAACCTTCAGATCAGCAACCCAACCTTCAGGTCAACAGTCCTGCCAACACAAGGGTTTAACCCACTGTGCCACCGGGGTCTCCTCCAGAGATGAGAACTCAGTAGCACATGTTTCATTAGTTTAAAGATATGCCATAGAAGAACACATACACACAGAGAGAGTCTTTGAAGATAGGCTTTTGGATGCAAACTTTTGGTTGTCTATACAGCAGAGATTACTTGAAGCGGTTAATGTCCATAGGTGGGATGCATTGCCACTGAAACTTGTGCTTCCTAGAGATCTCATGGGTTCTTAACCCCCTTTTCTCCCATTCATCCTCTAAAGGGAACACTACAAAAATTTGTGGACGATGCTTTCCAGGCTGTGCTGAGTGTTAACCGGCCAGTACCAATTGCTGTCAAGTATCTTTTTGACTTGTTGGATGAGCTGGCGGTGCAACACGGGGTCAACGAGCCAGAGACGCTGCATATCTGGAAAACCAACAGGTAGGATGAGCAAGGTGGACTGAGCCAGGAATGAACAGCAGCAGCAGCAGGGATTAAAATTTAGGAAGTGGCAGGCAGCATTGGGGGAATTTATCATTATTAGGTTTCAAGGTATAAGAAAGCTACATTTGATGTAGAAATGTAAATACAGTAGAGTGCCACTTATCCAAGCTAAACGGGCCGGCAGAAGCTTGGATAAGCAAATATCTTGGATAATAAGGAGGGATTAAGGAAAAGCCTATTAAACATCAAATTAGGTTATGATTTCACAAATTAAGCACCAAAACATCATGTTATACAACAAATTTGACAGAAAAAGTAGTTCAATACTCAGTAATATTATGTTGTAATTACTGTATTTACGAATTTAGTACCAAAATATCACGATATATTGAAAACATTGACTACAAAAATGGCTTAGATAATCCAGAACCTTGGATAAGCGAGGCTTGGATAAGTGAGACTCTACTGTAGATAGTAGCCTAGAAGAAGTTTGATGGTTTGGAAGTTATCTGTATTTTTCCCTTTGTATTTTATTTTAGTTAATAAATAAAAATAGTAATAGCTTTATTTATATCCCGCCACCATCTCCCAAAAAAGACTCAGGGTGGCATTACAGCACATAATGGTGCCATACAAAACACATACAATAGAGTCTCACTTATCCAACATAAACGGGCCGGCAGAACGTTGGATAAGCAAATATGTTGGATAATAAGGAGGGATTAAGGAAAAGCCTATTAAACATCAAAGTAGGTTATGATTTTACAAATTAAGCACCAAAATGTCATGTTATACAACAAATTTGACAGAAAAAGTAGTTCAGTACACAGTAATGCTATGTAGTAATTACTCTATTTACGAATTTAGCACCAAAATATCACAATGTATTGAAAACATTGACTACAAAAATGTGTTGGATAATCCAGAACATTGGATAAGCAAGCGTTAGATAATTGAGACTCTACTGTAGTTGTGTGTAGCCATAGCTAATTTCTTTTTTTCTTGAAATTTGTTTGTATGTAGTTGCTTTAGTCTTGGTATTTGTATTTTTCCTATATGTATATTTCATGTGTACAGGTGTAAATGCATATATGCCTGTATCTGTATTTGTATTCATACATACCTACATACATACACACAACACATATATATAGTCAAAATATGTCTGTCTGTTTGTATCACAAAGGCTGTTTCTAGAGGAAGTGGACCCCTGTGATGTCACTAGATTGGCTATTGCTAGGTGAAATGGCTCTCTGTGATGTCACATGGAAAGAAAGGTGACATGTATATGAAGGGAATGGAGGGAGGGAAGAAAGAGCCATGTAGCCATGGAGACATTGTGAGATATGCCCTTTCAGATCTGGAGAAGGGAGAAGAAGGAAGGATGGTAGGAGAAAAAAAGAAGGGAATTGAGAAAGGAAGGAGGGAGAGAAAGAAAAAAGGAAGAAAGTAAGAGAAAGTAAAGGAGAAAAGATATGAAGGGAGGGAAAGAGAAAGAATTAATGAAATCAGGGGGGCAGCAGTACCAACAACATCTGTGTATATGCACTACTATACGTGTGTATGATGTTAAAATATTTTTTAAAAAACATAGGAAATGGTAGTGGCAGAGACTGAATACTGGCAGATAGCGAGAGAGTGTCAATCACCCAATTTTAAAGGATTTCCCCCCTTTTGCCCTCCCCAGTCTGTTGCTGCGTTTCTGGGTGAACACGCTCAAGAACCCCCAGTTCATCTTCGACGTGCGTGTCTCTGACAACGTGGATGCCAATCTGAGTGTCATTGCTCAGACATTCATTGATGCCTGTACAACAGCTGAACACAAAGTTGGCAGGGTAAGTCTATGTATGTGTGCATTTGCAGGAAATGGGCCAAAGGGCTTCTGAGTGTGTCAGTATAAGTTTGGTAGCAAAGCCCATGCTTGGCAAGCAGGAGGTCCCAAGTCTGATGTCCCGCATCCCTGGATAGGTGGGTGAGAGTTCTGCCTGAAGCCTGAAAAGTCTATGTTGACAGCACCAGGCTTGATGACCTAGAGGCCTGACAAGATATAAAACAATTTCTTTTGTTTCTCATTCACATCAAAATACGTTAGAGGTTATTATGATCCAATTTGACAAAGCATGAAGTCCTAAGATTTGCTGGGTTATTCCACTGCTCAAAAGAGGGTCCAACCAAAGCACCGAACTTGCAATATTAGCCCCAACGCTACTACCCTAAGTCATTCTAATGTGAAGCAAAATGGGTGCATTTAAGGGTAGCAGCATGAAAGATGGGACCTATAGAATCCGCAGTCTACTCAGGTGTTCTCTTACATTCATCTTCTTCACTGAAACTTGTTTTGGGGAAATACTTCCAAAGGGTTATGCACAGTGTTAATTACAGAGCCCAGCAAAAAAATCCTTGGTTTTTAGGCCTGTTCCTGGAGTAATTTGCAGCTCTGATTTAGAAAATTGCATTGGATAGACCACATCAGTTCTTGTTTCTTAGATATGGTTATCATGGTTCATCTGAGCAACCCATGACTGCTCAGATCAAGACTTTATTTTTATTTGTTCAGTCGGTCCCTCTTCCTTTTTCCTTCCATTTCCCCAGCATCATTATCTTCTCCAAGCTTTCCTGTCTTCTTGTGATGTGGCCTAAGTATTTGCCTCTAATATCTTTCCCTCCAGTGAGCAGCCGGGCATTATTTCCTGGAATATAGACTGGTTGGATCTTCTTGTGATCCAAGGCACTCTCAGAATATTCCTCTAACACCACAGTTCAAAAGCGTCTATCTTCCTTCGCTCAGCATTCCTTATGTTCCAGCTCTTGCATCCATAGGTTACTACAGGGAATACCATAGCTTTAACTATGTGGACCTTCATTGCCAGTGTGATGTCTCTACTCTTCACTATTTTATCAAGATTGGTCATTGCTCTCCTCCCAAAAAGTAAATGTCTTCTGATTTCCTGGCTGCAGTCTGCGTCTGCAGTAATCTTCACGCCTAGAAATCCAAAGTCTGTCACTCCCTCTACGTTTTCTCCTTCTAGTTGCCAGTTATCAATCAGTCTGGTTGCCATAATCTTGGCTTTCTTGACATTTAACTGCAACCCAGCTTTTGCACTTTCTTCTTTCACCTTGGTGATAAGGCTCCTCAGCTCTTCCTCACTTTCAGCCATCAGAGTGGTATCATCTACATATCTAAGGTTGTTAATGTTTCTTCCAGCAACTTTAACTCCAGCCTTGGATTCCTCAAGCTCCACACATCGCATGATATGTTCTGCATACAAGCTGAATAGGTAGGGTGAGAGTATACAGCCCTGCCGAACTCCTTTCCCAATCTTGAACCAGTCTGTTGTTCCCTGGTCTGTTCTGACTGTTGCTACTTGGTTGTTATACAGATCCCCAGGAGACAGACATGGTGACTTGATATCCCCATACCACCAAGAACTTGCCACAATTTATTATGATCCACACAGTCAAAGGCTTTAGAATAATCAATAAAACAGAAATAGATGTTTTTCTGAAACTCCCTACCTTCTTCCATTATCCAGCAGATATTGGCAATTTGGTCTCTCGTTCCTCTGCCTTTGCTAAACCCAGATGAAGACTGGTATATGGCATATGTTCTGTATCTCAAAAACTAGAGCTGATGAGGGAGAAATTTGTGCCATTTTTGGAATCAGTCCATCGGATATACCTAGGAACAGAGCTAACATTTGGAGCACTGGCCAAGTTTGGATATCCTGCCTCTGGCACCAAATTACCATGGCCTTAGTCCATGGTTTGAGCTGTATAGTTAATGACTTGCTATAATAAGTAAAGAGTGGAATTCAACAAAGTGTTTTTATCAAACTATTTGAAAAGCAGCATAATAAAACAGTCCAGATTTCTCAAGGAACCCAGTCAAGCACTTTTGTACTAGAATATTATACAGTTTTTCATAAGAGTGTTTAACCATATCCACAGAAACCACTGCACCTAATATCCCAGTTTCTGATTTCCCAGAAATAGTCAAAGATCTTGAGCAAAAGAGGTGAAATGGCTGATATTAAGTGTAAGCATGACTCCTCACATCTGTGGATAAAGGCCTGGACCTTCCTGAGTCAAGATGTTGAGGATATATGCAGAAAATGCATTTTGAATTCAGGGTATTTTTCATTCACCAAAATGTCTCCTCTGTTCCATGGGGCCTGTTGTGTTTTCACCCTGTTTAAAAAACACATTTGTACAAAATTGCTGATTTCAAAATGCTTATTGCTGATTGTGTGGGAATGCCCATCAAAATTATGGGACTGTTTAACATTCAGACATTTTTAATTGCATTGCAATTAACACCCGGTGTTGCAAAATGTCTCTTTTTCCACATCGTAGCATTTTCTCATTTTGCATAGTAAATTGCTAGCTTTAATTTTTTCCACCTTCTATATGGGTGTGCACTAAGATGGTGACTGAAAATAGCTCTCAAATTCAAGAAAACATGGACACTTCAGATGACATCCCACAGGCTAAATCCGACGCCCGTGTGTTCAAAGTCTAACTTCTTCTCATCATTTTGAGTCATTTTTTTCAGATGTGCAGAAATCATTATAGTACATTGAAGGATCAGAATAAATTTTTCTTACGTACTTAGTCCATTTCACTTCATGTTACCTATAGAGCAAAAATAGTATAGTGGTTTGCGTGTTGGACCACGATTTAAATCTCCACTTGACCTTGAGCAAGTCACACTCTGAATAAATCTTGCTGAGAAAACATCCTGATAATTTCCTTTTAGGGTTGCCATAAATCAGACACATACTGATGACACAGCAACAATGTTAGCTAATTTTCAAGTGATCGTTGTTGCTGAATAAAATCTGTGATTATAGGCATGTCGACGTGGAATACCAAGAGGCTTGGAAGGTATTTCATTGTTATTCTAAGGATCTGCAGTTCCACCACAATTCTGATAATCCTGGAATTACAGGGGCTCCATTTCCTTTTTGAAAGATGTGGAAGAGAAACTCTCCAAATACTCAATGATACTCGTTTTGCGTAATACAAATACACATCATTTTTATAGGCTCTAGGCTTGAGAGCTTGGCTAAAATTAACCTCCATTTTACAAATCCATTAGTCCCATACCAGTTCCTGGAAACACCTTGTTGAATATCTCAAAATCTCAGGGTAACTAACAAATATCTATATATTTTTTATGAAATAGTCATTTAAAATCATCATAAAACATACAAAGTAACTTTAAACATATGTATTGGTTAAGCTTTTCAACCTTGATTTTCAAAGTATCTGAATCTATGTATGCATAGATATAGAAATATATGGTAGATCCATGAGGAAGGGTTTGTTGGTTCTGCAATATGTTGAACATTAATGTTTGCATTCAAGATATTTCCAAATAACCTTTGTTTTCATCTTTCTAATTTTTGTTGGTTATTGCTTAAGGTGAATTCCCAGTCCTTATAATGGCATTTGCATAATGCCTTTGGGATAAATTCTTTTTGATTTGCATAGAAAGCCTACTTTTGCAATCAGGAGTGAGGCCAGGAAGAAATCTGGAGTGTTAGGGAGAAAATAACTTTGGGTGCTCTTTTGTACAGAAAAAAAAGATCTCAATCTCACTTACAACCTGTTGAACTGGTCAGACCAGACGAAGACCTTGTTGCGGCTCCTTTCAGTACCAGTGGTTCTCCTGTCTCACTTTCTTTCCTCCATGATCAAGAGCTCATTGAATGAATGATGCTGTCTATGCTTTTTAGATGCAGGCATTTTTTTACTTAATTCGGAATTTGGTTTACCTTTTTTCTTAGTAGATTTTTTCCCCTACTTATGGCATTCTGCTTGGCATCCCTTTCCAGGAATGCCTAGACTTGGAAGTTTTAAGGGTAATGAGTGTTAAGAGAAGTTGTCAGATAAAAGGAATGGGAAAGAGGATGAAAAGAATGCTTGTCTTGGGAAGAATAATATTGGGAAGACCAAGATTATGATGCCTCTTACTCATCATAATCTATAGTGGAGGCTCCTTCTTTGGAGGCTTTTAAGCAGAGGCTGGATGGCCATCTGTCGGGGGTGCTTTGAATGTGATTTTCCTGCTTCTTGGCAGGGGATTGGACTGGGTGGCTGTGAGGTCTCTTCCAACTCTGTGATTCTATGATTCTTAAATGTGTGTGTGTAAGGGGACAACATACTTTATGACGTTTCCTGCATTGTTTGTTTGTTTATCTGCTTGTGTTTTAAGACTTTTTTCTGCTTTTCAGTATAATAATTCCAAAGCAACTTTACAGTCTTGTAAGAAACCACACTTGGCCATACAAACCTAAAGGGCGATCTTGGCCCAGTCACACTCAGCTTCAGAGAATCGCCTTTGAGTAAATCTTACCAATGAAACCCAGTTTCTGGGAGAGTCAGCACAACTTATGCTGGACAAGGACTCTTGAGAGTCCAAGCTTTCATTCTCGTCTCAGCCATGGAAACCCATTGGATTCCCTTGGCAAGTCACTCTCAGCCTTAGAGGAAGACAATGGCAAGCCTCCCTTTACTGAATTTTATCAAGGACACTCTATGAGAAGGTCACCATAAGTTGCAGATAGATAAGAAAGTAACAAACATTAAAAGCTCAGGAAATGCAATAGCTGTCAGGAAATAGGGTCATATATTCATATGTGGTGGTCATGTAAAATTACACAAAATATTTGGGAAATGATATTTAAAGAAATAAACACAATCAGTATTATTACTTATTCATGACAATACAATCCCCTCACAAGAGGAGAAAGAACTGGTTTCTACTTTGATAACTGCAGCAAAATTGCTAATAACAAAAAACTAGAAAGAAAAGAAGGAAATTCAGTTAGAATAATGTACAGGGAAATCTGGAACATAGCTATTAATGACAAGCTGACTTGCAATATTAAAATTAAAAAGGGAATATCAAAGCAAACAGATTTTTGTAAAATATGGGGAAAATGAATTGAGTATATATTTAATGAGGGAAAGGGGTACAAGCCAGCAACAGAAGCAATGAAATTTTGGACTTGTGAAACAATATGAGTTGGTTGGTGAAGTGGGCACAAAATAAGGGGAAGGGGAAGAGGGGGGAAAGGAATAATAATAATAATAATAATAATAATAATAATAATAATAATAATAATAACAACAACAACAACAACGCCAAAAGATCTCAGCCAGCATTTGGAAACAATAGACATTGACAAAATCACTATCTGCCAACTGCAAAAGGCCACCCTACTGGGATCTGCACGCATCATCCGAAAATACATCACACAGTCCTAGACACTTGGGAAGTGTTCGACTTGTGATTTTGTGATACGAAATCCAGCATATTTATCTTGTTTGCTGTGTCATAATAAAATAATAATAATAATAATAATAATAATAATAATAATAATAATAATAATTGGGTGCCATGCCAAAAGATCTCAGCCGGCATTTGGAAACAATAGACATTGAGAAAATTACGATCTGCCAAATGCAAAAGGCGACCCTACTGGGATCTGCGCACATCATTCGAAAATACATCACATAGTCCTAGACACTTGGGAAGTGTTCGACTTGTGATTTTGTGAAACGAAATCCAGCATATCTATCTTGTTTGTTGTGTCATATAATAATAATAATAATAATAATAATAATAATAATAATAATAATAATAATAATACATGTATAAGTAGATAAAAGGTGCGTAGTAGAGAGATATGTAGTAAAGTTGTAATGGAAAAGTTAAAAACTGATAAGAAATATGCTTAAAGATCTGTTTGATTTTTACTTTTTTTTTACTGTCGGATTGTATACAATATGACATACTCCGTTGTCTAAATATTGTAAAAAGATGAAAGAATGTATACTTATATATTTTGATTGATAAATTAATTTAAAAATTAACAAAAAAGGAAATGCCATAAATCCAGGGAATAAAACAATAATGGTTAACTGGCTAGGCTGATGATGATTAAGAAAATGCCTCTACAAAGAACTCTTCAACTAGCAGCTAAAACATGTTTGGAGCCTTCATTCCACTATGTCAAAAAGCAATAGATTTGCCTTTCATATCTTTTTTTTTTTTGCTTCACAATAAGCTTTTTCCTCAAGCCTTTTTAAAGGTTTGTTTTGAAGGCAAGCTGAGGAAAGCACACCTTCTTATGGCTCCACCATCATTCAACAAGGTGGTACATCTGTGGCTGTAAGCAAGCTTCAGACTGCAAATGGGAAGTTACGCCACACTTCTCCTCCTTAGAAAGCAACCTGAACAACACTGTAAAAAAGAGAGCCAGTGTGTCTGGGAAAATACTTGTGTTTGGACTATTCTCCTTGAGATCATCTCTTCTATAGACGGGGAATTTTTCTCTGGATGTGTTGAATTCTGTCATGTGAGCTCCACCTGGAGTCTGAAGTGGTGCAGAATAGCACTGATACAAGTTTCGTGCCCAGAGAGAGAACTAGACTTACTTAAGCCTGCTTCTCTCTCCTTCTAACTGAAGAATCCTGGCAACAAGCCCGCTTGCCTTGGGCATGCAACACAATCAGTTCCCTTATTGTTGGGAGTATGTTGTGCCTGCTCAGGAATGTGTTTGGAAAGGGTGAGGGAAGATTAAAGCATGCTAGATATTAAGTGACAAGTCAAATAGCAAGCATTTTTAAAATCAGGAAATGTGTCAAGGCTGAATTTTCCCTAGAAGTCATGCTCTTTGAACTAAAACAGTTGTACTGCGACTGAAGATGTGAGACCATGTTAGGACTCAGCACATGCTCAGAGGAACCTCCTTCCTCCCCTTTTTTCCACTTTATATCAGTTATGCAGGATCTTCCATTTGAAGTGGGATTTGGAATCCAAACATTTATTCACATTGCGTCCAGCTTTGGTCAAGTTATATTGCCAAGTCTTCTCTTCTTTTTAAATTCTTTTATTAAAATATAGGTTTAATTTTTTTTAAAAAGGTTTTAGTTCACTTTAAGACCATAGCTCCCCCTGTGGCCGGAATCGTGAAGCTGGAAAAAAAACGTTAAATGCCTCTGTGTCTGTCTATATATGTTGTTTGTCTGTTGGCATTGAATGTTTGTCATACATGTGTTCATTGTAATCCGCCCTGAGTCCCCTTCGGGGTGAGAAGGGTGGAATATAAATACTGTAAATAAATAAATAAATAAATAAATTGATTTAGAATAAATAAATTGATTTTTTTTAAAAAAACATGGCATGGATTTTCAAAGTTACTTGAATTGTGATTTTAATGTTATTTTGTGACAGAAAACTTTAGTAATTAATCTATTTATCATATTTATGAGGAGCCCCTGGTGGCACAGTGGGTTAAACCGCTGAGCTGCTGAACTTGCTGACCGAAAGATCAGCAGTTCAAATCTGGGGAGTGGGGTGAGCTTCCACTGTTAGCCCCATCTTTTGCCAACCTAGTTTGAAAACACACAAATGTGAGTAGATGAAGGGAAGTCATAGGGAGGAGGGAGCAAGCTTGTTTTCTGCTGCCCTGCAGACTAGGACACGGAACAATGGCTTCAAACTACAGGAAAGGAGATTCCACCTGAACATCAGGAAGAACTTCCTCACTGTGAGAGCTGTTCGACAGTGGAACTCTCTCCCCCGGGCCGTGGTGGAGGCTCCTTCTTTGGAGGCTTTTAAGCAGAGGCTGGATGGCCATCTGTCGGGGGTGCTTTGAATGCGATTTCCTGCTTCTTAGCAGGGGGTTGGACTGGATGGCCCATGAGGTCTCTTCCAACTCTACTATTCTATGATTCTATGATTCTAGATCAATAGATACTGCTCCAGCAGGAAAGTAACAGCTCATGCCGACCACATGGCCTTGGAGGTGTCTACGAACAACGCCAGCACTTTGGCTTAGAAATGGAGATGAGCACCAACCCCCAGAGTCAGACACGACTAGACTTAATGTCATGGGAAAACCTTTACCTACCATATTTATACCCCGCCTTTCTCACCCCGAAAGGGACTCAGAATAAGAAACTTTTAAATGTCAGGAAGACAGTTCTTTAGTTCTGGAGCTGTTGTAGAAGAGACTGCTTTCTGTCTTTATCAATGGATTTCACACAAAGGACAAATGGTGCAGACTGAAGTCATGATCTCTCTGTTTCCCCATCTAAGCCATCTCACAGGGTAGTTGTGAAGGAAACAATGAGTGTGTACATGTATGTGTGTGTACATACATATGCACACATCCAGCACAAATTATCTTTGCACTAGGAGAGCTCATCTTCTACTTTGTCACATTTGCATCCCACCCTTCCTCCAAGAAACTTTCTTGCGCTTGTTTATCCCCTTTTTATCTTGCAACCACCTTGTGAAACAGGTCAATGGGTGGAAACATGAATCCATCCCCAGTGTTTTCTCCAGAGCACAGCACTGTGTTCCACACTGGGACCAGAACCACAGTGCCCTCTGCAAACTTGTACCTTGCCATCTGAAAAATAAACCTATAGTATACTGAGATGCAGAAATGTATTTGAGAATTTGTGTACATGCTTATGCGTGTACTTTCTAGAAGCCCTTTTAATCAGTTTCATTTTTCTTTTCTTTTTTTTCTTTTGGCTCTTCCTCTCTTTTTCTGCAGGATTCACCAGTCAACAAGTTGCTCTATGCCAGAGAAATCCCGCACTACAAACAGATGGTGGAGAAGTAAGTGTGAGCATAAAGTAAATAAGGTGGGAGTAGGAGAGAGAAGGAAAGTACTTCCTCCTGCTGAAAACATGGGTTTGGGGCAGGCATACTTTTTGGTACTATGACCTCTGTACTTCAGATGACTGTAGTTATGTTTATATTGTATAGGAATACCTCAGTTAACACAGTAGATCAATTCCTGGGCATTACTTCCTGAATAGTAATACAGGCAATACCCGAGTTACAAACATCTGACGTACAAATGACTCATGATGAAGAATGGGAGTGAGACAACAGAAAGTGAAAGAAATCTACCCCTAAAAGGGGAAAATCTCCTCTGAAAAAGTTATCATGGGGAAAAGGTATCTCAGTTGAAGCTTTCTCATCAGTCCTTGTTTCCACAACAAGCCATTTTTTTAAAATATCCAATTATCATAGGGACAGAAAGTGTGGTGAAATCTCTTGAACAGGGCACAGACCACAAAACAAATACTACAGGGCTGTTAATACCTCCCACTATGTGTGTGTGTCTGGAGTTATACTTACAACATGTACCTGTTCTGACTTACAAACAAATTTAATTTAAGAACAAACCTGTTCATAACTTGGGGACTGCCTGTATTAAGGAAGAAATAACATGAAATGAATATGGAGAGGTTCCTACACCACAAAGAATAGTTTTAAATGTTTCACCATTTCTCCCAAAACAAATAATATGCGCATGTGAAATGAAACAGCCATCGTTTTAATTGTGTTGCTGTTTAATACTGCTTTAATCTTAATTTCATGTTGTTAATCATTTGCATGTTTTTTACTATACTGTATATTTTTTTATTGTATCGTC
Organism: Anolis carolinensis; assembly: GCF_035594765.1. Classification (NCBI taxonomy): domain Eukaryota; kingdom Metazoa; phylum Chordata; class Lepidosauria; order Squamata; family Anolidae; genus Anolis; species Anolis carolinensis. Next base: position 183,402,264 of record NC_085842.1, read on the forward strand.
TTCCTTTTTGTAAGCCACCTTGAGCCCCAGTTTGAGAGAAAGGCAGAATATAAATAAAGGGATTAATAGAGACAATTACACCCCTCCACATTAAAAACAAACAAAGTTTGAAACAAACCTCTGACATGTTACATCTTTGGCTGATACATTGTTTTGATGTTTACTGTTGGGATGTACACAAAATGTTGTAATGTAGGAGGCTCCTGTTCAGTGTTCTAGCCAGTCAATAACATTACACAGCATGGGTTTTTTTTTGGTTTTTTTACAAAAGGCTATTTTGACTATATCAAATATTTTGTAGCTCAGCTTCCAGAATTCCTTGGCAGCATACCTAATGGTCAGGAATTCTAGGAGCTGACGTTCAAAACACCTGGAAAGGATTTTGAGAATCATTGAGCTATATGTGATGAAAGGATTTTGGGGAATGAGCTCAGTAGTCATGGTGCAGCATAAAATCATAAAGCAAAACCACATGGGCCCCCAGTGGCACAGTGGATTAAACCACTGAGCTGCTGAACTTGCTGACCGAAAGGTTGGCGGTTCAAATCTGGAGAGCAGGGTGAGCTCCCGCTGTTAGGCCCAGCTTCTGCCAACCTAGGAGTTTGAAAACATGCAAATGTGACTAGATCAATAGGTACCATTTTGGTGGGAAGGTAACGGTGCTCCATGCAATCATGTCGGCCACATGACCTTGGAGGTGTCTACAGACAGCATTGGTACTTCGGCTTAGAAATGGAGATGAGCACCAACCCCCAGAGTCGGACATGACTAGACTTAATGTCAGGAGAAACATTTACCTTTACCTAGTCATGGTGCAACATAAAATCATAACACAAAACCACATGACTTTTTTTTTTAAAAAGAAGGTATCAACTCATTAATAATAATAACAATAATAATAACAATAATAACAGCAACAACTTTATTTTAATATCCTGCCTCCATCTCCCCGAAGGGACTCAGGACGATTCACATGAGGACAAGCCCGAACAACATAGATTAAAACAAGAATCAATAAAATTAAACATTATAACCAGATAAAACATCATACAACAACATCAAACAGTGATTTAAAACCTGAACAGTAATAATTACTGAATATTCAGAGGGTAAAAATTGTGCATAGAACTCTGCGTTGGGCTTGTGGATGGTGTAAGGGCAGTCATAAATAGGGGCAGAAGAGCAGCATCAATGAAACACTAAAATCTATAGGGCAAAGGACAATGATAAAGTGCAGTAACTGGTAGGAAGTTATAAATACATCATTTAAAATGATGTTAAAATGAAAGCAACAATAATACTTCAAGCACTAGGTAGATTGGCCTCATCCCCTGCTGGCAGCTACTGGGAGAGCTGGACCACTCATCCCATTTCTGTCTTAGGCTAGCCCCACAATAGAGTCCTTTTGCTCTACACTAAGGCCAGGGTAGACTCATACAATGCAGTTTAACAGCATTAAATTCATTATATGAGTCTACAAGATCATTTAATGCAGTTACAAACTACATTATATGGCAGTGTAGGTGGAGTCTAAGAAACTGTCCTTAGCATCAGCTTGTATTGAGAGGTAGTATTTCCGTGGCAGGGACTGTAGGTTACAACTATGCATTAAGCCTTGAGCTTTTTGAAATGTGCTATGTAGCAGTGAGAGAAAGATCCCTTTAGATCTCCACCTGTTTACAGCAACTGGTAAACAGTCTTGCTCACATGTTTTTGCTTGTTATGAAACATTGCTGTGTGAAAAGAAACAAAGCACACACCATGTCATTTTACTATGCTAAACATGCAAATTCGGATTGGGTGGCTGAAGCTGATGCATTAATGGGTAAAGTGCCTTTTATTGCCAGGTTGACTTTTCCCATTTGTTCTTCTGACCTCCTAATCCTTTTTTCTTTTCTGCTTCCCTGTCCTCTTGTTTCTGTGGCCAGGTATTATGCTGATATTCGACAAACTGTTCCTGCCAGTTATCAAGAGATGAACTCGGCCCTGACAGAACTTTCAGGGGTAAGTCATTGCTGCTACTCTCTCATCAGCCACAAATTTGTGATCCGAAATAAGAGATATATTCTAATATTCTAATTTTAAACGAGCATTCCTCGTTTGAAACTTGTCTATGTTTGATTTCAACCAAGGAAAGATTATACACAGATCAAATAAATCCCTCAGATCTCTAAACATTATCTGACTCCTTCTCTGTATCACACCCACACATTAATTGATCTTTTTGGCAGAATCTGCAGTAAAGATATCTGGGATATGATACAGCCAATCCTTAAAATAAAGTCTTTAGAAAGTAGAGTGAACAAAGACTGCTTGTGTCAAGATTTTTATGACTTGGACCATTTACCAGATGGCTTTGTCACATGCCAGTCCACTGAAAACACATTCTGTAAGCTTCTGATAAGCACTGGAAAAAGGACTTTAAAAGTCTGTGCGTGCTGGCCTCAAATTTGGTGTGTGTGCATGAGAGTGAGGGGGGGCATTACTAAAAATATACACTGTTAATACAATGTGTACAAACATACAATGTAAAAACAGTTGTACTACCATGAAAAAGAAATCATAACTTTTTTCCCACGTTGTCTTTTTTTAACAGAAATACTCCTCTGACCTGAACTGTCTAGTGGCTCTGCAAGAACTTTACAACTATATTAACAAGTATTATGACCAGGTATAGTAAAAAAAAAAATTACGTTCTAACTCAGATCCTCCAGAGAGGTTGTCTGTAGTGTAGGACCAGACATCCTAGAAGGTTTCCATATAGAACAAGCCACTAGTGGCAAGAAAGCTATAGAGCTTATGTTGACAAGATATTTGAACAAGTGGTAGACATTTTACTAGATTGCATAAGCAGGTTTCTAAGTCCTATTTATACAAGCACTCCCCCAGGTTATACTACAGACCATACCCGGAAAGTTGTTGTTTTTTCCGGTAAATTTTTATTAATAATAAATTTTAATAATAATAATAATAATAATAATAATAATAATAATAATAATAATAATAATAATAATAATAATATAATAAATACATGGAAAATGGGAGAACAATATGGGTGGGGAGAAAGAAAGAAAAATGAAGAAAAAATGAAAGAAAGAACAAGGAGGGGGGGAAAAGGTATGTGGGAGGGGTTGACTTCCATCTATTCCTTGGTGTTTGTATTGTGACTTTCTGTATTTTAGTATTTTATAGTCCAAACCGTCTTCTTCCCCTTTGTCTCTAATATTTTCTTGTTGTTCTTATCATTTCAAATTATAAGCTCCATTTTAAGTTGATTAAAATATTCTTTTACCGTGTCCCAGTTCGTTTGTTTTTTCGGTAGTCCTTGGTTCTGAGAGAGCCAGTAAGTTAATTTATCCATATTCATTATTTCTAAGACTTTATTTTGCCATTCTTCTCTTTTCGGTATTTCTTTTGACCTCGACTTCTTCGCATATATTATTCTGGCTGCTATTGTCAGGTGGTTAAATAGAATATCTTTGTCTTTATCCAGATCCAACATTCCTAGCAAGAAATATTCTGGCTCCTTTTTAATGTTAGTCTTTAATATTTTTTGTATTTCTCCATGTATATCTTTCCAAAAAAAATTTACAAAAATTTTACAAAAATGTCTCCAACAAATGTTGGAAATGTGAACAACAGGTAGGTACTTTTTTCATACATGGTGGACCTGCCCAAAAGCTAAAAATTTTTAGAAAGGTATTCCAGAAAGTTGTGTTATCATTTCTCCTCACTTCCCTCTCCAGCCTGTGTGTTTAAAGCCCTCCACTGTTTCGCAGTTTTGCGGAATCTCAGGATCTCAGTTAATACACTCGTTTTGTGTTCCTTTTTTCAAAAAACAGATAATCTTTGCCCTAGAAGAGGACCCATTGGGCCAGAAGATGCAACTTGCCTATCGATTGCAACAAATCGCAGCTCTCGTAGAGAACAAAGTGACTGACTTGTGACATTCCCCAATCTGCTGCCTGCCCAGACTGAGTGCGACAACAGTGCAATCCTAAGCATGTTCGTTCAGACCTAAATCTCAATGAGGCTTACTCCCCAGTAACAGCAATCTACAGTTGCAGCCTAAGGGAACCTGAAAGTTCCTTACTATCCAGTTTCGTGTTTGCACGCACACATTGCTGTCCCTCCCAGTGCCTTAACTGCACAGATGCTGCCGAGTTCTCCTGCATTCGGTGTGCTCATGTGCTGTCTTGCTCTCTCTCTCTGTCTCTCTCTTTTTAAAAAACTAGTTGTAAAGGGACTCCTCCAGTCTGATACACTGGCTTTGTAAATAAAAGGGTGTATTTATTTCTGTCGCTCTCTGAGGAGGGTGTTGGCTACTGTCTCCCATTGGTGGGGCAATGGGTTTTCCGCAGCTGACCACTACAGCGTTTGCAATTTGGGGGTTTCTCCCTTCCACCCCAAATGCCCTCACTGGTAATGCACTAATATTGGGGTGGAACTTTCCAGTTTCCTTGGTACAAACAGACTCTTAACTAGTCCCTATTTTAACCCTCATCTCTTATTCCCTTCCCAATTTTATGTAATATATAAATATGGGAGCTTTCTGCTCCAGGACTGTATTTATTTTATTGAGAATTTGAAGAATAAAAAACAAAACTTTTCAGAAAAAATACACTTGTCTGATTTATTCTCAGAATCGAAAAGTGGTGAGAAGGAAGGGAGGAATGGGTCCTGTTAAACAAGATTACTTCCTCTTATGAGTGAAAGCTGAAGTTACTAAGGAGGGAAAAAATTAATAGCTCAGTCATTAATCAAAAAGAATACAGTCAAAAATCAAGAAAAGACTAATACAGTGTTCCTTCACTTATCGGGGGGTTACGTTCCAGGACCATCTGTGAAAAGTGAAAATCCGTGAAGTATATTTGTGTTGTTTGAAAGTAGCATCTCTGTCCCCTCTTCACCTCTCAAGCACACGCATGTGCGCTCCCACGGCTGCTGCTGCCTTGTGAGATGAAAACAAAGCTGTTTCAACCTCTTTTTCTCTGTCTTCCTTAGGCTTCTCCTTGGGAAGGAAGTAGAAAGAAGGATTTATAAGGGATTTATAATATTATTTTATGATTTATACTATTTTAGGGCGCAAAAAAGTGAACCACAAAGTAGCGAGGGAACACTGTACTTGTACATTCCTTCTGGCTCTGTCTTGGGACTATGAGACACAGAATAATTTATGTGACATGAGATCAAATGGTTATCTTATATAAGGCTCTAGAATTGAGGTTTTCTTTATACAAGAATGTGGGTTAGTATAGAATTTTGATATATGAGGGTTGAATGAAAAGTAATGTCTCCACCTTCGTTACTTCAGTTTGAATGGGAGTATTTTAATAAATCAAACGCAGAAATAATCCTTAGAATGTGCTCTTTAACTGCCACTATTCACTTTTCCACATAATCACCAGAATTGGATACATGATGAACAAGTTTTCTGAAGCCATCACGGAAGAAGTCGACACTCTGTTTCTGCAACCAGCGTCTCACAGTACCCGTCGTGCACAGATCTTCCAATAGCCAAGCAAAGCAATAATGTGATCCACATGTTCTTGTGAAATGCCGATTATGCTTGAAATTTCTCTCTGAGTGATAAAACAATCATCCTGAATCAATCTGTCAACCTTTTGCTTGTGAAACTCGGTGGTTGCTGTCACAGGACATCTAAGTCAGATATTCCCACCTCAACATCTTTAAACTTACTCACCCAACGACGCACAGTACTCACATCAACACAATCACCATAAACAGCTTGCATTCTCTGATGAATCTCTTTTGGGGTGACACCTTCTACTGTAAAGAATTCAGTGACTCCATGTTCCTTAAGTCTCATTGACTGACTGTCTGCGCAGGGTTCCATACTTCGCACTTTAACAACACAACCGTTCAATGCTAAAGCTTCCCGCCAAATGGAACTGTAGAGGAGAGTCTACTGAACAAGCCAGTATTTGCCATATACCAGGACTGCCATCTGTTGAGTTATGAAGGTGGAGGCATTACTTTTCATTCAACCTCTGTGTGTGTGTGTGTGTGTGTGTGTGTGTGTGTGTATGGATGGATGACACTAAGCCTGAATGAAGTCTCAATTGAGATTCTGCTTCAGTCACCAACCTGCTGCATGGCCTCGGGCCTATTAATAAGTCCCACCAAGTCTGTTCGTTCCTGACTACAGGCGATAATATAGCAATCCTGGATTTTGTTTAAACAACAGTGTTATATTAAGTTCAGTCACTGACTTGCATATGCAGATGGGCAGGTGATCTGAAATAAAACAAGTTACATGAAGGAGTAGGTCACTAAATTCCCTTTAAACATACTGGGGGGGGGGGGGTGATATTTGGAAAAATAACAATTCCATCCCTGGAAATTCAGCTTGACTTCCATGGAGAATAACTATTGAGAAAAGCAAACCCCATTGAACCTATCCATGCCTCTAAATAGAAAAGTTAAATTACAAGTTTAAAAGGTTTTTTAAAGTGAAGGAAAGGAATCTAGTAGCACCTTTAAGAGTGAATTTTCATGCAGTTCAATGAGCCTCTTCAGATGCATTGAATGGAATACAATATTCAAACCACAGGATGTATCTTCCATACCATCAGACGTTTGCCTTCATGGATTCAGTATCCACTGATTCAACCATTTGTGGCATGAAAATATTCCCCTTCCCCACATCTAAGAAATGCCTCTTTTTGACATTTTATATAAAGGATAACATTTGAACATGCCATTGAATATACAATAGGACTTGAGCATCAATTCATTTTGGTAGCCCAGAGGGGTGGGGTGTTCCTGGAATTAAACTCCAGCTAATACCAAGGGCCACTGTAGATTAACTATATTTTATGAGAAGATACACTACCTTCTCTTTTTTTCTTGAACCTCCTACAAATCAGGCTAATTGAATGACCCCAACTTATTGTCATGGAACCCAGTTACAGGGCTTTGGTAATTCAGCCCTGTAACTGGGAGTCATAACATAAACAATCCCAGAAGCACCTGGCAGAAGAAGATAGAATATGCCTGGGAACTTGGGGCCGAAAGTATAAACAATTATAATTGGTCTAGTGTGTGAAAATGGTAGTAATGTGATATTGGGGGTGGGACTTGATGATGATATTTACGTGTGGTGTTACGTAGCATCAAAAGTTATAAAAATAGTTGTATGTAAACATTGGGTCATTCCTGACTTTTCCAAAGTCATGTATTCTTCAATAAAGATTGGATTTGAGAGCAGTTATCTCTGATCTGCGTTCAGACTGATCCTTTGAAGTGAGCAGGACAATTAAGTCAGGAATCCCGTTCTCACCCTCCTGCAAATTTGCAGTGAAGTGATAATGAGCAGGGAAGGAGATCAAAGCCATGACGGAGCAAAGGGGCCTTCGCTGGGAGCTCGGCCGTTGGCAGAAGAGACATTGCAAGCCATAGCTTCCTCTACGGGGTACCCCAAGCCGGATGGCGTGACCCAGAGGATTCCCAGAGGGGGAAGAGGCGTTCCGGCGGCGGCAGAAACCAGTTGGGGATCTGGAGGAAGCATGCCGGAGACCGTGGCCCTGCGGTTATCCATCCTGGAAACTCATTTATCCAGGCTGTCGGATACCGTGGGGAGAATAGTGCCAATATTGGAAGAGAATCTCCAAAAAGAGCACATCCGATATGGCGCCGAGAGAGAGCCAAGCAAAGGAGGCGATTGGAGCCAGAGGGGACAGCGAGCTTCAACGCAGAGTCCCGCGGCGGCAAGGGACGAGGGAGACGAGGAATATTGGCAAGAGCTGGAGTTCCGGGACAGAATGGCGCGCGAAGTGGAGCGCCAGCAAGCTCTGGGAATTCTGAGGCCGCCAACCCCAACAGAGCTCCCAACCCCCCGAATGGGCGTCGGAGTAGAAAGACCACTGGGGCCAGGGATCGGGTCCAGTGGATTAGCTGACGAAGGCGGAGAGGAGCAGGAGATCCAGGAAGAGGAGGAGGACGTGCCGTACGACGAGGAAAGGCGAGATGCGGGGGCTACAGCGAGGCCAGTATGCGGATGGGGGGAAGGGCCGACAGCGGCGGCAGGATTTCGGGAGCCGCGCAGAATGACCACCGGAGTGGGGCGCGGCGTGTTCCAAGGGGCCATCCAAGGAAACCCGATGCAACCCTTCCCCATGCCTCCCAGACAGCATCAACGGGCCACCGAATGGATGCCAAGAAGGGAAGATCTCAAGCTAGAATACGGAGGGGAATCAGCCGAGCTGAACTTTTTTCTAATTAGCATCAGGGGATACATGGAAGACAATGCACACACATTCCCCTCCGAAGCAAGCAGGGTTCGGGCCATCGGCAACACACTAAAGAGAGGAGCGGCCAGCTGGTATGTGCAACTACATGCCAGACAGGACCCATGCCTGAGGTCAGTGCCCCGCTTCCTCGCCGCACTGGAAAACCGGTTCAGAGACCGGCTAGAGCAATTGAGAGCTCGAGACCAGCTTAGAGGAATAAAGCAGAGGGACAAAACGGTGCCCGAGTACGCAGAGGAATTCCTCAACCTCGCGGAAAGGGTGCCGGAGTGGTCCGAAGTAACCAAAGTGGAAATATTTAAAGAGGGACTACGCCCCGAGGTTTTCAGCTGGGCAGCGCACAGAGATGACCCCGAAACGTTACAGGGATGGATTCAACTAGCGGGGCGCGTTGAATCCACCCTGGCCCAAGTAAAGCGCTTCAGGAGCAGCGGCGGCCAGCAAAGACCGGTGGCGAGAGGTCGAGGAGAAACGAGGAAGCAGGAAGGACCCGGAGGGAGACCGGGGATTCCCTCCAGAGGAGATGACAACAAACCTAAACCGGGATGCTTTGTATGTGGGAAGACGGGCCATCGAGCAGCAGAATGCTGGGCCCGGAAGGGGGAGCCGCCAAAACCCTCAAAGCCCAAGCCAGCAACCGGGAGGCGTGCGGAGGAGGAGGTGCAAGCCCCAGAATCTTCAGAAAAATTGGTGAGTCGGGACAAACGCATGATAGTAGTGCCAATCTGCCTCTCGGGGCTAGAGAATCGGGCCACCTGCAAGGCATTTGTGGATTGTGGTTGTTCCAGGAATATTATAACTCCAGAGTTAGCAGGAGCGTTGAAATGCCAGCAGATGGCGCTTGACTCCCCAATTGCGTTTTCGCAGCTAGACGGATCAGTTGCTACTGGGGAAGTATCTACAAAGGAAATACGGGAGGTCCCATGTAAAATAGGCAAATGGGAAGGAAGAATATCCTTTGTGATAGCCCCTATTGCCACATACCACGTAATATTAGGGATACCATGGCTCGAACAGGCAAATCCCGAAGTAGATTGGAGAGGAAAGAGCCTAGCATTTAAAGAACAGCAGACGCAATGGGAGATAAGCAAGATTGCAGAAGAGGAGGACGAGGGAGATGAAGAAGGTGAAATAGACCCACAGCTATTGCCACCTGAATACAGAGACTTTGTGGATGTGTTCAATCAGAAAGAGGCAAGTAAATTACCTCCCAAAAGGAATATAGAAGTAGAAATTGAAATAACCCCAGGAGCAAACTTACCAAAACCAAAAGTGTATCCCATGTCTGTGCAGGAGAAGGAGGAATTGAGGAAATACATTGATAAAAACCTGGCGCGGGGCTTCATTAAGCCATCCAATTCTCCTCTCGGGGCCCCAGTGTTATTCAGGAGAAAGAAAGACAACTCCCTAAGATTGTGCATTGATTATCGAAATTTAAATGCAATTACTAAGGACAATAAATACCCTATGCCCTTAGTAAAGGATTTAATTACCGTATTGAAAAAAGGGAGCATATTTACTAAACTTGATTTAATTGAAGCATATCATAAATTAAGGATCAAACCGGAGGATACTTGGAAAACTGCATTTTCCTGCGCATTCGGCCATTTTGAATATAAAATTTTGCCTTTCGGATTAAAAAATGGAGGCGGGTGCTTTATGCAGCTTATAAATGAAATACTGCACCCATTGTTGTACAGAGGGGTATTCATATTTCTTGATGATATCTTGATTGTGACTGAAGATAAGGAAAAGCACGTGAAATTGGTCCGGGAAGTTTTGCAGAGACTAAGAGAAGCAAAGCTGTACGCAAAACTGTCCAAATGTGAATTTAATAAAACTCAAATTGACTTTCTGGGGTATCGGATATCTCCAGAAGGGTTAGCTATGGATCCAGCTAAAGTATCAGATGTAAAAGAATGGGGAGTGCCTCAAACAAGGAGGCAATTGCAATCGTTTCTGGGGTTTGCAAATTTTTATAGGTCCTTCATAAAAGGCTTCGCGCAAATAACCGCACCCCTTACTGAACTTTTAAAAACAAAAGGGAAAGGAGAGACAGCAAAAGTAAAAGCTCCTGGCGCCAAACTAAGTTGGACGCCAGAATGCCAAAAGGCATTTGAAACCCTAAAAGAATGCTTCACAGAAAGACCCATTCTAAAACACCCCGATATCAGGAGCCCTTTCATAATCCATTGCGATGCCTCAGACTGTGCGTATGGGGCAGTACTATTGCAAAAGGATCAAAATGGGAACTTAAAACCCTGTGGATATTTGTCCCGGAAGTTCAGCGAAACTGAAAAATGTTGGCCGATATGGGAAAAAGAGGCACTAGCCATATTAAAAGCCTTAGAATGCTGGCGACACTTTCTCGAAGGAAGCGGAATCCCATTTGAAATTTGGTCTGACCATAAGAACCTCCAGTATTTAAAGTCCCCTCGAAAATTGTCCCCCAAACAGATTAGATGGGCACAATACTTCAGCAGGTTCGATTTCCAATTAAAGTTTTTTCAAGGGAAGCAGAATGTCTTGGCAGATGCTCTTTCACGCATGCCTCAACACGAAGGAATACCCACAGCAAAAGAGGGGACAATATTCTCTGATAAACAATGGGGCTTAGCTGTCAGAACAAGAGCACAAACCCAAAAGGAGAACACTGCTATGGTTGAACTCGACGGAAAAGATAATTGGGGAAACGAGCTGAAACAGTCTTATGAAGGAGACCAGTGGATCGCATCCAATGCAGAACAGGGGGAGCAGAAGGGGGGATTTTGGTTTGTGAACAAGAAACTGTATATCCCAGCAACATTAAGGATCAAGATTTTGCATCGTTTTCACAATAACCAGAGCGCTGGTCATACAGGAATTACAAAAACAACAAAAGCAATAGCAAAACATTGCTGGTGGCCAGGGATGAGGAAGGACATAAAAAATCATGTTGTTCAATGTGATGATTGTGCCAGAAATAAATCGAGAGGAGGGAAGCCAATGGGATTATTACAAACAGTAGCAGAACCTACCAGACCTTGGGAATGTGTAGCTATGGACTTTGTGGGGGAACTACCGGTTAGCAAAGGACATCGTTATATTTGGACAGTATTGGACCTGTTTTCTAAACAGGCCCACTTTATAGCACTGACGAAACTACCATCAGCCGAGAAACTAGCTGAATTGTACATAAACCACATTTACAAACTGCATGGATGTCCCAGTAGAGTGGTCAGTGACAGAGGAGTACAATTCACAGCAAAATTTTGGGGAAAATTCCTGGAAATGCTAGGAGCAGAAAGGAGTTTAAGTTCTGCTTTTCACCCCATGACAAATGGGGCGGTAGAACGTACTCAGCAGACACTTGGGCAGTTCCTTCGAATGTACTCTAACATGAGACAAAATGACTGGTCTCGGTGGTTGGCTTTTGCAGAACTAGCTTTTAATTCGACTATACATTCAGCAACAAATAAAACCCCCTTTGAAGTAGTTTACGGGTATGAAATACAGCCTCTGCCCCAGCTGCCGAGATGGACAGAGAATGAGGGAACAGAGGCAGGGAAATGGAAAGCGCAAATGATGGAATGCTGGAGTCAAGTGACTGCATCCTTAAAAGAAGCACATAAAAAGTATAAAGTATTCGCAGACAGAAAGAGGGTGGAAGGTGATAAATTGGACAAAGGAGATTTAGTGTGGCTAAGTACCCAAAACATCAAACTGGGGCTACCTTCGAAAAAATTGGGCCCTAAATATATTGGACCATTTAGAATACAGGGTGTTATCAACGAGGTGACTTTCCAGTTGGCATTGCCAAAAAGTTTAGGGAAATTACACCCTGTATTCCATCGTAGCTTACTGAAAAAATATAGGGGTACTTTGGACAAAATGGACACATAGAATTATTGTTTTGTTTCAGACTTGTGATGAAAGAAGAACCGAAGAGGAGGACGAAGAAAAGGAGGGCACCATGTCATGGAACCCAGTTACAGGGCTTTGGTAATTCAGCCCTGTAACTGGGAGTCATAACATAAACAATCCCAGAAGCACCTGGCAGAAGAAGATAGAATATGCCTGGGAACTTGGGGCCGAAAGTATAAACAATTATAATTGGTCTAGTGTGTGAAAATGGTAGTAATGTGATATTGGGGGTGGGACTTGATGATGATATTTACGTGTGGTGTTACGTAGCATCAAAAGTTATAAAAATAGTTGTATGTAAACATTGGGTCATTCCTGACTTTTCCAAAGTCATGTATTCTTCAATAAAGATTGGATTTGAGAGCAGTTATCTCTGATCTGCGTTCAGACTGATCCTTTGAAGTGAGCAGGACACTTATACTATGAGAGATTGCAAAATCTATCCACAATATAATTCCATCAACCTTTGGTAAGTTGCGAGTACACTTCACATCACACCACATTTCGGGGGGTGGGTTAGTACCCCTTCTACCTTACGGAAAATGCCTATCAACATGTCTTTAAATGCAGGATTCCTAAATAAAGCCCCGAGACTGTTGGTTGTATACTTGAGCTTTGTATGCAACATGACAACTTCTTTGTTCTCTGCTGCCACATCTGGTATTAGCTGAGAGGTCAGCCTATGACATGGCAATGCAGCTGCTTCAACATCATCCTTCTGTATTGGAATGCCACATATATGGGTTTTATTTGCTGTCACCATTAACCACACTGATGTTCAGTTACGTGCAGATCAAGTACCGAGCTGTGATGCAGCTGGTTAGTAGCCAGTTGCAATACATCACTACTGACCAAGAGATCATGGGTTCAAAGCCAGCCTGGGTCGGAATGAGCTCCCGACCATTAATAGCCTAGCTTGCTATTGACCTAAGCAGCTCGGAAAACAGTGGCATCTGTCGAGTAGAAAATTTAGGTACCGCTTTATGTAGGGAGGCTAATTTAATTAATGTATGACACCATAAAAAACTGCCAGCAACCTGCGGAAAGGAATGAGGATGTTACCATCAAGGACTCAGTGTCACAAGTGGACGATGAAGTGGCAGCTCCCCCTGTGGCTGGAATTGAGCATATCCTTATGAAGCTGGAAGCTGGAAAATGTTAAATTGCCTCTGTGTCTGTCTATATGTTGTATGTCTAATGACACTGAATGTTTGCCAAGTGTATGTGTGCACAGTAATCAGCTCCGAGTCCCCTTTGCAGTGAGAAGGGCGGAATATAAATACTGTAAGTAAATAAATAAATAAATAAATTCAATGCTTTTGAAAGGGTGGTTCCATATTCCTTTCAGTGAATTTGTGCCACTGACTGCCTGTAACTTGAGAATTTATAATCCAGTTGCTCCCCTTTTTGATTGCTAGGATCCTGTTTCTTGAATCAGTTGTAAAGGAACACAACTTTGCATTAGGTGGTGTATGGTTAGTGTCATCAATTTTAACAGATGCATTTTGCCTCTGGAAAATTCCAAAGTTTTCATCACAGTGCAGAACACCTGTACAGAAAAGGTTATAGGAGTCCTGCTCCCACCTAGCATTGTCATAATGCAAAAAGATTATGGAAGTTGCAGTCCAACACATGTTATAGAACTGGTGAATCATAATTCCCATTAAGGTAACATTCCTGTATTTGAGGTATACCATCTGAGACCACAGGTAAGTTCAGATCTCTTATGAGTAACCCTTCTCCACATAGAAGATCTCTCTCCACATAAAAAGCTGGCATGACAAGAACACACACACCTTCCTGGAGTATTTTTCTCTGTGTGGAGGGATGTCCAGGCTACCCACCAATATCAAAGAGTTCTACATCTGCAGATTCAACACATCCATGTCTTGAATATGTTTTTTTAATCCCCAAAGACACATGAATTTTGACATTTTATATAAGGGACATCATCCTACTATGGCATTGTATATACAGTAGAGTCTCACTTATCCAACATAAACGGGCCGGCAGAATGTTGGATAAGCGAATATGTTGGATAATAAGGAGGGATTAAGGAAAAGCCTATTAAACATCAAATTAGATTATGCTTTTACAAATTAAGCACCAAAACATCATGTTATACCACAAATTTGACAGAACAAGTAGTTCAATACACAGTAATGCTATGTAGAATTTACTGTATTTACGAACTTGGCACCAGAATATCACAATGTATTGAAAACATTGACTACAAAATAGCGTTGGATAATCCAGAACATTGGATAAGCGAGTGTTGGATAAGTGAGACTCTACTGTAATAGGACCTGAGTATCCATGTATTTTGATATCCACATGAAGTCTTGGAGTCAAATCCCAGTGGATACAGAGGCTCGCTGTATTGATTTCACCCTCCAGGCAAAAATGAGTCTTGCACTGTTAGTACAGGTTCCCATGATGACAACTAGCCCTCATCTGTCTATTATGGTTTAATAAGTAAAATATTCTTCATATAGTTCCATGTACAGGCCACTTCAGATATGTCTTTTCTCTCAGATAGAAAGGACACAGGACTCCTACAAAAGGGGAAAATTGCAAACAAAAATTGTTGTTGTTGCTGCTGTTGTTACCTGAGAGAACAGCTCTCTAGGAATTTCTAGGTCCTCTGGTGCTAGAAGTTGATTGTACTGAAAGGCCTAGGCATTCATAGAGATGTTATTGAAATCATGGAACCTCAAAAACCATGGTCATGGAAAGATCTTAAAGAAGTTTCCGAACACCCTCCTGGGTTCTCTTCCTGGGAACCCATTTAGGCAGTTTAACACCCATTGCTACCCATTATTCCACCAACATGTACCCCAATATGGGAAACGACCACAGTTAGCACCCATTACCTCAAACCCATCCACATTCTTTCCTTCACACACAACATGAGAGGCAGAACAAACAACAGCCCAAAAGGGTTGTTGTATGTTTTCCGGGCTGTATGGCCATGTTCTAGAAGTATTCTCTCCTGACGTTTCGCCCACATCTATGGCAGGCATCCTCAGAGGTTGTGAGGTATTGAAAAACTAAGCAAGGAATGTTTATATATATCTATGGGAAGTCCAGGGTGAGGGAGGAACTCTTGCCAGTGTGAATGTTCCAGTTAATCACCCTAATTTGCATTGAATGGCTACATCTGCTAGTTACTTTCTGCCTGGGGGCATTCTTTGTTAACTGCCCCTAGTTCCCATGTATCAGAGTGTTGCTTCTTATTTACTGTTCTGATTTTTGAGTTTTTTTAGTACTGGTAGCCAGATTTTGTTCATTTTCATGGTTTCCTCCTTTCTGTTGAAGTTGTCCACATGCTTTTGGATTTCAATGGCTTCTCTGTGTAGTCTGACATGATAGTTGTCAGCCCAAAACTTAATATGAGCAATGACAATTTTTTCCCCAAACCCAGAGACCAACTGGCCATGATGACAGACAGCGCATCCCTGCCAACCAGCCTGCAGATCCTAGTCTGCCATGACCTGGACCAATTGACATTCAAGGCAACAGAAGCCCTTTGTTTTAAACTACTGTCAAAGTGCTATAAATATTTCTGTATGTTTGCATTGAGGTATGTCTGTTCTTTGCAGTGACATCCTCTTTGACCACTGAGAAAACCTCTGATTTTCCTTTCATCTGGCCTCTGGGACGCTTGACACTCCAAGCCCCAAATCCATGGTTTTAGCAGTGCCGAAATCACACAACGAAGAGGCCATATTAATCAAATCCACAAATAATCAAATCTTCAGAAATTATACCTGCAAATGTTGGGGGCCATCTGTAATACTGTGGCACTATAGATGCTTGGTTCTAAGGGAGGCAGTGCTTTGTTTCATCTCCAATCACCAGACCAAAAAGTATGCAAATTTCAAAGTGAGCTGCCTACAAGTCTTCCTACAAAGAGATCAGGTTTTCCAGTCCTGGTTTAGCTCTAGGTTGGCATCAGAAAGCAGAACAATTTATATAAGCCAATGATTTGAAATGAGATCCTACAGTTGTTACGCCATCACTTGTGGATTGCTCAGGTAGGGTTTAGTCAAGGCGTTGTGCTGAGAAGTCATGGGCTATGTAGTCCATAGGTTGGGCTACAAGCTGAAACATGCTAGATAATGAAAATTCGTTATAAATTGCCTGGAGGGCCCATTGAGGGTCAAAATGAGAGCGGGAAATTTAACAACTCTCCCACCCACCCACATGCGCACAATATTTCGTCATTGAATTTTGCATAACTTCAGTTGCAACTTTCCAACTTATAGGTGTAAATATTTAAAATTCAATGTGTTGTCGAAGGCTTTCATGGCCGGAATCACTGAGTTGCTTTATGGCTATGTTCCAAGGCATTCTCTCCTGACCTTTTGCCTACATCTATGGCAGGCATCTTCACAACCTCTGAGGATGCCTGCCATAGATGTGGGTAAAACGTCAGGAGAGAATGCTTCTGGAACATAGCCATAGAGCCTGGAAAATGCACAACAACCAATTTAAAATTCAATTACACTATGTAACAAAATTTGAAAAAAATTATGTTCTTGGTTTGAAACTGTTAATCCTGTTTCATTGTGGAGTACTTACTTTGAAAGTCATTGTTATACTCCAGAAACTTCATTTTTGGGGCTGCCACAAACAACGCGGAATTGGTTGAGACTCTGTCAGATATTCTTTGAAAAACTATAGCAACATGTGCTGCAGGATGTCCAGGAAAACAAAGTTTTTCCAGTTTAATAGACTTTTTCCACGTTTTTAAGATAGAACCAATTAGGAAATGACATTTATAACCCAGGGACAAAAATTGTGTTACATAGTATTATTATTATCATCACAGAAAACCCAGGTGATTATTATCACAGAACACTGTTCTAGCACTATTATTCCACTTTAGCTTCTATGGCAACACCCCATGGATTCTTGGGATTGGCAGTGAAGCGATCTTCAGTCTTGGAACTCTGAACAAACTACAAATCCCAGGATTTCAAAGGATGCAGCCATGGTACTTATAATAGAACTGTAGTGCTTTAACTGTGAGTGTGAATAGACTCTCAATTTCAGCATCAAATTATTTGGAGAATTATCCTGCATAACAGCTTTAAGATGTTAAGTCAAGCATGGAAGCATTATTGCCCCTGTCACGACCCAGGCTACAGAGCACCAATAACCATACACAGAGGCCAGAACCTATCTAATATCTTTATTGGAGGAATATAAAAAGTTAATAAAAACAAGTGTAGAAAATAGTCCAGAGTTAGACCTTTCAGGAAAGGTCAGAATTAGTCCAAAGAAACAATGTTCAATATGAAATATTAAGGTCCAAAGTTGTAATCCAATAACCGAAACACTCACTTGTCAAGCAAGTGAGGGGAGATGACAAGGTCCTTTAGTCCATGAACTTGAGCAAGGCTAGGAAATAACTTGATACTTAGAACACAAGGCTTGATTCAAGGCAACAAGGTAACGAGGAGCAAGAACAAGATCCGTGGAATTACTTGGCAAAATCCGGGAAAACAAAGCAAGGCTGAGCCCTGGGAAACAAGGCAAGGTCCGCGAAGGTAAACAAGGCTGGAAACAGGAGCGAAGGCTTGGAATCAGGGACAGGGCTTGAAACAGGAGCGAGGCTTGGAACGGAGCGCGCTGTCCAGACACAACTCGCTCCGGAGGCTGACGAATTGACTCCGCAAAGTTACTCCGCGGGTAAAACACCTATATCGAGTCTAACTTTCCCGCCGAGAGCAGTTCTCTGGGAACCAGAAACGAAAGCTAATCTCTGAGACCAGATGTTTGACTCCTTAAAGATTCTCATGGAAAGCAGGCTTAATTGGCTAAATTCTTAGCAATTATTCTAGCACTCCTGCGCGAGGCCGCTTCCAAACCTCTCTGTTGTTTACAAAACTCATGGCGAGAAAACACAGGAGATGTAGCCTCAGTGTTTGTTTGACATACCTCTGGAACATAACCCTCTTGCAGGTGCAAGGTTCCCAGATCTGGCTGGGAAGAATCTGTCTGGGAAGAATCCAGTTCTGACTGGGAAGGTAAAAAACCCAAGTTTTCTTCTTCATCAGGCATCACAATGCCATGAGCAGGACTACAAGGTCCATGAGTCATCACAGCCCCTAGGGAAAAAAATTATGATAATGATAATGATGTCTGTACGTAAAAAATGTCTCAGTTCAGAGTCAGCATGGCATAATGCTTTGCGTGTTGTATGACTCCAGACTATGGTTCACATTCCCACTCTTTTGTGGAAATCCACTGGGGGACCTTGGGCAAGTCACACTCTCTCAACCTCAGGGGAAGCCAAAAGCAAATAGTCTCTGAACAAATTCTGCCATGAAAACCCTGTGACAGGGTTGCTTAGGATCATTCTAAGTTTGAAATGATTTGGACACACCACATTAGAGAAAAGGATGTGAGAAGTGTGATTCCATGCACTGGGATTCAAGCCAGACTGCGATAGAGCAGGCATGGACAAACTTTGCCCCTCCAGGTGTTTTGGACTTCAACTCCCACAATTCCTATCAGTCTACAGACTATTAGGAATTGTGGGCGTTGGGAGGCCAAAAGACCTGGAAGGGCAAAGTTTGCCAATGCCTGGGATAGAGACTTAAGGTCTTCTCTTAGCCACCCTCTCCAATTGCTCAATATGGGGATTAATACAATACCGGCCCAACAAATATTTTAATACCCATAACAAAAGCCCAATCCGACATGAAATGCAATTTAAAGCTAGATTGTATGGTCAGTGTAGACTCATACAATGCAGTTTATACGGCTTCAACCTGGATTCTTTGACAGTGTAGCTGAGGCCAAAGAAATAGCTGTCCCACCCTCTACGCTCTTCCTAAATAGTACTGAAATCCAGCCAAGTTATTCTACCACAGGATGGAGATATTCCTTAAAGCACCCGTCCCTTTCTTTAGCAGTAAAAATAGTATAATTTTAACACATGAGATTATTTATTCTCCCTTCATGACACTCGGCTGCCAGAATCCCAAGTGACGGATTCATCTATATGGCAAAATTAATGCAGTTTGACACCATAGATCAGCTGGGAAAATGTTGGATAATAAGGAAGGATTAAGGAAAGGCCTATTAAACGTCGAATTACATTATGATTTTACAAATTAAGCACCAATACATCATGTTTTACAACAAATCAACAGAAAAGGTAGTTCAATACACTGTAACATTATGTAGTAACTACTGTATTTACGAATTCAGCACCAAAACATCGCAATTTATTGAAAACATTGACTGCAAAAACATTGGCTACTAACAAATTGACTACAAATAAAGATAGAATTGCATAAAGCGAACTTACAGTAACAACTTACAGATAAATCCATAAAAAGTTCAGTTCTTGCTGCCTAGAGAAACAGCTGTGAATCCAGGCAGGAGGCAAACTGCATTGGATAATCCAGAATGTTGGATAAGTAAAGGTTGGATAAGTAAGACTCTATTGTGTTTCACTTTCTGTTAGGTTCTTGAGATGGCCGTTTATGTATTCTGTTTTATTATTTGCTTTGGTTTTTGCACTGTGTTTATTTTCTGCAAGCCCTGTTTGGAGAGGGGGCAGGATATACATTATTATTATTATTATTATTGACACAACGACGTTGTATGGCCATGTTCCAGAAGGATTCTCTCCTGACGTTTCGCCCACATCTAAGGCAGGCATCCTCAGAGATTGTGAGATCTGTTGGAAACTAGGCAAGTGGGGTTTATATATCTATATACCTTATTATTATTCTTGTATTGATCTGTTGTTGTTTATTCGCTCAGTTGCTTCCAACTCTTCATGACCTCATGGACCAGCCCACACCAGAGCTCCCTGTTGGCCATTGCCACCCTCAGTTCCTTCAAGGTCAAGCCAGTCACTTCAAGGATACCATCCATCCATCTTGCCCTTGGTCAGCCTCTTTTCCTTTTTCCTTCCATTTTCCCCAGCATCATTCTCTTCTCCAAGCTTTCCTGTCTTCTCATGATGTGGCCAAAGTACTTCATCTTTGCCTCTAAGATCCTTCCCACCAGTGAGCGGCCGGGCATTATTTCCTGGAGGATGGACTGGTTGGATCTTCTCGCGGTCCAAGGCACTCTCAGGATTTTCCTCCAGCACCAGAGTTCAAAAGCGTCTATCTTCCTTCGCTCAGCCTTCCTTATGGTCCAGCTCTCGCATCCATAGGTTACTATGGGGAATACACTTGCTTTAACTATGCAGACCTTCGTTGCCAGTGTGATGTCTCTACTCTTCACTATTTTATCAAGATTGGCCATTGCTCTCCTCCCAAGAAGGAAACAGCCCCACCTGCTTTGGGGGCCGGGCTGTGGTGCAGGCTGTTGAGCAGCCTGCTGCAATAAATCACTCTGACCATGTGGTCATGAGTTCAAGGCCAGCCCGTGGCGGGGTGAGCATCCATCAATTAAAAATTAAAAATAGCCCCTGCTCGTTGCTGACCTAGCAACCCGAAAGATAGTTGCATCTATCAAGTAGGAAATAAGGTACCACTTATAAAAGTGGGGAGGCAAGTTTAACTAATGAGGAAGTGCCGTCAGAGTGGATGATGAAGCAGCTGCTCCCCCCTGTGGCCAGAGTAAAACATCCCCTCAAAAGAAGGTTAAATTGCCTCTGCGTCTGTCTGTCTCAGTCTCTGTTTGATGTGTTTATGGGCATTGAATGTTTGCCCTATGTGTGTATAATGTGATCCGCCCTGAGTCCCCTTTGGGGTGAGAAGGGTGGAATATAAATACTGTAAATATATAAAATCTTCTGATTTTCTGGTGGCAGTCTGTGTCTGCAGTAATCTTTACGCCTAGAAATAGAAATTCTGTCACTGCCTTCACGTTTTCTCCCTCTATTTGCCAGTTATCATTCAGTCTTGGTTTTCTTGATGTTCAACTGCAACCCAGCTTTTGTGGATCTACCTGACCATATAGGAGCCCCCAGATGGTGTTGTGGACTAAGTGACTTGAAGGTTGGGTTGCTGACCTGAAAGCTGCCAGGTTCGAATCCCACCCGGGGAGAGTGCGGATGAGTTCCCTCTATCAGCTCCAGCTCCATGCAGGTACATGAGAGAAGCCTCCCACAAGGATGGTAAAAACATCAAAACATCCGGGCGTCCCCTGGGCAACGTCCTTGCAGACGGCCAATTTTCTCACTCCAGAAGTGACTCAAGTTGCTCCTGACACGAAAGAGAGAAAAAAAAAACACCTGACCATATAATCCAGCTACACTAGATTCTATGGGTTCTCCATTGACCATAAAATGAGTGCAATGACCCACTGCATTGCATGGATCATTCAATCTACACTGACCTTATAATGCAGTTGCAACCTGCTTTCTATGGTAGTGTTGTCGAAGGCTTTCATGGCCGGGATCACAGGGTTGT
This sequence comes from Anolis carolinensis, assembly GCF_035594765.1. Taxonomy (NCBI): domain Eukaryota; kingdom Metazoa; phylum Chordata; class Lepidosauria; order Squamata; family Anolidae; genus Anolis; species Anolis carolinensis. The sequence goes on from NC_085842.1 coordinate 183,423,826, forward strand.
TGTATGTCTTTTGGGCTGTGTGGCTATGTTCCAGAAGTATTCTCTCCTGACGTTTCGCCCACATCTATGGCAGGCATCCTCAGAGGTTCTATGGTAGTGTGGACCCATCAGAAGTCTCCTCCTCCTCCCCCCTCCCTCTCAGCCTCACGTGGTGGAAGCCCAAGCAGCTCTTGCAGCTGGGAAGGGGCCGGTCTGCGCATGCGCAAGGGTCTCTTGGAGCTTGCATGGAGCTCACAGGGGCCGGGGGGGCCATGAGCAGCAAAAAAGGTAATGCTCGGGATCCCAACAGCAAAAAAAGGAGGGGAGGCATGCATTAGGGGGGGAAGGGTAGCAGAGGTCTTAAAAGAAAGGAGACCTATTTGGGGGGGGGGGGATGTGCCTCTTCTTGGGTTGACTTTTCTGCTGCCTGTCTGGGAAAGTTTTGCAAGCAGAAGGATCTTTCCTCCAAGCCCACGTTCACTTACTCTAAATAGATTCTCCTCCTCTTCTTTTTTGAAAACCCCGGATCGCAGGCAATGGTCGAGGCAAGAAGAAGAAGCATAAGAAGGAGAAGGGAGCACCCCCTCCCCCGCCCGCGGAAAGCGAGACCCCCACTGGGTGAGCCCTGGAAGGGATTCTGGGTGGGAGGCCAGGAGAGGGATTGCATGCACTTCTGCACATGGCTGCCTTGGGTGCAACATGCTGTGTGTGGGACCTCCCTTTCTGGGAGCCAGCCTGCTTTGGGGGCTGGAGGGGTAGCAGGCTCAGACCCCTTCCACTCTTGCCCCTATATCCCAAGATCTGATCCCAGATTGTTTTGTTATCCCAGATTATCTGGTAGTGTTCAAAGCAGATACTCTGGGATCAGATCCTAGGATATAAAAGGTAAATGTTTCCCCTCCAGTCGTGTCCAACTCTGGGGGTTGGTGCTCATCTCCATTTCTAAGACGAAGAGCCGGTGTTGTCTGTAGACACCTCCAAGGTCATGTGGCCGGCATGACTGCATTGAGCACCGTTATCTTCCCGCCAGAGAGGTACCTATTGATCTACTCACATTGGCATGTTTTCAAACTGCTAGGGTGGCAGAAGCTGGAGCTATCAATGAGCGCTCACTCCGTTCCCTGGATTCGAACCTGCGACTTTTCGGTCTGCAAGTTCAGCAGCTCAGCACTTTAACACACTGAACCATAGGGAGCACCGTTACCTTCCTGCCGGAGCGGTACCTATTGATCTACTCACATTGGCATGGAGCCCCCTGTGGCATAATGGGGTAAAGCCTTGTAACCTGAAGGTTGGGTTGCTGACCTGAAGGCTGCCAGGTTCGAATCCCACCTGGGGAGAGCGCGGATGAACTACCTCTATCAGCTCCAACTCCATGCAGGGACATGAGAGAAGCCTCCCACAAGGATGGTAAAAACATCAAAACATCTGGGCGTCCCCTGGGCAATGTCCTTGCAGACGGCCAATTCTCTCACACCAGAAGCGACTCAGGTTGCTCCTGACACAAAACAAATTGGCATGTTTTCAAACTGCTAGGGTGGCAGAAGCTGGAGCTATCAATGAGCGCTCACTCCGCTCCCTGGATTCGAACCTGCGACTTTTCAGTCTGCAAGTTCAGCAGCTCAGCACTTTAACACACTGAACCATAGGGGGCACCGTTACCTTCCCACTGGAGCGGTACCTATTGATCTACTCACATTTACATGTTTTCAAACTGTTAGGTTGGCAGAAGCTGGAGCTAACAATGAGCGCTCACTCCACTCCCTGGATTCTAACCTGCGACCTTTCGGTCTGCAAGTTCAGCAGCTCAGTGCTTTAACACACTGCGCCATAGGGGGCTCCATCCTAGGATATAGGGCAGCGTAGATCTAGCCTTAGTGGGTTTTCAGGGACAAGATCAGGAGCAGATCTGGTCTAGCAGGGCAGGTGCATCTACACTGGGAAACCAGTGCAATTTGACACCACTACTACTGCCAGGGCTCAATAGCATGGCATCATTAGTACAGTAGAGTCTCACTTATCCAAGCTAAACGGACCGGCAGAAGCTTGGATAAGCAAATATCTTGGATAATAAGGAGGGATTAAGGAAAAGCCTAATAAACATCAAATTAGGTTATGATTTTACAAATTAAGTACCAAAACATCATGTTATACAACAAATTGGACAGAAAAAGTAATTCAGTACGCAGTAATGTTATGTTGTAATTACTGTATTTACGAATTTAGCACCAAAATATCACAATATATTGAAAACATTGACTACAAAAATGGCTTGGATAATCCAGAGGCTTGGATAAGCGAGGCTTGGATAAGTGAGACTCTACTCTAGTTTCAAAAAAGAAAATGGGTTCCCTGGAACTACAAAGACAAGTATCCACTATTACCGCAATATAGAAATCATTAAACCTAAATTTAGTTCAATACATCAATATGAAAACAGATACAAAAGGCGTCTCATGTAACTATATGTGTTGTAAACAACTGGTAGCCACTATCTGTGTTCTCTATAGGATTCACATTTAAAAAACTCAAAAAAAAAACCAACTGAAAAAAAGACTACAATACACCTGATGAAGACTCTTTTGAGTTGAAACCGGTTGTGGTTTTGCAGTCTATAATAAAGAAACAAGAACAATCATTATATATAAGAATAGCCCTTATCCAAAAGGCTTGCATTTCAGATCCTTCTGGATGTCAGATCTTTTTGGATTTTGGAATCACCGTATTGGCACATATAATCTTGGGCCCCTTCCACATAGTTGTATAAACTCCACATTGAACAGGATTATCTGGCAGTGTGGACTCAGATATTCCATTTCAAAGCAGATATTGTGGATTATCTGCCTTGATATCTTGGGTTATATGGATATGTGAATGGGCCCTTGGAGATGGGACCCAAGTTTAAACACAATATTCCTCTGTGTTGCGTATTGGCCTTATAAGCATAGCCCAAAGGTCATTTCACGTGCAATATTTAGAATAATTTTGTGCACAAAACCAAGTTTAAGAGGATTGAAGAAAGCAAAAGGTATCCCTTGCTCAGCCAATTTTGGAGTACAATCAGCTCTCTGTATTTGCCAATGTTAGAGGCACAGGGCCCATGTGAAAGTGAAATACTGTACCATGAATAAATAATAATAATAATAATAATAATAATAATAATAATAATATGTTGTTGTCAAAGGCTTTCATGGCCGGAATCACTGAATTGCTGTGAGTTTTCTTGGCTGTATGGCCATGTTCCGGAAACATTCTCTCCTGATGTTTTGCCCAAATCTATGTTGTAAAGTTGTGGATCTGAGGATACCTGCCATAGATAATGACGTTTTTATTTCTTATCCACCTCTCCTCGTGGCTCGAGATGGGTTACAATATAACTAAAACACATAAACATTATATAAAATAGGGGAAAAAAAGATAAAGGTTTTCCCTGACGTTAAGTCCAGTCGTGTCTGACTCTGGGGGTTGGTGCTCATCTCCATTTCTAAGCTGAAGAGCCGGCGTTGTCCGTAGACTCCTCCAAGGTCATGTGGCTGGCATGACTGCATGGAGCTCCGTTACCTTCCCGCCGGAGCAGTACCTATTGATCTACTCACATTTGCATGTTTTCGAACTGCTAGGTTGGCAGGAGCACATATATATTAAAATACACATATATTAAAACATATTTCTACAAATACATATGGTATATTAAAGTACACAGAAAAAAGATTAAAATGTAGTGAACACAAGATGAGAGTTTAAAACTGGGTAGAAATTGCTGTCTTAAAAAAATACATGACTCTGATTGACTTTTTCTGGAAGCTGACCATGGAATCGCACTAGAGGAAATAGAAATTCCGAGAGGTATGTTCTCTTTAGAAATCGCAAGGTCCCTCAGCAGGACTGGGAGAAATTGACCCTGGAGTTGCCCTGGAGGACTAAGGGTCCTTCCACACAGCCCTATATCCCAGAATATCAAGGCAGAAAATCCCACAGTATCTGCTTTGAACTGGGTTATCTAAGTCCACACTGATATATATCCTAGTTAAAAACGGATTGTGTGAGATTTTATTCAGCTGTGTGGAAGGGGCCCTAGAGATTCCTAGGATGAATGCTTTTATCAAATTTGTGAATAATCAAATATGCAAATGCCAAAACTGCAAATGTGCAGGGACAATTATTTTTCAGATTTCAGAATTCCACCTAAGGGATGAGTCTCACTTGTGAATGGCTCAACATTGTTGGTGTGACTCCATACGGAAGTCACCTGAAACACAGTGTTTTTCAAGGAAGGAATTTCACTTCAGCACCCATCTTTGGCTGTTGCTCATGTTCCGCTAACTTTTACTGCCTTGCAGATGGCCGTCTTTACACAGGCATATTCGTCACTGGATGATGTGCATGTGTGAATGGACCATCTGAGGCGTGACATCTCATAAAGAACTTCAGCATGAATGGCAAGTCAGTGGAGTCAATTTACACATTCGGCTGAAAACAGCTGAGGTTTGAGAGAGCCAAATCATGGGCATGGCTGTGCAAATCAGGCTTAATCCCTTTTAGGAAAAGTAAAGGGAAACACACGCAGACACAACATCACAGTGATCTTACTGCAGTGGCAACAGTTATGCTCATTTTTTTTGCAGGAAGGGCTTTGTAGCGTATGCTGCTTCACTGATGCGTGAGATGGAGATGAAAAATGATAAATAATTCGGGGATTTCACACTAGGCTTAGCTGTTCATCAGCTGCAAAAAAAATAAAATCTAAATTATGCTGGTTATCTTTGCTTTCCTTGGGGTCTTTGCCTCTTGCCTCCTTTTTTGTTCCCATTATCCTGCTTCTTAGGATGGGAGACTTTGTTGTCTTTGCTGCATTGCTGCCATTGTACATAACTTGTGATAACCATGTGGTCGTGCTATAAGTTTATGTGGTTCATAAACTTGACCAGGCATATTTTGCTGTGCAGTATCTATAATGGATGAATAGCTCAGGATTATTTAAATTAGGGGTGTCCAAACTTTTTAAGCTGAGTGCCAGTTCATGGTCCCTCAGCCTGTTGAGGGGTCAGACTATAGTTAAAAAAAAAACATGAACACATTCCTATTCTCACTGCATATGTTTTATTTGCAGTGAAAACACACACACACACACACACACACACAAAACAATGCAGTATATAAAATGAAGAACAATTTTAGCCAAAATAAACATACCAGTCTTTCAGTGGAAACTGTGGGCCTGCTTTCGCTGATAAGAAAGTCAAGTTAATTAGGATTGTTGTTGTTGTGTGCCTTCAAGAGTCTGGTGGAGTCTTCTTTAAAGGGTTTTCAGCAGAGGCGTCATGGTCATCTGTCATAAAGGCTTTGATTGTGGTCAAGAAAGGGAGGGAGTGAAGAAAGAAGCAAAGGAGGCCTGGAAAGAAAGGACCAGTAGAAATTTTAGCAGGGGCCGCAATTGGCCCCTGGGCTGGAATGTGGACATGCCTGATTTAAGTGAACCAAGTTGTCTAATTTCAAGGTAAAGCTGTTACCCTAAATGTAAGCCTTGCACATTTTCGAGGGCTAACTCTTTGGGCCTGTCTCTAAAAAGCACCTGCAAGTTACTTCTACCTCCAAATATCTGCCATTTCAAGGATCTCACGAGCAAAAAAGCACAAATTAGTGGTATTGAGAGGAAGGAATAGGGTTGTACTAAGAAAGCTGTGTACATCTTAATACATTTTAAGTATTGAGCAATTTGTTGACATCAAAAACTTCAAGGTGTATATGTGTATGTGGCGCAGTGTGTTAAAGCGCTGAGCTGCTGAACTTGCAGACTGAAAGGTCCCAGGTTCAAATTCTGGGAGCGGAATGAGCGCCCGCTGTTAGCCCCAGCTCCTGCCAACCTAGCAATTCGGAAATATGCAAATGTGAGTAGATCAATAGGTACCTCTCTGGCGGGAAGGTAAGGGCGCTCCATGCAGTCATGCCGGCCACATGACCTAGGAGGTGTCTACGGACAACGCTGGCTCTTCGGCTTAGAAATGGAGATGAGCACCACACCCCAGAGTCGGTCACGACTGGACTTAATGTCAGGGGAAAACCTTTACCTATATGTATGTGCACATACCTTTAAATGGCAATATTTATTGTCTTGGTACAACAATCCTAATCTCTGGGTGTTTTGGACTTCAGCTCACAAAATTTCTGACCAGTGGCCGAAGTGGCTGAGGCTGCTCGAAACAGATGTCCAAAACACTTGAAGGACCAGTAAAACTTAGCAGAATATATTCTACAATGGGAGTTACTGCCTTAGTAGACATGCTAAGTGTGTCCTGAGAAATACAAAATGTTTCCTTATCATAAGATGGCTTCCTCTGCAGTAAGGTTCTGTTTATCATTTGGCCGTGTGATACCGACCTCATCTAACTTTGTGGTTTTAGATCAAGTGGTTCTCAACCTGTGGGTCCCCAGATGTTTTGGCCTTCAACTCCCAGAAATCCTAACCTGGCTGGGATTTCTGGGAGTTGTAGACCAAAACATCTGGGGACCCACAGGTTGAGAACCACTGTTTTAGATTATCGAAAACCAAGCCAAGAACCTATGTATTTGTTGTATTGTTGTATTAAGCTGGTTGCCTCTCAAATAAGTAGGGCCATAGAGAAATGTTGTAGTTGGGTGGTGGTGTTGAGGGACCTTATTACGAAAATAAAAATAGAGACTCATCTGTGAATGGGAGACAGAGTTGCATAGCTTAGTGCACGGGTCCCCAAACTAAGGCCCAGGGGCCACATGCGGCCAATCGAAGCCATTTATCCGGCCCCCACAGCACAAAGGCAGAAGGGGGTTGGGCTAAATGACCCAAGGGTTCTCCTCTTCTCTTTTTTTATTATTATTATTATTATTATTATTATTATTATTATTATTATTATTAACATTGAGGTGGAGAGGCCATCTGTCAGGGGTGCTTTGCTTGTGGTTTTGGTGCACAAAGGCAGAAGGGGTTGGACTCAATGGCCCAAAGGGTCTCTTCCAACCCTCTTTATTATTATTATTGTTATTATTATTATTGTTATTATTAACATTGAGGCGGGGAAGCCATCTGTCAGGGGTGTTTTGCTTGTGCTTTTGGTGCACAAAGGCAGAAGGGGGTTGGACTCAATGGCCCAAAGGGTCTCTTCCAACCCACTTTATTATTATTATTATTATTATTATTATTATTATTGTTGTTATTATTATTATTATTAACATTGAGGCAGGGAGGCCATCTGTCAGGGGTGCTTTGCTTGTGCTTTTGGTGCACAAAGGCAGAAGGGGGTTGGACTCAATGGCCCAAAGGGTCTCTTCCAACCCACTTTATTATTATTATTATTATTATTGTTGTTGTTGTTGTTATTATTATTATTATTATTATTATTATTATTATTAACATTGAGGCAGGGAGGCCATCTGTCAGGGGTGCTTTGCTTGTGCTTTTGGTGCACAAAGGCAGAAGGGGGTTGGACTAAATGGCCCAAAGGGTCTCTTCCAACCCTCTTTATTATTATTATTATTATTATTATTATTATTATTATTATTATTATTATTATTATTGCTACTACTACTACTATTGTTTGGTGACCAACTATAGTCCGGCCCTCCAATGGTCTAAAGGATCGTGAACTGGCCCCCTGTTTAAAAAGTTTGGGGACCCCTGGCTTAGTGCGTATTATATATACAGCATTTGGGGAGATTGATTTGTTGTGAAGAATAGTGCCCAAAGAGGGGGAAAATGATGAGAAAGTAAACAAAGTCCATAGCCAGTTGCATGGGAGTTGTGGCTGCAAAGGAAGGCTCCTGTGTTTGGATGTTGTTCAGATCCACCTGTTACCCCCACCCCGCAAAGTCTGCACAGCAAACTTGGATATTAGAATACTGTGCAAAACATCTTCTCCCTGGTAGCTGGGCTTTGAAAGGGATTGTTTTCTTTGATGGAGACTCATCCAGATATGTGAGGCCACACCTGCAGCCTGCAGTCCTCTGGTTCAGACCTAGGATTACTCCTTGAGAGGCGGGTCCCACAACAACCAGAGCAGGCTGCTGTCCCCAGGCCAGTCTCACCCCCTCCTCCCAAATGCCATTCCCATCCTGGGTGGCAGCTGTTGGGGGCTGCTGGGCTATTTTTAAACCCCTGTCAGCCTCTTGTCTCTGTACGCATTTGGGCTGTGACTGGGAGGAGGGTTCTGAGCTCACGCGGTATTAATTCCTCTTTTACTAATGAGAGGAACATGTGGGACGGAGAAGGCGGCTGGGCACCAGCCTTCTCTGCTTGGACAGGATCTTCCCGTTTCCATCCCAAAGGACACTGGACGTCGGCAACCCATATCTAGACCTGAGAATCTCTCCTCTGACAGGTTGTGCCTTCTCCCTGGGGAAGAAGACACCAGAAACCCAACTGAAAGGTGTTGGATGATCCACATCCACCAATATATAGCCTTTCTGGCAAACATTTTCCATTTATGATTAGCCTCTGTGAATCCCTCCCCTGTGTATCTTTTGAGATGGGGGAAACAGAACAAGAGGGACTTGGAGGCAGTAGGTAGGTACAAAATATTGCGGGAGAGGATGGTGGCATTTCTGGTTTGCTTAACGTGGTGTTGATATATCTTTCAGAGTAATAAAAAAGATAGGCCTTTGCCCTGACATGTCAGATTTCACCAAAAAAAGTGATCGAGTTAAAGGGGAAGAATATGAACAAATGAAGCTTTAATACAGGGGTCTCCAAACTAAGGCCCGGAGGCCGGATGCGGCCCTCCAAGGTCATTTACCTTAGTTTTAGACTTCGTCTTGCCCAAAGTCTGAAATGACTGGAAGGCACACAATACCAACAATCCTACTTAACTTGACTATCTCATTGGCCAGAAGCAGGCCCAGACTTCCCATTGAAACCCTGATAGGTTTATGTTGGTTAAAATTGTTTTTAATTTTAAATATTGTATTGTTCCTTCATTTACTAATACTGTGCTATGGTAATAATTGAATATAATGTGTATACATATAATATTGATACTAATATTATAATGTAATACAATATAATGCTAATAATTATACGATCTAATAATATTAATAATACAGTAGAGTCTCACTTATCAAACACTCGCTTATCCAACGTTCTGGATTATCCAACGCAGTTTTGTAGTCGATGTTTTCAATAAATCGTGATATTTTGGTGCTAAATTCGTAAATACAGTAATTACTACATAGCATTATTTCGTATTGAACTACTTTTTCTGTCAAATTTGTTGTCTAACATGATGTTTTGGTGCTTAATTTGTAAAATCATAACCTAATTTGATGTTTAATAGGCTTTTCCTTAATCCTACTTATTATCCAACATATTCGCTTATCCAACGTTCTGCCGGCCCGTTTATGTTGGATAATTGAGACTCTACTGTATTAATTATATATTATATTAAATGTAATATTACTAATAATATTACGGTATAGTGGTATAGGACAATATAGTAAGATATAATGCTAATATTCTGCTAAGCCAATAATATTATATACTGTATGTTCATACAACTTGCAAGCCGCTCTGAATCCCCTTCGGGGTGAGAGAGGATGGGGTATAAATGTAGCAAATAAATAAATAGTTGTTGGTTTTTGGTTTTTTTTTGCACTACAAATAAGACATGTGCAGTGTGCATAGGAATTTGTTCGTATTTTTTTTCAAATGATAATTTGGCCCCTCAACAGCCTGAGGGACCATGAACCGGCCCTCCACTTAAAAGGTTTGAGGACCCCTGCTTTAATATCTTCGTAGGGTTGTCCATATGTGCGAATTCCACAGAATACCACTCAAGAAAAACAGTTACAGGTAAGCAACTACAGTAGAGTCTCACTTATCCAAGCCTCTGGATTATCCAAGCCATTTTTGTAGTCAATGTTTTCAATATATCGTGATATTTTGGTGCTAACTTCGTAAATACAGTAATTACAACATAACATTACTGCGTATTGAACTACTTTTTCTGTCAAATTTATTGTATAACATGATGTTTTGGTGCTTAATTTGTAAAATCATAACCTAATTTGATGTTTAATAGGCTTTTCCTTAATCCCTCCTTATTATCCAAGATATTCGCTTATCCAAGCTTCTGCTGACCCGTTTAGCTTGGATAAGTGAGACTCTACTGTATATCTTTTCCGGGCTGTATGGCCATGTTCCAGAAGTATTTTCTCCTGACGTTTCGCCCACATCTATGGCAGGCATCCTCAGAGGTTGTATACCACACAACCTCTCAGGATGCCTACCATAGATGTGGGTGAAACGTCAGGAGAGAATACTTCTGGGACATGGCCATACAGCCTGGAAAAACACAGCAACCCTGTGATCTCGGCCATGAAAGCTTTCAACAACACAATATTTTAGTAACTTCGCAGTTCTTTGTTTTCAAGGGTAGTTCACTCAGAAAGGCGTGAAGGATATCTGACTGATCAGGAGAAGCAAGATAAAAATGAAACTAAATCAGTGCATGTTGTTATATTCTTGGTGTCTTATGATGACTTGCCTTTCTGTCTCTTTGTTTGTCTCCCTTTCCTTGGCTGCCCATTTTAAGGCCGCTTAGTCCGTCCTGCTTAGAGGATGCGTCATGCAACCCCTCAATACCTCCTCTGCCTCTTCCTGCTGCAATCAGAGGGGGTCTCTTGGGATCTGATGATGAAGAACAAGAGGACCCTCGAGATTATTGCCGAGGTATGTATTTCTGCCAACCTAGCAGTTCGAAAACATGCCAATGTGAGTAGATCAATAGGTACCGCTCCGGCGGGAAGGTAACGGCGCTCCATGCAGTCATGCCGGCCACATGACCTTGGAGGTGTCTACGGACAACGCCGGCTCTTTGGCTTAGAAATGGAGATGAGCACCAACCCCCAGAGTCAGACATGACTGTTCTTAACGTCAGGGGAAACCTTTACCTTTACCTATGTATTTAGGCAGTGTGTGGAGCAGGATGTACTTTTCCCAAGGCAATGTGGGGAGCAGCTCACTTTACATAAATGGGGATGGGACCCTCAAAGGTATCATTTGTTTGCCTAACACATGGTGGGAGCAGACACTGAGCTGGCTTTAATAATAGTAGTAGTAATAACAACAATAATAGTAATAATAATAAATTTATTATCCACCTCTTCCTGTGACTCAAGGCAGGATACAGCATATTTGAAACAAGTGATAAACCACTATTAAAAGACATACAACATGATAGACAGAGTTAAAATACAAGTCAAAATGCAGATTAAAATTCACAACTTTCCTTCCACAGCTTGGATGGCATACTATTGGTTAGTCACAAATATAGTATGGAACCCCCAGTGGTGCAGTGGGTTAAATCCTTGTGCTGATAGGACTGCTGACTTGAAGGTTGCCGGTTCAAATCCGGGGAGAGGGCAGATGAGCTCCCTCTGTCAACTCTAGCTCCCCATGAGGGGACATGAGAGAAGCCTTCCACAAGGATGGTAAAAACATCAAACATACAGGCGTCCCTGGGCAATATCCTTGCAGACAGCCAATTCTCTCACACCAGAAGCGACTTAGTTTCTCAAGTCACTCCTGACATGAAAAAAAACAACAAAACAAACATTGATGATACAGCAGTAATTGAACCACTTATTGAATGATGAGTCTACATGTAGGCAAATCTAATTGATCCATTGGGTTTACTGTATAAGGAAAATTATCTTGATTCATTAAATTGGAAGAGACCCCCCAGAGCCATCCAGTCCATCCTCCTGCCATGTATGAATGCACAATCAAAGCATTCCTGATAGATGACCATCCAGCCTCTGTTTAAAAACCTCCAGAGTAGGAAGCTCTGCCATGCTTCCAGGCAGCAGATTCCACTGTCGCACAGCACTTCTAATCAGGAAGTTCTTCCTGATGTTAGGTGGAATCGCTTTTCATGTAATTTGAATATTTCACTCTGTGTCTTGGTCACTGGAGCAGCTAAAAACAAGGTTTCTCCTTCGTCAATATGACATCCTTTCAAATATTTAAACATGGCTTTTATCTCCTGGCTATTGGCCAGGACTCAAAGTAGAAGATAGTGCTACTGAGATTTGAAGGAGCACCTGCTCTTAAGATAAGATGCTGGGTTGTCGAGTCTTTTACTGAAACACTCAACAAGCCTAGTTGGCACAGGTCCTGGTGAAATATGATTGGAAATGGGACTCTTAAAACATTGGAAAGACCATAATATTTTAAATAACAACAACAACCAAGGTATAAACATTTTTTAATATAATTTGTTGATACAATACAATAGCATTAGGTTGAACTTGTTCTGAATTCAGTGAGTCAGTGCCTGTGTGTATTCCTGGCTCTCCATGTGCCATGGCTCTTGCAACTGGTACAATTAACTAGCTTTATCTCGTCTTCTTACTAGGTGGTTACTATCCTGTAAAAACTGGGGACTTGTTCAACGGACGCTACCATGTTGTGCGGAAACTTGGCTGGGGGCATTTTTCTACTGTCTGGCTTTGTTGGGACATTCAGTAAGTACTTATTTTTATTTTCTATTGCCTACTAAGAATGGATGTGAGAAATAGAGTGGTAGAATCCGTTTTTTAGCAACGTGGAAAAAAGAGATAAAAGAAATGCAAGTTGTGCATCCTTTATTTGAAATGCTTGGGGCCAGAAGTGGTTTGGATTTGGGATATTCCCCCTTAGGTTTTATCATTCATGGACTTGCATATATAGTGGGCCTTCATACATGGATTCCATCATCATGTCTTACATTTTTTTTAAAAAAATCCAAAAATCAAACATTATATTGTGTCTACAATTACCTTCATGCTATGTGAATATAAATAAAACATAAATAAATGCAATGTTTTGCTGTGGGTCTCATCTCTAAGGTATTCCATTACGTATCTACAGTAGAGTCTCACTTATCCAAGCTAAACGGGCCGGCAGAAGCTTGGATAAGTGAATATCTTGGATAATAAGGAGGGATTAAGGAAAAGCCTATTAAACATCAAATTAGGTTATGATTTTACAAATTAAGCACCAAAACATCATGTATTACAACAAATTTGACAGAAAAAATAGTTCAATGCACAGTAATGTTATGTTGTAATTACTGTATTTACAAATTTAGCACCAAAATATCACGATATATTGAAAACATTGGCTACAAAAATGGCTTGGATAATCCAGAGGCTTGGATAAGCGAGGCTTGGATAAATGAGACTCTACTGGTTCTAAGCATTTCAGATAAGGGATGTACAAGCTGTATTCTTATAAGAGTGCAGCCTATGGCTCATAGTTAGCTATACCATAATCACAATCACTAGGGAGGTTGAAACTTACTAGTGCAGTTACTTACAAATCTTAAAGTGACACCTGCAGTTTCAGGGTTTCTCAGGGATAAGTGTATCTATGAGAATGAGATGATAGGCAATGATAGCCAGGTGGCTTATAACAACACATACTGCTGTTTGCACTGAGTTATTTGATATTCAATTTTGAACTTGTTTAATAAATCATTTTAATGTTCTTTCTTAAAACCTTATTGTAAACAGTTTTGAGGTTGGTGTTGGGGCCGTGAAGTAGAATCTAAACATTTCAGCAAGTAGAAGCGGGAAGCCAACAAAACTTCACTTGCTCCTTTCCTTCTCCTCAAAACAGGCGGAAGCGTTTTGTGGCCCTCAAAGTGGTGAAGAGTGCGGTGCATTATACGGAGACAGCTGTGGATGAGATAAAGCTGCTGAAATGTGTGAGTTTTGTGTGTTGCCTCTCCATATTCTCCAAGTCCTGCACCCCTAAATCCTGCGAAAACTTTGGGGAGAGTTGGCTTATGCAATTTAGCAGCAATATGCATGTTCAGAAACCCTCTCCTGACAGAACTGAGTAGTTGAGCATCTTAAGAACAGTGGTACTCTGGATCGGTACATTTCCCGAGGATGCTCTACTTCGGTTCTCCTCTATGCATTTGTAGATGAGCAGTAAAATGTTTCCTTCTTCTAGGCTCTTAACAGATTCTTTCTTTGTTTTGTTTTGATACTTCTATTTTGATTATAAGTTGCCTTTTGCATTTATTAGTATAAATCCTGAAAATAAATAAACAGAGACCACTCTGTTTACATTTGTGCATTTCAGACAGTAGTTGAAGGACTTAATGTTTTCTTCCATTAATAAAGGTTGAGAAATAGCACAATGGAAGCAGGGATTATGTTTTGATCATCTGCCTGAAATGCTAGGTGTCTACATGCAAAGGGTTCAAAATCATTCTTAAACATACAGTGCTTCAGTGGCAGTCATATAATTAAGCTCAATATGTAAAGTGACTATAATACCATGGGGCCACAATGGGTTAAACCCTTGTGCTGCTGAACTGCTGAGCTGAAGGTTGGCAGACGAGGTGAGCTCCAGCTGTTAACCCTAGGTCCTGCCAATCTTAACAGTTCAAAAACATGCAGATGTGAGTAGAGAAATAGGTACCACTTCAGTGAGAAGTGCATAAGATGCTCCAAGCAGTCAGGCTGGTCACACAACCAGGAGGTGACAATGAACTGTAAATGGAAAGGGAGAAAGAGTACTCCCCCCAGAGCCAGAGAAAGCCGTAAATGAAAGGAGAAGCCTTTGCCTTTGTTTGCGTATACGTGTCTCATTGTATTGTAACAAGGCACTGAATGTTTACCTTTATCTGTTTACATTGTAATCTGCTCTGAATCCCCACAGGGAGAAGGCCAGAATATAAATAAAGTATTATTTTATTATGACACAGCAAACAAGATAGATATGCTGGATTTCATATCACAAGTCGAACACTTCCCAAGTGTCTAGGACTGTGTGATGTATTTTTGGATGATGTGCGCAGATCCCAGCAGGGTGGCCTTATTATTATTATTATTATTATTATTATTATTATTATTATTATTATTATTATTTCATGACACAGGAAACAAGTTAGATATGCTGGATTTCGTATCACAAAATCACAAGTCGAACACTTCCCAAGCGTTTAGGACTGTGTGATGTATTTTCGGATGATGCGCGCAGATCCCAGTAGGGTGGCCTTTTGCAGTTGGCAGATCGTAATTTTGTCAATGTCTATTGTTTACAAATGCCAGCGGAGATCTTTTGGCACGGCACCCAATGTGCCGATCACCACCGGGACCACCTGCACTGGTTTCTGCCAGAGTCTTTGAAGTTCAATCTTGAGGTCCTGATAGCGGCTGAGTTTTTCCTGTTGTTTTTCGTCAATGCGACTGTCACCTGGGATGGCAACATCAATGATCCAAACCTTTTTCTTTTCCACAACTGTGATGTCTGGTGTGTTGTGTTCCAGAACTTTGTCAGTCTGGATTCGGAAGTCCTACAGTATCTTTGCGTGTTCATTTTCCAATACTTTTTCAGGTTTGTGATCCCACCAGTTCTTTACTGCTGGGATGTGGTACTTGAGCCATAAGTTCCAATGAATCATTTGGGCCACATAGTTGTGCCTCTGTTTGTAGTCTGTGCGATTTTCTTACAGCAGCTGAGGATATGATCAATGGTTTCGTTGGTTTCCTTGCACAGTCTGCATTTTGGGTCATCAGCTGATTTTTCGATCTTGGCCTTAACTGCATTTGTTCTGATGGCTTGCTCCTGGGCTGCAAGGATCAGGCCTTCTGTCTCCTTCTTCAGGGTCCCATTCGTGAGCCAGAGCCAGGTCTTCTCCTTATCAGCTTTTCCTTCATTTTTGTCAAGGAATTTTCCATGCAATGTTTTGTTGTGCCAGCTGTCAGCTCTAGTTTGTAGTGTGGTTTTCTTGTACTAGTTTTTTGTCTGCTGTGCTTTGAGGAGTTTCTGATTTTTGACTTCAATCAAAGCAGGTTCTTCACTTTGCTTTACATATTCTGCCAGGGCATGTTCTTCTTCTTTGACGGCTTGTTTTACTTGTAAGAGTCCTCTGCCCCCTGATCTTCTAGGCAGATATAGCCGGTCAACATCACTGCGAGGGTGCAGTGAATGATGAATGGTCATGAGTTTTCTTGTTTTTCTGTCCAAATTGTCCAGTTTCACCTGTGTCCAGTTTATAATGCCAGCAGTATATCTTATGACAGGTATGGCCCAGGTGCTTATGGCCTTGATGGTGTTGCCTCCATTGAGCTTGCTTTTGAGAATTTTTCTGACCCTTTGTGTGTATTCTTACTGACCACAGTTTTCACATGTTCATGCTTGATGTTGTCCAGCTGTAATATGCCCAGATATTTATAGGCCTCTGGCTGGTGACACTTGATTGTTTGGCCATTATGCAT
Organism: Anolis carolinensis; assembly: GCF_035594765.1. Taxonomy (NCBI): domain Eukaryota; kingdom Metazoa; phylum Chordata; class Lepidosauria; order Squamata; family Anolidae; genus Anolis; species Anolis carolinensis. The sequence continues at coordinate 183,440,047 of NC_085842.1, forward strand.
ATTTATGCTCTCACTTTCAATGATTTCTCCCTTCTTCAATGCCACTGTCGAACATTTGTCCATGCTGATATCAGTGCTAAAAATTCGGACAGTGTTAATCAGAGACTGGATTTCAGTTTCCGTTTTCCCATACAGCTTCAGGTCATCCATGTACATCAGATATGAAATTTTGTGAGATTTCTTAGATATTTGATAAGGTTTGATTATTATTATTATTATTATTATTATTATTATTATTATTATTATTATTACCATCATCAGACAGTCTGTTCTCCTTGTAATGGGGATGGGTAAAACATGAACTGAAGAAGGAATAGCTTGATGAGATGCCTTAATCAGCGGCTGATTTCCTCTTATGGGTTAGCTTGTGTTGGGCTAGAAATTGAGCTCTTCTCCTCTGAAGTTCTTTTTGCATCCAGTTTTTGCTTAGAAGCCTGTAGTCGCTAACCTCAAGAGTTGCTCCTGAAACTTGTAGTTCATGAAATCACTGTTTACTTGGTACTTCTCTTTTCCTCCCTTCCAGGTGCGAGACTCTGATCCCAGTGACCCCAAGCGGGAAACCATTGTACAGTTGATTGATGATTTCAAGATCTCAGGGATCAATGGTGTCCGTATCCTTCCTTCGGGGACTCTGAAAAAAAATATTCACTTGATGTTCCTGTTCAAACAATATTGGCATCTTGTTTGAAACACATGGTTTCTTAAAGCACCTCACCTGCATGTCTGGTCTAGTCAACACTTTGTAGATAGCAGGCAAGGCAGTACATGATCAGCAAAACAAATAATGATGCTACTATATTAGTTAGAAAGCTAACAGATAAGGGAGAAAGCAAGCCTCATGCACGTTTGGTGATGTTTCTCCAGGAGATCATTAAGTTCTGCAGCCTGCCTCCAGCAATCTTTCCAAGGACAGTTTGAACTAGAATGAGCTTTTTTTTGTATAAGATTTGGGCATGGACTGTAAATACTTGTTGCTTTTTATTGGTTGACCGGCGAACAATGGCACAATTGTTCTAGGGCTATTGAAATATTTTTCTCCAAATTCAATGAGAAGGAACGTTCAAGGTGTTTGTAGTGCATAATGCCTCATACAAGCTGGGCTTATGCAAGCATATGTGTTTGTAAACTCATTCATTGTGCAAGAGAATATTCACTGTATCCCGCCTCGAGCCGCATAAAGAAGCAGGTAATAAATTCATTATTATTATTATTATTATTATTATTATTATTATTATCTTTTTTCACATTTATTTCGTGTCAGGAGCAACCGGAGTTGCTTCTGGAGTGAGAGAATTGGCCGTCTGCAGGACGTTGCCCAGGGGACGCCCAGATGTTTTGATGTTTTACCATCTTTGTGGGAGGCTTCTCTCATGTCCCCGCATGGAGTTGGAGCTGATAGAGGGAGCTCATCCGTGCTCTCCCCAGGTGGGATTCGAACCTGGCAGCCTTCAGGTCAGCAACCAAACCTTCAAGTCACAAGGCTTTTATCCCCTAGGCCACCGGAGGCTCCTTTTCACACATCTTTTCTGGAGATGCTGGAAACGAAAAACATTTTTTCTCTAAACCACAACCAAATTCTGGCCAACTCCCCCTTTCTTCTTTCAGCCGCTGAATGGCCATTAGTGTGGTGAAGTTGCTTTCCATATGGAGGAAAGTGTTACACAAAGAGGATACCTTCTTGCATAGTGAATGTCAAAGCATCAATGGTTGGCCCTCTATATCCATGGATTCAGCCATGAAATTTTTTTAAAGCTTAAAGCAAACCTTGATTTTGCCATTTTATATAAGAGATACAATTTTTCTATGCTATTTTAAATAATGGGTGCATCCATAGATTTTTGTATCTATGAGGGAACCTGGAACCAAACCTCAGTGGATACCGAGGGCCTACTGTATGCGTGCGAAAGCCCTGGTTGTATTAGTGCATGTCACCAACCATCTTCCAGCTGTTATTTTCTAAGCATATTCATGATGCAATGCACACATTACGTATTGTGGCTGTACACCATCAGAGTACTGTAGTAACTGGTAGCCCTGACAAATGGGGAGCAGCTGCCTAGGATCCTATATTGGGAAAGAGGCGGCATATACATTCAGTCAACCAACAAGATATGCAGGATATCTGTAGTTTTTTGTGAAAGGTTTTTAAAAGGTGATAATTCTCCTGCTCTTTATTATACTCTCTTAAAATACTTTTTTCTAACAAAGTAGAGTCCAAATTCATAGCTACAGTTGATCATGAAGCTCTGCTTCTTGTTATTGTGAGGATGAAAATGGAGAAGATATTACTAATTTTTGCTCTTTTCAGCTAGGAGAGAAATGTAATTAATTAGTTGGGGTTGTTGTATGTCTTTCGGGCTGTGTGGCCATGTTCCAGAAGTATTCTCTCCTGACGTTTCACCCACATCTATGGCAGGCATCCTCAGAGGCTGTGAGGAATGCCTCATAGATCTGGGCGAAACGTTGGGAGAGAATACTTCTGGAACATGGCCACACAGCCCGAAAGACATACAACAACCCTGTGATCCCGGCCATGAAAGCCTTCGACAACACAATTAATTAGTTGACACCTTTATAATACTTATATGTGGTTTAGTGGATGGAGTTCATCTCCATTGCTAATGTGTGCATCCGCCTCTGCATTCAAAAAAGCAAATGCAGCAAAGCAACCAACATTTTCCTGCGAAAAAGTTTCCCTCTGCATTCGTACTTAACTTACTTACTTACTTATTTACTTAGGCAATGCCTCACTGTCCAAGGATGATTGTCTTTCAGGTGTAGTGTTCTGGCGGTGGGTACGTAGGTGACTGTGGAGCCCTATTCTTGACCCGCATGTTCTTCCACAGTGAAGACATCGGTTTCCAGATGGAAGGCGGTCCCAGTCAGGGTTGGCTTGATGTGTCTTCTTCTTGGCACGTTTCTCCCTTAAGTCCTCTATTCATGCCTCTTTAAATTCCACAGCACTGCTGGTCACAGCTGACCTCCAGCTAGCGTGCTCAAGGGCTTCCAGTTCTCGGTGTCTATGCCACAGTTTTTAAGGTTGGCTTTAAGCCCATCTTTAAATCTCTTTTCCTGTCCACCAACATTCCGTTTTCCATTCTTGAGTTGGGAGTAGTGTAACTGCTTTGAGAGACAGTAATCAGGCATTTGGACAATGTGGCCAGCTCAGTGGAGTTGATGGCATAGGAGCATCGCTTCAATGCTGGAGGTCTTTGCTTCTTCCAGCACACTGACATTTGTCCGTTTGTCTTCCCAAGAGGTTTTCAGGATTCTTTGGAGGCAACGCTGATGGAATCTCTCCAGGAATTGAGTGTGACGTCTGTACACTGTCCATGTTTCACAAACATATAGCAGGGTTGGGAGGACAATACCTTTATAAACAAGCACCTTGGTCTCCCTACAGATGTTGCGATCCTCAAACACTCTCTGCTTCATTCGGAAAAATGCTGCACTCGCAGAGCTCAGGCGGTGTTGTATTTCAGTGTCAATGTTGACTTTTGTGGGGAGGTGGCTGCCAGAGGTTCTCTCACAAATCCCGCAACAAAAAATGAGGGATGAGCTTGCAGAGCTGCCTAGCTTGGAGGAAATCTGCAATGCCATCAGCCAACAAAAAAATAGCAAAACCAGCAGACCTGATGGGATTTCTGCTGAAATCTTTAAAGAGGGTGGACCCGAGCCCTCTGCATTCACTGTGCTATAAAAAAAGAACCCAGGTTTTGTGGATTTTTGAAACTTCGCCATGTCTCTGATGCAAATGCAGGTGTCTCGAAGACCTTTATTCAGCATTCTTTTCTCTGAAGGATATTGGTACAATTCTGTTTTTCTCTTCTTGCCCATAATCTTATTTTTTGGAAAATTATTCATTGATAATTTTTGGGAGGAAATGACAAGGGACACTGCCCTGATAGGTTCCTCACTTCAAGAAAGTTATTCTGACCACTGTGATTTCTTCTTGACTTGACCGTCTCCAGATGTTTGCATGGTCCTAGAAGTTTTAGGGCATCAGCTGTTGAAGTGGATCATCAAGTCCAACTACCAAGGGCTTCCTATTCCTTGTGTCAAGAGTATTCTACGTCAGGTAAAGGTGGCTTTTGTTAGCATGTTTCCTGCAAAACGATGGTTTGTTTGTGGTCTGTTTGTGCAGCCAAAATAATTTCTTTCTTATTTGATTTGTTCTTACATAATTTGCTGTTTATTGAATGAATAACTTCCAGCAGAAGGATACCATAGGTTTGTGCTAGAGGACCTAAAATGCCTAGCGAGAACATCTCTCTGGGCATTACTAAGTCCTCCAGTGCAATTCTATGGTCAGTTTCCAATTGAATTATAGAATCATCTGTTGGACTTAGAAAATGGCTTGAGAGAACATACTTTGTCAGATGCAGGGAGAAAGTGGTCACACTGGGAGTCAAGGCTCTTCTGGATTCTTGAACCAGTTCTTAAACATGCTTCTGGAATGAGCTTTGTGTATTCCAAATAGACTGGAACATACTTAGTCCTAATCTTTTTTCTTATACTGGTTTTAAACTACTTCTCTGGATGTGTTGCAATAGCAGATTCCCAGATTAGTTTAGTGCTTACACCTTATTTTAATTTTTTGGTTATTTAATATTTAATGTTTATTTTACTTAAGTGATATTTGTCTTTAAAGTTCTAATGTAGCACAACTCCTATGTAAAATCATACTACAGTAGAGTCTCACTTACCCAACATAAACGGGCCAGCAGAATGTTGGATAAGCGAATATGTTGGATAATAAGGAGGGATTAAGGAAAAGCCTATTAAACATCAAATTAGATTATTATTTTACAAATTAAGCACAAAAACATCATGTTATACAACAAATTTGACAGAAAAAGTAGTTCAATACGCAGTAATGCTATGTAGTAATTACTGTATTTAGGAATTTAGCACCAAAATATCACGATGTATTGAAAACATTGACTACAAAAATGCGTTGGATAATCCAGAACGTTGGATAAGTGAGTGTTGGATAAGTGAGACTCTACTGTATGTATTTTTGACATTAATATTGAAATCTGAAATACATACAGAAAAACTTTACTTTGCTGAAGTAAAACTGTGAGTCACAGTCCAGCAGATTATAGTGTAATGTTGATCAGACTACATTCTCAATATTTATGAGATATTAGCATCATTAAAACTCTGAAGGATTACTGTTTTGGATTACAACTCTCAGCATCATCCAGGAAAAGCTGGATGTTGTTTTACAGGAAAGTAATTTTGCCACATCAGCTGATTTTCTACTTCCTTCCAATCAGAGAGTTTATGGATAGTTCACAATTCTTTCTCTCTTTCTACTTGTGGGGCCTGTTAACACAACCTACAGTACTAAATTGGCTCAGATGTTCCCAATTTGGACTCTAGAGTAATGGACATAAACATTGTGAAGAAATCTCAATTTCTTGGCATGGAAATTGAAGAGACTTTTATTTGTTTCCCACTTGAGCATGCATATTCCTCCCAAGGTATTGCAGGGCCTTGACTACCTCCACACCAAGTGCAAAATCATCCACACAGACATAAAACCGGAGAATATCCTGATGTGCGTAGACGAGGGCTATGTGCGACGCCTGGCAGCTGAGGCCACCGTTTGGCAACAGACTGGGGGGCCTCCACCTTCTGGGTCTTCAGGTAAGCCGTCCCATCCTACTGAGTACCTCAATTCTGATTAAAAAAGGGTTATGCCTTCTCCTACTTCTGATCTGGTGTGTGGCAAGGCAGGATTTCTAACCTCTGGGGAAGTCAAAGTTGTAGCTTGCAAGCAAGCAAGCATATCCATTAAATGGACCTTAAAAATCCTGAGTTTTTCTGAATTTTGAGGAACTTGGCGAATGAAACAGCTTTGATAAGCCAGTTAATACATGAGACATACAGCTAAAGTTAAAAGATGGGGAGGGAAGGCTGGAAATCATATATCCAAAAAAGGAGAATAGAAAACTTCAGTTGAGCAGAAAATTCAGGTAAAAGTAAAATAGCACAGAGATAACATTGATTATTACTAGAGTTTCCTTTCTGTTTGACAGGTAGTGGATATGCATGAGAAAACATATGAGTAGGCCAGAAGGTTAATAGAAGGATGCAATGAAAACTCTAGACAAGACAGGAATGAGGACTTGAGGTGGGATACAACAGGGTTGAACAGAATGACAAAACACAACACTATTAAAATACATATACAGTAGAGTCTCACTTATCCAACACTCACTTCAGTCTACCTTTGAAGGTGAAGTGGCCCATCCTTTGTTCAGCAAGTACAGTAGAGTCTCACTTATCCAACACTCACTTATCCAACGTTCTGGATTATCCAACGCATTTTTGTAATCAATGTTTTCAATACATCGTGATATTTTGGTGCTAAATTCGTAAATACAGTAATTACTGCATAGCATTACCGCGTATTGAACTACTTTTTCTGCCAAATTTGTTGTCTAACATGATGTTTTGGTGCTTCATTTGTAAAATCAAAACCTAATTTGATGTTTAATAGGCTTTTCCTTAATGCCTCCTTATTATCCAACATATTCACTTATCCAACATTCTGCCAGCCCGTTTATGTTGGATAAGTGAGATTCTACTGTAAAAGTAAAATTGCACAGCGATAACATAGATTGATTATTACTAGTTTCCTTTCTGTCTGACAGGTAGTGGATATGCATGAGAAAACATATGAGTAGGCCAGAAGGTTAATAGAAGGATGCAATGAAAACTCTAGACAAGACAGGAATGGGGACTTGAGGTGGGATACAACAGAGTTGAACAGAATGACAAAACACAACACTATACAGTAGAGTCTCACTTATCCAACACTCACTTATCCAACGTTCTGGATTATCCAACGCATTTTTGCAATCAATGTTTTCAATACATCGTGATATTTTGGTGCTAAATTCGTAAATACAGTAATTACTGCATAGCATTGCTGCGTATTGAACTACTTTTTCTGTCAAATTTGTTGTATAACATGATGTTTTGGTGCTTAATTTGTAAAATCATAACCTAATTTGATGTTTAATAGGCTTTTCCTTAATCTATCCTTATTATCCAACATTCGCTTATCCAACATTCTGCCGGCCCGTTTATGTTGGATAAGTGAGACTCTACTGTACGAAACACAAGACCACATCTGCAAAATGTCACTTAAATCATAATAATTATGATGATAATATTAAGTTGTCATATGTGGATAATGAAACTGCAGGTACGAGTTTCATGAGTAGCAGTAGTCATAGTATACATGAAAATGATCCTTCTTACTGGGTCTTACGTTGGTGTAAATAGCGGTTGTATTCATGTGAGTTGGGAATAATGGTGTCCTCCTGGTGTTGTTCAACTGCAACTCCCAGCAGAAGACAACAGCATAACTAATAGTGAGGAATTTAGGGAATTTTGGTCCAGGAATGCCTGGGAAAGTACATGATTGCCACCCTTTCAATAGTGCAGCATTTCTCGGGACCCCTGAGGGGGTTGCGAGGGGGTGTCAGTGGGGTTGTCAAAGACCATCAGAAAACACATATTAATTCACAGTACTTTCTGGAGGTAGGTGAACTACATCTCCCCTAAATCACTGTCAATTCCTCCCAAATCCCTCCAGTATTTTCTTTGTATTCTATCATTGGTGGGGTACAAGGGGCATTTTGATTGTAGGTGAACTATAAATCCCAGCAACTACAACACCCAAATGTCAAGGTCTATTTCCCCCAAACTCCACCAGTGTTCATATTTGGGCATATTGAGAATTCGTGCAAGTTTGGTCCAGATCCATCATTGTTTAAATCCACACAGTGCTCTCTGGGTGTAGGTGAACTACAACTCCTGAACTCAAAGTCATTGCCCACCAAATCCTTTGATTGTAGGTTAACTATAAATCCCAGCAACTACAACTCCCAAATGACAAAATCAATCCCCCCTCCAACTTCACCAGTATTCAAATTTGGCATATCGAGTATTTGTGTCAAATTTGGTCCAGTAAATAAAAATACATCCTGCATATCAGATATATACATTACGATTCATAACAGTAGTAAAATGACAGTTATGAAGTAGCAACAAAAATAATTTTATGGTTGGGGGTCAACATGAGGAACTGTATTAAGGGGTTGCGGCATTAGGAAGGTTGAGAACCAGTGCACTAGTGGATCTGTTTCTGATGTTGCGTAAGGAGATATCCAGTATATCCTTACACAAGAGGTTTGCTCATACAGAATAATTGCTGCCCAGTGGCACTCAGGTCCAGTTCTGTCTTACCAGGCACTTATTGGCCACAAGAGTGCATCAGAAAGAACTCCCTCATTTTACTGGTGAGGTGGTTGCTTCCATCCTGTCTCCCCAGTAGCCCAGCTTCTGATAAGTACATTGGCAGAATTTGATGCTCTCCCTGCTTCATACACATATATACATGTAGCACCGTTGCTCCAAGCACTGTAAATCTTTGGTCTTCCTGTGGTTTTAGAAATTTTACCAGGCATTCATAACATGATTTCAAGGATAACTCTGGCCGCCATATGTCTAAGCACGTGGTCTTTATATAAAGGAGGATCTGAGATCCTCAGTATATAGACTTCTTGGGACATAACCAAGTTATTGATATGGCTGTTGTATAATGAACAATGTTAAAAGCTCAATTTTTGCTGTAGTCCAAAAGTGTGCAAGACATATTAGATGAGGGCAAGATTGCTAAAATATTCAAACATCACTGTAGTGGTTGAACTCTAGGATAAAGTAGGTTTGGGGGGAGGTGGAGGTGGGAAGAACTAGGACATCACCCCCCTATATATATACAGTAGAGTCTCACTTATCCAACACTCGCTTATCCAACGTTCTGGATTATCCAACGCATTTTTGTAGTCAATGTTTTCAATATATTGTGATATTTTGGTGCTAAATTCGTAAATACAGTAATTACTACATAGCATTATTGTGTATTGAACTACTTTTTCTGTCAAATTTGTTGTATAATATGATGTTTTGGTGCTTAATTTGTAAAATCATAACCTAATTTGATGTTTAATAGGCTTTTCCTGAATCTCTCCTTATTATCCAACATATTCGCTTATCCAACATTCTGCTGGCCCGTTTACGTTGGATAAGCGAGACTCTACTGTATATTTTAGTTAGCTTGGAGCCTTGGAGATTTCCCCCCTCTTTTTTCCTGCATCTTAGCATTATTGGACAATACATGTTTGCTTTGAATTCCTTGGCTTTTTGATTCTGGGATTCAATTCTGTCTCGTTCTCTCTCCCTCTTTTCTCTCCTTCCATCTATGCACCTCTTTCCTCAGTCAGCTCTGCACCCCAGGAAACCCTGGTAAGTCCCCCTTTCCCTCATCTAGAAGTGATGAGAAAATGAAGTTTTGTTTGCCTGTTGTTGTTTTTAACCCTGTTTGCCTTGTGGAGCTAACCGGCTTCTACTCCCCACCTCTGTTGGCTTTAAGTGGATTACTTTTTCTTCAATAATAATAATCATAATTATAATAATAACAGCAACAACTTTATTTTTGTAACCCACCTCCATCTCCCCGAAGGGACTCAGGGCGGCTGACCAGGAGGAACTCTTGTCTTGTCTGGATTAAGCTTCAGTTTGTTAACTCTCATCCAGTCCATCACAGCAGCCAGGCACTGGTCCAGGATACGGAGGGTTTCCTTGGAATCCGGTGGAAATTAGTAGTAGAGGAGTGTCATCCGTGTAAAGATTATCTTAGGCTAGTGATTGAATCTGCATTTTCCAATAGTCGGCTGGTAAATCCAAACGTAGGCAACCATCTTCCATAAGCAAACTGGTTTCATAGCCTCTGAACACTGGGGAACGACAAGGAATAAGAACTGTGCCTTGGCTTTCTTATAGCAGGTTTGATAGCTTGGCATCAATAATAATAGGTCCATAACTCATCAATAATGATAATAATAATAATAATAAAAATAATAATAATAATACAGTAGAGTCTCACTTATCCAAGCCTCTGGATAATCCAAGCCAGTTCTGTCGTCAATGTTTTCAATATATCGTGATATTTTGGTGCTAAATTTGTAAATACAGAAATTACAACATAACATTATTGCTTATTGAACAACGTTTTCTGTCAAATTTGTTGTATAACATGAAGCTTTGGTGCTTAATTTGTAAAATCATAACCTAATTTGATGTTTAATAGGCTTTTCCTTAATCCCTCCTTATTATCCAAGATATTTGCTTATCCAAGCTTCTGCCGGTCCGTTTAGCTTGGATAAGTGAGACTCTACTGTAATACATTTTATTTATTGCCCGCCTCGCTGATGGCTTGAGGCTGGATACAGCAAATTAAAAAACAAATTAAGAAGAGTTCAACAGCTCAGTGGTTTAATCCGCTGAACCACCAGGGAACCTAGTTATCTTTAAACAATATAAGCATGGTGAAGGCCATGGGGAATTTGTGAATGAGTTGGACTGTCTTGGAGAAGAAATGGCATGCCTTGAGGATTGCTTCCAAATGGTTAAGGAACTCTAGATTAAATATCAGAAACTTCCCAAAGTGGCAGATTCATCTTACTTCTTCTCCTGTGATGCGTTCATGCTCATGAATCCTACCTTCCATATCCATATTCCCATAGGATGAAGGGTAACAGCAGTGTTTCTCAAACATTGGTCTTCCAGCAGTTTTGGACCTCAGCTCCCCAAATACATGACTGTTGGCCAAATTGACTGGGGCTTTTGGAGGTGAAGTCCAAAACAGGTAGAAGAAGGAAACTTGGAGATCACTGGATTAAATATTTCCTTATTCTTGCAAGCTTGCTCTCTTGTTACCTCTTCTTTCATTTTTTTATTCTTCTATTTTGTCATATGCCTACTTAACTATTGTGTGGGTTTCTTTTTTATCTGTCATTGTGTTAGTGTTGTTGTTGTTACAAAGGCTTATCTTTATTAATGAGCCTGCAGAACAACTGCCAGTCAGAAGATATAAAATGCGGGTAGATAAACTGCTCTGGTATAAGTGAACTTCCTGTTTTCTGATACTAATATTTGTACGATTAATTTTTCTTCCTTGAAAGAAGGACAGAAGCAGATATATAACAAGGCTTTTTTGCCCCAAGGAGCTCTGATGTGCATTCTGGGATTTCGGAAAATGTCTTGGGTGAAATCCATAGAACACCAGAGCTTGGAAAAATGTTTTTTTATATATAAATAGCTTGGGTATCCGGCGATGCCCAGGTTATTTGAAAAATGCATTGTTTGTTTTGAGATGTTAGGTAATATCAGTTAGGTAATTTATAATGCTATTTCTTAGAAAAAGGTCAGCCTTGGTTTTTGTTTATTATGAATGCTCCCATTAGAAATAGGGTAAAGGTTTCCCCTGACGTTAAGTCCAGTCATGTCTGACTCTGGGGGTTGGTGCTCATCTCCATTTCTAAGCCAAAGAGCCGGCGTTGTCCGTAGACACCTCCAAGGTCATGTGGTCGGCATGACTGCATGGAGCGCCGTTACCTTCCCGCCGGAGCGGGAAGCTCAAGTACTTAGTGGCACAATATATCTGCATTTAACATTTTCCACGTTATACTAGATATGGAGCGGTATTCAAACACATGAGCCTGCATTTGGTGGGGGGGGGGGGGGATGGAGAAATAATCCTTGCGCATAGAATACTGACCTCTCAGAAAACTTCTGTACATAATAGTTTTCCATATTTGTAGATCAGCTTTTATGGTCCCAGTAGCTGCAAAAAGGTTTCATCACATACTAATCGCCCCCCCCCCCCCAAAAAAAATGGAGGGGAAGTGTGAATATTATAGGATGAAATACAGTATTATGCCTCTTTGGGGCACAGCACTCTGTTGAATCTTTACATGTGTCTATGTACGGACCTTGTTTCAGTGGTCAATAACATGGCTTATATGTAGGTAAAGGTAAAGGTTTTCCCCTGACATTAAGTCTAGTCGTGTCCGACTCTGGGGAATGGTGCTCATCTCCATTTCTAAGCTGAAGAGCTGGCCTTGTCTGTAGATACCTCCAAGGTCATGTGGCCGGCATGACTGCGTGGAGCGCCGTTACCTTCCCGCCGGAGCGGTACCTATTGATCTACTCACATTTGCATGTTTTCGAACTGATAGGTTGGCAGAAGCTGGGGCTAATAGCAGAAGCTCACCCTGCTCCCCGGATTCGAACCACCAACCTTTTGTTCAGCAAGTTCAGTGGCTCAGCGGTTTAACCCACTGCAGCACTGGGAGCTTACATGTAGATGGCCTCAAATGCAATCTGAAAATAAATAAGATAAGAAAAAAATTCTTTTCTAAGTTGCTTCAGATATTTTGAATGGGGAATCTGTGGTCCTGTAGCTGTTGCTAAGATTCTAACTCCCATCATCCTTAGCCAAAATAATGGCTGGAATGTCACTCTCGTCTCCATCTATATATATAAAAGGGTAATGAAATTTCGGCCTAGGACAAAACAACAAAACTACACATCCCAGAAACACTAAACTTGGCAGCACAACCCCTCATCCAACAAAAAGAAAAGAAAAATAAAGTCCTAATTAGAGGGAGAGGAATAATTGTTTTTATCCAATTGCTGCCAGTTAAAAGGCTAAGCTCCGCCCACTTGGTCTCTTAGCAACCCACTCAGTCCAGGGGACAGGCAGAGTTAGACCTCACTTAGGCCTATAAAATACAGATTATCAGATTTGAACTGGATTATATGGCAGTGTAGGCTCAAGGCCCTTCCACACAGCTATATAACCCATTTATAATCGTATATTATCAGCTTTGAACTGGATTATCTTGACTCCACACTGCCATATCATCCACTTCAGTGTGCAGTCGGACACAACTGGACTTAATGTCAGGAGAAAACCTTTACCCTTTACCTTAACTACCACCAAGTCAATACTTTATTTCCCATACCACCATACTTTGCCACAGCAACGCGTGGTTGGGCACAGCTAGTGTTTATATATGTGTCCTGAGGATCCCATGTTGGTCCAGTCAGTATAAATCACTGAAATGGTACTGATTTCATTCCATTTGGTTCATAACACCTGCATTCTTTTATAAACTATTCCTAGTGCTTCTCATATATATGTCATGCATTTTTGCTAAGTCTTTTTACTTTTTGTTTGTTTATTTGTACATATCTATCCCCTTGCACATTGTATGTTATGGTGTGGGGTCACACAGTCTTGTTTTCCTAGGATCCCCTTACCTACTTGCTTCCAGGGGATCCCTTTGGTTTGTTCCTTCCCTTTCCCTCTTGACATCCCCAAGCATCATGAGCTAGCATGTATCACATATGCATGCTCACCCAACCTCCTCCTCCATCACTTTCCTGCACCTCCCTGGGAATTCTGAATAGTAGGGCAGTGTGACATGGGGCCCTCTCATCTCCCAGAATGGGAAGCTGTCCAAGAACAAGCGGAAGAAGCTGAAAAGGAAGCAGAAAAGGCAGAGCCAGCTCCTGGCCGAACGCCTTCGGGACCTTCAGCAGCTGGAGGACTTGTCCGTTGCAGCCGCAGGGGATGCCAGTGGATCTACCCTGACTTCAGGTGAGTTTGAAGGTAGAGAATTACCTGCAAGCATAATAATAATAATAATAATAATAATAATAATAATAATAATAATAATCCCAGGGGACAGCAGGATTGAAGAAAAACAACTGGAAAAGCTGACACGATATGAGGACTTAAAGATCGAATTGCAAAGACTCTGACACAAGCCAGTCAAGGTGGTCCCAGTGGTGATCGGCACACTGGGTGCAGTGCCTAAAGACCTTGGCCTGCACTTAAACACAATCGGCGCTGACAAAATTACCACCTGCCAGCTGCAGAAGGCCACCTTACTGGGATCTGCATGCATTATTTGCCAATACATCACACAGTCCTAGACACTTGGGAAGTGTCTGACGTGTGATCCAATACAACAGCCAGCAGAATGTCTGCTGTGGACTCAGCTTGTTGTGTTTCAAATACAGTAGAGTCTCACTCATCCAAGCCTCGCTTATCCAAGCCTCTGGATTATCCAAGCCATTTTTGTAGTCAATGTTTTCAATATAACGTGATATTTTGGTGCTAAATTCGTAAATACAGTAATTACAACATAACATTACTGCACATTGAACTACTTTTCTGTCAAATTTGTTGTATAACATGATGTTTTGGTGCTTAATTTGTAAAATCATCCCTCCTTAATCCCTCCTTATTATCCAAGATATTCACTTATCCAAGCTTCTGCCGGCCCGTTTAGCTTAGATAAGTGGGACTCTACTGTAATAATTATTATTATTATTATTATTATTATTATTATTATTATTATTATTTATATTCCGCCCTTCTCCCCGAGAGGACTCAGAGCAGATTATAGCATATAAACAGACAAGGCAAATATTCAATGCCTTGTTACAATGAAATACAATGAGACACAAATACACAGACAAAGGCAACAGCTTCTCCTTTAATTTCCGACTCTGGAGGCAATTCTCATCTCTGGCTCTCGGGGAGGTGCTCTTCTCCATTTCCAAGCTTGCATTGTCCGTAGACACCTCCTGGTCGTATGGTCGGCATGACTGTTTAGAACGCTTTTTTGCCTTTTCCTGCAGAAGCGGTACCTATTTATCTGCACACACTTTGCATGATTTTGAATTGCTAGGTTGGCAGAAGCTAGGGCTAACAGCGGGAGCTCACCCCATCCCGCAGATTTGAACTGCCAACCTTCAGGTCAGCAGTTCAGCAGCACAAGGGTTTAACCCATTGCGCCACCGCACCATAACAACCCCATCATCGTAAGTGATACCTCGTGGTTGTCTTCCAAGGGTAGAATCTTGGCAGTGTGTTCATAAGTGACTTTAGAGATCTAATTGGATTATGCAACCCAAGGTTACTCTCAACATCCTGTTTCTACATCTCCATTGGTGGCATTATGTACAGCTAAAAAATCTAGACCTGTATAATTTCCCTCACTGCTTTAAAGTTGGTTTCCATAGGTTTACATGGCCTGTTGTTTGTTTCTAGTAATGACATGCTCCATTGCAAGCTTGGCTTCTAGGCTTGATCATATGTCATTGTACTGCACAGGTTATTGACTTAGCCAGCCTGTCCTTGTTGTGTAGCTTTGCATTTCTATGGGCAGCTTCTGCTGGGCATATTTACTGAATATCATGGGCTTGTCTACAGTGGGTAGTTTAGCAGTCTCATAGCAGTCTCAAATCCAGCACGCATATGTTGAATCCAAGGCTGTTGTTCAGATGGGCTGGGACTGCATTGGCCCTGCTGGACTTTCATCTTCACTCTTAACAAGCCACGGAGCTCCGTGCAAACGCCTGGCCATTGCTAGGTGCATCTTTGATATCAAAATGTCATGCCTGTGAGGCCAGCAAGAAGGACGAAGTTAACATCCCCTCCTTCCTGGTCATATGAGTAGACATAGATACAATAGGCGATGGCCAGGTGCTTGAATGGAGCTCCATGCTTGGTTAGGAGTGACAGCAGAAGCATTATTGTATACCCTTCTCCTTGACTTATGTCTGAAGGAATTATGAGCCCCATCCTTCAGTGTGAGATAGTGCAGCCAGCAGACATAAGCCAGCCGCCTCAATGAGTCACAGTGACGACTAACTGGTATGCTTTGTAAATGCTGTTAATTAGGTAGAGTTGGCCTTCTACATGTGCAGCTTTGACTTTTGCAGACTTGACTATTTGTGGATTTGATAAAAATTCTTTATCTAAGAATTTCTCTGTCTTCCAGAACAACTCTTATGTTTTGCCTTCTGTGATAAGTTGATCATTGAGTCATGCTAGATAACTTCGAGTAGGCCTCCTCCAGCTGTTTGGGCCTCCAATTCCCAGAAGCCCTGGCCAACTTGTTTAATGGTCAGGAATTCTGGGAGTTGGAAGCCCAAACAGCTAGAGGACCACAGTTTGAGGATTCCTGGCTAAGAGAGATTTCTTTAAAAATGCAATTCTATGAGCAGCTTTCAGCAGAAGTTAAACATAGAGTCATGTAAGAGGTTCTAGATCAGTGGTTCTCAGCCTGTGGGCCCCCAGATGTTTTTGGCCTTCAATTCCTAGAAATCCTAACAGCTGGTAAACTGGCTGGGATTTCTGGGAGTTGTAGGCCAAAAACATCTGGGGACCCCAGGTTGAGAACTACTGTTCTAGAGATTCCTTGAGAGGTATGTTTTCTCAAGTTAAAAATGTTATTTAATTTACAATTTTCACTGTGAATGAGGCTGTGTGTCCCCTAACCACAGCAAATGTGGAGAGCGGACTGTATTTGTCATAAAAAAGTTTTTAAAAATATTTTAATATTCTAATTATGGAGTAGGTTTGTCTGTTTGATAATGTAAAGGCAAACCGATTCAGAGTCTCTGCAGTTCTGGAAGGATTCCTCAGGACTCCACAGGTTTCGAAACCAGAACCTGGGAACCAGTTGTAAACGGCGTAAACGGATATATTACCACCTACTCCAGGCAATAACCAGCTACTCAGGATCTACATCAACATTGACTCTGTCTCCTTGGATTTACTATTGTTTCAAAACCTGTGGAGTCCTGAGGAATCCTTCCAGAACTGCAGAGACTCTGAATCGGTTTGCCTTTAAGCCAATTTAATCCTTTCAGGACTGCAGAGACTTATATCATTTTGTTTGATTTATAATACTGAGTTAGATACTTTCAGGTTATATATCAAAGGACTGAGCATTGGTTCTGTGAATGTAATATGTATATGATGCTCCAATATACATATTGTGTACTACTTATGTTTTGAACCATTATTGTGTTTTGTATAGCTCATTACATTGTTTAGACTAGACACCTGTGTTTATCCAATAGTATTGTCTGTTTGATAGTCAGGTCTTGCTTTTTTTCCTTGGATGACAAGTCTCTTCTCTAAAGCATGTAACAAATGCAGCTGTGGGTTGCTGTGAGTTTTTCAGGCTGTATGGTTCTCAACCTGGGGTCTCCAGATGTTCTTGGCCTACAACACTCAGAAATCCCAGCCAGTTTACCAGCTGTTAGAATTTCTGAGAGTTGAAGGCCGAAAACATTGTGGGACCCAAGGTTGAGAACCACTGCTGTATGGTCATGTTCCAGCAGCCTTCTCTCCTATCATTTCGCCTGCATCTGTGTCTGGCATCTTCAGAGGATCCATCTTGACCAATTACACAAGGTTAATAAACTATGGGATATCCTTTTCTTTCTTTCTCCTATAGAATTGCAGGGTGGGACCCCCATCTCTGTCTCCACAGTTGGAGGAACAGAGCCCTTGGGGGGCTCTCTAGCTTGCAGCCCCCAGAGCTTGACCTCCTCCTCTGGTTTCTACACGCACAATGCCTACGACAGCTGCAATGGACATTCTCCCCCAGGAACTGCCAGCCGCCACTTCAGCCCAGAATCAGCAACTTCCGGCTTCTCAGGGTCCCTCTTCTCCGGCTCAGCCATGTCCAATGCCTCTAACCAGCGGGAGCGTGGAGGTCTTCTTTCCCCCAGCAGTGAGTATCTTTTTCTCGCCCCATAATCCTGGTCTAAAGGAGTTTGTTGTCCCCCTGCCCATTTATCATGGTACCTCCAACCCCAAGATATGATAGCAGAAATAAAACTGCAAGTGGACTTCACTCTCGCAGCCCACATATTTAATTTTTGTGTTTAAAGCAGGCATGGGCAAACATGAGATGCCTTGTATTTTGATCCTTGGTATGTTGAGAGTGGTTTTTGAAAAGTGGCATCTGAAATAATAATAACAACAAAAACAACTTTATTTTTGTACCCCGCCTCCATCTCCCTGAAGGGACTTGAGGTGGCTTACATTCTGCTCCTTTCCAGAAGAAAGGAGCAGAATTCAAAACGATCTTAACAGACTAGAGAGATGGGCCAAAACTAACCAAATGAAGTTCAACAGGGACAAATGCAAGATACTTCACTTTGGCAGAAAAAATGGAAATCAAAGATACAGAATGGGGGACGCCTGCCTAGACAGCAGTACGCGTGAAAAAGACCTTGGAATCATCGTGGACAACAAGTTAAACATGAGCTGACAATGTGATGCGGCTGCTAAGAAAGCCAACCGGATTTTGGCCTGCATCAATAGGGGTATAGCGTCTAGATCCAGGGAAGTCATGCTACCCCTCTATTCTGCCTTGGTCAGACCACACCTGGAATACTGCGTCCAATTCTGGGCACCACAGTTGAAGGCAGATGTTGACAAGCTGGAATGTGTCCAGAGGAGGGCAACTAAAATGATCAAAGGTCTGGAGAACAAGCCCTATGAGGAGCGGCTTAAAGAACTGGGCATGTTTAGCCTGCAGAAGAGAAAGCTAAGAGGAGACATGATAGCCATGTATAAATATGTGAAGTGAAGTCATAGGGAGGAGGGAGCAAGCTTGTTTTCTGCTGCCCTGCAGACTAGGACGAGGAACAATGGCTTCAAACTACAGGAAAGGAGATTCCACCTGAACATTAGGAAGAACTTCCTCACTGTGAGGGCTGTTCGACAGTGGAACTCTCTCCCCCGGGCCGTGGTGGAGGCTCCTTCTTTAGAGGCTTTTAAGCAGAGGCTGGATGGCCATCTGTCGGGGGTGCTTTGAATGCGATTTCCTGCTTCTTGGCAGGGGGTTGGACTGGATGGCCCATGAGGTCTCTTCCAACTCTACTATTCTATGATTCTACATGGAGACAAGCCCAATCAATATAGTTGAAATATACACATATGAACATACTAAGTGCATACATAGTACATAGTAAGTCCATAAACAATAACAGAAAAAAGGAACATTATAACAAAAATAAATCAACCATCAAACCAGCCAATAAAGTTGAAATAACTGTCAGTTCCTAGGCCTGGGAGGGCAAGCTGGTGCAAATCAATTTTAACGGGATTACCCATTCCCATTGCATTAGACACCAAATGGAAAGAATGCGTGCTTTGAGCTGACAAGGAGAGTTTAAATTGTCTGATTTGTGTGTCTCATGATTCTCTAGCCTGCCTTAGCAGCATACCCTGGGCTCAGTGTGGAGCTGAGCCCTCACTCAAGTTAATTTGCAGTAATTTCACCACTGTATGCTGTCTTAACAAATTCTTCACTTCACTTCACTTTATTTCTTAATTAGTCGCTCTCCACCAGAGTGCTCCGAGCGACTTACAATTTAAAATATCATTCCACAATATAAAAACATTTCAACATAAAAACATTCAACAGTGACTATTTGGAAAATTAGATCTGATTTACTTAAATGCACAACCAAACAGTCAAGTCTTGAGCTTTTACAAAAGGTCACAACTCCGACATTGCTCTAACATGTGGAGGCAATGAGTTCCACAGAATTGGAGCAGAGGTCAAAAAGGCTCTATGCCTTGTAGCTTCCAGGAATACCTCCCTAGGGCCCAGTACGTATAGGAGATTTTCCTGGGAGGATCGAGGTGACCACTGATGGAAAAAAGGAATGAGGCGGTCCCTAAGATATAATGGTCCTTGGCCATTTCGAACTCTAAATGTCAGGATCAGTATCTTGTAAGAGATCCGATGTTCTATTGGTAGCCAATGTAGTTGTTTCAGAATCGGTGTAATATGGGATCTTATAGATGATTCCGCTAGCAGCCTGGCCACTGCATTTTGGACCATTTGGATCTTCTGGGTTTTTGTCTTCGGACAAAAAATTTCTCCCATGGTTCTTCCCACCTCAAATGATACTCCTGCTATCACCTTTATGGAGCTAAAAACTTTTATCTTCTCCATTGCACTTTTCTCACTTCCTTTCTTGGCACCTATTTCCAACAGTTTATAGTGCATTGTACAATTTTTATATATGTGTTTTATTGTAAGCTGCCCTGAGTCCCCTGTTGGGTGAGAAGGGCGGGATATAAATATTGTAATAAAAATAAATAAATAAATAAATAAATAAATAAATAAATAAATAAAACAGTGAGATTAATAGATCCTGTATATGCACAGCAATATTTGTATTTTGTTTATGGAATTTCCCACTCCGCTGGAGGTGTTTTTGGTGCATACCTGCCCAACTACATTTGAAACAGTTTGCTGGTTTTTCAGTTTAGAAAGTGGATGCTAAGTGTGTGTGTTTGGCTCTCTGTTACAAACAAAGGCTTGTGTGGGTTGCTGTGAGTCTTTCGGGCTGTATGGCCATGTTCTCGAAGTTTTCTCTCCTGACATTTTGCCCACATCTGTGGCAGGCATCCTCATAGGCTATGAGATAGGCTCTGAGGATGCCTGTCACAGATGTGGGCAAAATGTCAGGAGAGAAAACTCTATAATATGGCCATACAGCCCGAAAGACTCACAGCAACCCAGTGATTCTGGCCATGAAAGCCTTCAACAATACAAAGGCCTGTGTGTTTGTTTATCATGCGGCTTCCCTAACTTTGTTTATCTCAACAGCTTTTGGTACCTCTGAATTTCTGGTGAACCCCTTGGAACCGCAGAATGCAGACCAGATCCGGGTGAAGATAGCAGATCTAGGCAATGCCTGTTGGGTGGTAAGCGTGTTACAGGGCACTTCCCACAATAGTAGTTTTGGTGGGGCTGTCAGGGGGTAGTGGGGATAGAAAACGGTTGTATTTCTCAAAGTATGGGTTAATTTGTGGGCCTAAACGGGGAGTTGCACAAACTCTAGCAGGAGAAATAAAGGAGATTTTTCACAAGACTTCGTCTGTGAAGAACATAAAGCTAATACTTCTCTGGAAATATAAAGAAGGGATTTGGACTGGATG
This sequence comes from Anolis carolinensis, assembly GCF_035594765.1. Taxonomy (NCBI): domain Eukaryota; kingdom Metazoa; phylum Chordata; class Lepidosauria; order Squamata; family Anolidae; genus Anolis; species Anolis carolinensis. The sequence continues at coordinate 183,460,748 of NC_085842.1, forward strand.
GCTCTTGTGGTCTCTTCCAGCTCTATCATTCTAAGACTCCCCCTGTCCAACTCCAAAGAAAACAAAATAATAAATTACAATTGCAAGGAACTATATGTTTCCTCTTAATGTGCATAACCTATAATGATTTCAGGTTTTTCCTTGCAATGCCACAAAGCTTTGAAAGCAAATAAACTCAACCTTACTCCTCTCTCTTTCTTCCATAATTTTTAAATGATTGTGAATTTTCCATCATCTTTACGTGAACTTCCTAACTAAAGTAAGAAAGGTCCATACATGCAGTGTGTGTATGTATGTTTGTATGTACACTCACATACACATACACATAACACATACATATATACATACATTCCCCAAAAATAAGACAGTGTTTTATATTAATTTTTGCTCCCAAAGATGCACTAGGTCTTATTTTCGGGGGATGTCTTATTTTTCCATGAAGAATTTATTATTGAAGAAAAAAAATGAACATTTATTATATACTGTACAGTAGTTGTCATCACAAATCAGCCTAACCAGACAAATTGAATCTTATCAAGAATTTCTTGTTACTACCATTATTTCCATGTATAACAAGTTATGGTACGTACGTTTTATCGATCTTGCATGCCCTGGTGCTAGGTCTTACTTTCAGGGGAGGCCTTATACAGTAGAGTCTCACTTATCCAACATAAACGGGCCAGCAGAACGTTGGATAAGCAAATATGTTGGATAATAAGGAGGGATTAAGAAAAAGCCTATTACACATCAAATTACGTTATGATTTTACAAATTAAGCACCAAAACATCATGTTATACAACAAATTTGACAAAAAAGTAGTTCAATATGCAGTAATGCTATGTAGTAATTACTGTATTTACGAATTTAGCACCAAAATATCATGACGTATTGAAAACATTGACTACAAAGATGCGTTGGATAATCCAGAACGTTGGATAAGTGAGACTCTACTGTATTTAGCAATTCAGCAAAACCTCTACTAGGTCTTATTTTCAGGGGATGTCTTATTTTTGGGGAAACAGGGTACATACTTTTACCATATCCAGTTTTGTCCAGAAATCCATGGACTATATAAATATGGATTCTCTACTTGTGTGTATACATAGTGTACCTTAGTTGGCATCCCAGTGGGCACTGCCAAAGAGCAAGAGATGGGCCACAGGCATGGGTAGCCAAAAAGGTGCAGGACATTTGGAAATTAAGTAGGACGACAATTGGTAAGCCCTGAATACCTGCTCTGAATTAGTTGTCATGTCGGAAGAGGTTGACCCACTGCACTGTTATTTGAAGGGGTTGCCTGTTAAGGATGTTGTATTGTGGAGAGTGCTGACTGAACTGTTTCACCTATTTATTATTATTTTTACTTGTGTCAGCCAGTGGAATATTTACCTTGTTCATAATGTCCTCAGCACAAACATTTTACAGAGGACATTCAGACACGGCAGTATCGGGCACTGGAGGTCCTAATTGGTGCCGCCTACAACACCCCGGCCGATATCTGGAGCACAGCATGCATGGTATGTTCCCAGTTCCTTCCTAGTTTTTGTTCCTTATCCTTTTAATGCAATATTCTGGTTGCTTATTTCATTACTTTGGTTTTAGGTTATTAAAACATATCTATAAATGGTTGCGAGATTGCTACTTGACCATGTCCTGCAAATGGAAGGGAAAACTGTTAGAGTGGTATACTCATATTCTTTTTGTGCTTTCCCCCCTTTCTCTGGCTGTTTGCACCAAACCAGTCCCTCAGTTCTAGAGGTCTCAGATATATACTTTAAGTAGTATGGGTTAGTAATAGGCTTCAAAACCAAGGGAAAGCTATCATTGCCTTTCCAGATCTCTTGCAGACTGGTAGAAATCTGTGAAGGCAATGCCACCTTGCTTCTCCAGTCTGCAGAAGAGCATTGGATACCACTCCCAAGCAATTTGTTAACTATTTGTGCTCAGTATATCTGGTAGTTCTGACTCTTCTTCTCCTGTTGGCTTCTCAGGTTTTTTCCCCTCCCCTTTCTGACCCTGATCTTAAATTTCTGCTTCTGGGTAGTTACAGTAGAGTCTCACTTATCCAACATAAACGGGCAGGCAGAACGTTGGATAAGCGAATATGTTGGATAATAAGGAGAGATTAAGGAGAAGCCTATTGAACATCAAATTAAGTTATGATTTTACAAATTAAGCACCCAAACATCATGTTATACAACAGATTTTACCGAAAAAGTAGTTCAATAAGCAGTAATGTTATGTTGTAATTACTGTATTTATTTCTTTCTTTCTGATATTTCTACCCCGCCCTTCTCCCCAAGGGGACTCAGGGCGGCTTACACAACTGGCAGGATCGCTACCAGTATATCATAATACAATAAAATAATACAACAAAATTAGCACCAAAATATCACGTTATATTGAAAACATTGACTACAAAAATGCATTGGATAGTCCAGAACGTTGGACAAGCGAATGTTGGATAAGTGAGACTCTACTGTATATGTTTCTCTTTTATATCTCAAACTGAGAAAGAAGGTGCAGTTATCCACCAGGGTCGGGGCCAGGCTGTGGCGCAGGCTGGTTAGTAGCCAGCTGCAATAAATCACTCTGACCAAGAGGTCATGAGTTCGAGGCCAGCCCTTGGCGGAATGAGCACTCGACCATGAAAATAAAACAAATAGTCCCTGCTTGTTGCTGACCTAAGCAACCTGAAAGATAGTTGCATCTATCAAGTAGGAAACTTAGATACCACTTATATGTGGGGAAGCTAATTTAACTAATTTACGACACCCTAAAAATTGTCCAGCAAGCATTGGGAATGAGGAAGTTGCTGTCGCTGTGGATGATGAAGCAGCTGCTCCCCCTATGGCCGGAATTGAGCATACCCTCAGGAAGCTGGAGAAGTTTAAATTACCTCTATGTCTGTCTCTGTTCTATGTGTATATGGCATTGAATGTTTGCCAATTATGTGTATATTGTGATCTTCCCTGAGTCCCCTTCGGGGTGAGAAGGGCGGAATATAAATACTGTAAATAAATAAATAAATAAAGTGCAAGACCTCCATGGATGTGGGAAAACATGACAAAGAAAACCCTTAAAAAAAATTAAAATCGGAGACAACACTTCTCTAGAAATCTGTAGGCCCATGACTTTTTAGTCAGCCGCAGCTGGAATTTCTCTAGGAATGTCCATATTCTCCAGCATGACTTTATGAGCTATTTCTATAGAGTTGCCCTGGCGGGTCTAGAAATTCCTGTAGAGAACCTTTTAACCAAATCTGCAAATAGTCAGATCCACAAAAGTAAAACTTGTAAATGTAGAAAGCTGACTGCAGTTTCTTGTCAGTCTTCTCCCAGGCTCTTTCTATACCACTGTATAAAATCCACATTACCTGATTTGAACTGGATTATATGGCAGTATGGATTCAAGGCCCTTCCACACAGCCATATAACCCAGAATATCAAGGCAGAAAATCCCACAATATCTGCTTTGAACTGGGTAATCTGAGTCCACACTGCTATATATTCTAATTCAAAGCAGAAAATGTGGGATTTTATTCTGCTGCGTGGAAGGGCCCATAGATAACCCTCAGATAATGTGGATTTTCTGCTGTGATAACACGGATCATCTGGCGGTGTAGAAGGGGCCCCAACTAATTTTCTCTTTTCAGGGCCCTTCCACAAGGCCCTGTATCCCAGAATAACTAGGCAGAAAATCCCACATTATCTGGGTGTGGACTCAGATAACCCAGTTCAAAGCAAATATTGTGGGATTTTCTGCCTTGATATTCTGGGATATAGGGCTGTGTGGAAGGGCCTTCAGAGGTATTGTTTCCTTGTTGAATTCTGTAAGGCTTGCTTCCTTCACTAACCTGTTGTTGTTGTTTTTGTTTATTATTATTATGTTTATTATATCTATTTATGTATACCCCACTTTATCTCTCCTGAAAGAGACTCAAAGCAGCTTAACATAAAAGCACTAGCATACAATTTAAAAATATGCAAATATACAAACATTAAAACAGGATTAAATATAAACAGTATTAAAAATTCCCAGTTAAAAGCAATTAAAACATATTCAGCGTTGATCTTTATCAAACATTTAACTTTCCTGCTTCCTGTGCTAAACATCTTGATGTCTATATCTTAACTAAATCTTTCATTTCTAAATGATTAACCTTCCAAGTGATTTAGCTGCCAAAATAGAGAAGTCGGTCACATTATTTACAAAGATTATTGAGAGCTCCCCAGTGTTCTCTTAGACCTGGAGAAGTGTGTTGAACTTTTGCAAATTCGGAAAGACATTTGGTTCCTAGCCATAAAGGTTACATAGAACTTCCAGACTCAGAAACAATTGAATACAAGTTACAGGAAAGCTACAACAAACAAGATTTACTGCCTTCCTGTCGGGCAGGCAGCTGGTTGGCCCTTGGGAAAAACAGGATACTGAATTCAATCAAGCTTTGGCTGGTTCCAGTGTTCCCTTGTTTATGTTGGGATGCAAAAGACGTTTCAAGGGAGAAAAGTCTCCTGAACATAGTGGTGAACTTTAGAGGGACTTGGAAAAACAACAAGTTCATCTCAAACAGCCAGTCCCTGCGTTCTGTAGGGCAAGACCATTGTAGTTGAGATGTGTACATGGAAAAGACCTAACAAGATTGATCACCATCAGAAGAGTCCTAAGTTCTAGGTCCTAATCCTCACTATGCAGTACATTTTGAACATGACAATATCTCTGGAGTTTTGAAATGTTAAAAGTAGTGTCTCCTTCCTACAACAATGTGGTGTGCATATCTGCGCCTTCAAGTTGCCTGTTGACTTATGGCGACCCCACAAATTTCATAGGGTTTCCTTAGGCAAGGAACACTCGGGTGATTTTGCCACTCCCTGGTAGCTTATCTTTATTCTCACTGTCCTCACACCACCATTGCAGGCTTCTGTGCTACAGTTGTGAAAAAGTGAAATGCTAAATGGTGAACGAATTAACTATCTATATATAAAAGAGCGATGGAATCCCGGCGACCAACGAAACTAAAGGCCCCCCCAACCTCGAAAATTGACAGCACAACCCCTCATCCATGCCTCTAGGTTGATACAACAAAAAGAAAAGAAAAATAAAGTCCTACTTAGAGGGAGAGGAATAATTGTTTTTTATCCAATTGCTGCCAGTTGGTCTCCTAGCAACCCACTCAGCCCAGGGGACAGGCAGAGTTAGGCCTCACTTAGGCCTCTTCCACACTGCCTATAAGATACAGATTATCTGATTTGAACTGGATTATCTTCCACTGCCATATAATCCACTTCAGTGTGCATTTTATACAGCTGTGTAGAAGAGGCCTTATATAATCCAGTTCTAAGCAGAAAATATAAGATTATAAATATACAGTAGAGTCTCACTTATCCAACATAAACAGGCCGGCAGAACGTTGGATAAGTGAATATGTTGGATAATAAGAAGGGATTCAGGAAAAACCGATTAAACATCAAATTAGGTAATCATTATACAAATTAAGCACCAAAACATCATGTTATACAACAAATTTGACAGAAATAGTAGTTCCATGTGCAGTAATGCTACGTAGTAATTACTGTATTTACAAATTTAGCACCAAAATATCACGATATATTGAAAACATTGACTACAAAAATGGCTTGGATAATCCAGAAGCTTGGATAAGCGAGGCTTGGATAAGTGAGACTCTACTGTACTTTATTTCCCATACCACCATACTTGGCCACAGCAACGCGTGGCTGGTCACAGCTAGTCCTTATTTATAGGAAGTCAAGTTTGTTATGCAGTAGCCACACATTTACATAACCCTAACCCTAAAGCAAGGATTTGTATCAAACCTCACATCTGCTAGAAACGTTAAGACAGTTGTGATAGACATGTCTGAGATTGACTTATCTGGCATCAGTTTTGCTTTGCATCAGAGTTTTCGAAACATTTCATGTTGATGACAGACTATTTTTATACAAGCATCATTTTGCGACACAGTAATTCAATGTTACTGGCAAACCAGAGGTCAAACCAACCCCTTGTAACAAATGCAAACACATATATAAATTGTAATAGTGAAGTGTATCAGGACATAACACATCTTCATGAAATCTTTTCATTTGTATTTTTAAAGCATATAATATAATATAATATAATATAATATAATATAATAATAACTTTATTTTTGTATCCCGCCTCCATCTCCCCAAGGAGACTCGGAGCAGCTTACATTATATTCTATGATGTTGACTCAGGATGAGCCCGGTCAACATCATAGAATATAATCACATTAAAATACATACACAGTATCATAAAACAGAATAAAACAACAACAATTATAAACAACATAACAGTTGTGATAGAATAAAAGCAATCTCAAAACCAACCATCAACGAGCCTGTAATAAAGTCCATTTCTAGGCATGGATGGGCAGGCTGGTGCTACTCACTTTTGAAAATAGGGTTAATGGATAAAGTGCACAAGCCCAATGAGTAAGGGTTAGCAATGTAAGTTGGGGAATAATATCTTTGGGTAGAGGTATATGATTTACTGTTTATTGCATATAAACTCAGAGGTTTCTTATTACATTCATGCAACACAATAGCTGACATACTGACATGCCGTGACACACAGTTTGGAAAGCTTTGTTCTACATAGAAGATGTAAAATGGCCCCTTGTGATGCTTTTGTCATATTGTTAAAATTCCCATGGAGCTGCTTAGGGTGCATTAGAGGCAGTTTCTTCTAAGGTGCAAATATTTCAAAAGGAAAGACTGACTGGCTAGATGTCCACATAGCCCCCTCCCATCCCAGCCTTAACTTAAACATGTTATGTCAGTTACTGACATGAACATTACAAGACAGCTGGGTATACAAAAAGTAGTCCACAAAACACGTCAGCATGATCGTCACATGCTGAGAATAGCTCTCTCTCTCTCTCTCTCTCTCTCTCTGCATCTTGCCAATGTGATTTTACTTGTTGGTGGGACAATAATAATAAATAATAATAACTTTATTATTCTATCCCACCACCATCTCCCCAGAGGGACTCGGGGCAGCTAATTTATTTATTTATTTATTTACAGCATTTATATTCCGCCCTTCTCACCCCGAAGGGGACTCAGGGCGGATCACATTACACATATAGGCAAACATTCAATGCCTTTTAACATAGAACAAAGACAAGACAAACATAGGCTCCGAGCGGGCCTCAAACTCATGACCTCCTGTTCAGAGTGATTCATTGCAGCTGGTTGCAGCTGGCTTGCTCTCCAGCCTGCGCCACAGCCCGGGCCCAACTAACACAGGACAAAAGCCCGAAAGCAGTAATAAATTACAACAAATAACAACATATTACAATGAATAAAAACACAGTAAAATCGACATTGTGCAAGAACAATACAATAGAGATAAAAACTCATTTAAAACTTACAATGAGTAAAAAGAATCAAAACAAATTATTCAGGTGCTCCTTCTAAGTTTTTTCTTGTAAAAGGAACAGGGAGGCTGGGTAGTGCTATATTGGATTCCCTTTGCGGCTTAGATCAGTGACTAATCCTGCCTGAAAAAGATTTACAGAGTTCAGGCAATGCTGTACAAACTTTTTGGCCTGTTGCTTTGGGTTCCTTGTTGCCTTCATTAGTTTCCTTGATGTTGCAAACTTTTATAGAGTTGAAAGGTGGGCGGTGACATGCGTTGATTCATATTCCACTTAATTTTGGGCTTGAGAACTTAGCTTCACATTGGCACGAGCCTAGCATCTTCCATTGGCAGCAGGTTAACTCAAGGGATGCACAGCATGACATATGTGACACATACCTGTCTATCTTCTGACAACTTGCTGCCTCATCCCACCTGCTAGAATCTGTGGTGATCTCAGTCTGGGCCATCCCTAGGCAGAGGATAATTTTCTTAACTATAGATGTGGTTAACCCCATGAATTGGTATGATACCCCTGGTACATCTTTCTTTGACAGGCATTTGAGCTGGCAACTGGCGATTACCTCTTTGAACCTCACTCAGGCGAGGATTATACCAGGGATGAAGGTAGAGTGCTCTAGTTGTTTGAATCAGTGGGAATGGGGTATATAATGTTGGGAAATTGATTTTACTGGGGATTGTTTATTTCAAATTATGGGCACTAATGGGTAATTTCCCAAAAGATACAACACACTGAAGGGTTTGCCTTCTGCTCAAGTTGGCCTTTTCTTCTTCAGCAGATCTGATTTTAAAAAGGAAGTGGAGTAGAAAAGGAATTACAAAACAGAGCCATGAAGCAAAGTTGTTGTTTTTTAAATTGTGCCTTCAAGTTTATTCCAGTGTAAGATGATCTTCTCATAGAATTTTCTTGGCAAGATTTATTCTAAGGAGGTTTGTGCCCTTGCCTTCCTCTGTGTTTCAGGGATCACACAGTGGGCTTCCATGACCAAGCAAAGATTTGAACCCTTTTCTTCCAAAGTCCTAGCTCAGCACTTAAACTATTGCAGCCCACTGCCAATGATAGTTAAGAAGGTACATCAATCAACATTTGTGAGGCTGTTATTCCAAGATCACCACACATAATTGTCTCCACATGCCCTCTTTTTATTGGACGGAAACCCAGCTTGCGCTCCTTGCTCAGTTCCCATCTATGCAAGTTGCTAAGATCTGGAGCATAGTCTCCCAACAGCATAGTTGTTGAGTGTGACATGGCTGTGTTACTGGCTTAACAGGGAAGATTATTCCCATCGCAAGGCCTGTAGCTTCTGTGCGTTCTGTTTTTCAGATCATATTGCTCACATTGTTGAATTGTTGGGCGACATCCCTCCACACTTTGCTCTTTCGGGGCGCTATTCGCGTGAGTACTTCAACCGAAGAGGTAAGTTGGCAAATGTTAATTTTGCTGTGTTGGAGGATATGTTTTGGAAGGGTCAATATTGTATTGTTTTTACCACTGTTCACTGCGGTATCATCATCATCAGCAACAGCATCATCATCTCTGGTGCATGTGGTTTTGGTCTCCCAATAATAATAATAATAATAATAATAATAAAAATAACAACAACTTTATTTTTATACCCCGCCACATCTCCCCAATGGGGACTCGGAGCGGCTTACATGGGGACCAAGCCCGAAAACATACAACAATAAAATGATAAAACAATTTTTCCAACAGTAAAACATCAATATCAATAAAACCATCATAGTAATCAACATATAGCATAAAATATTAAAAGCAGGAGAGTAAAACAAGGATCTGGGCCAAAGTGCAAAATATATCAAAATGGGAGAGGTAGTTTCTCAGTAAAGTGCAAAATAGTAGTGGCAGAAAAACCTGTAGTTGGATGGGCAGATAGTTCAACCTAATAATTATCTGAGAGGAGTTGTGAAAAGTGGGGCACATAGATGAAATGAATAAAATCAGGGATTGGGTGGGATCCAGTCAGAAAATGTGGAGGCTCTGCTTCTCCTGATTTATGGTAAAGGCTAAGATGACCACCCTATTTATTGGAAATGGGGTTCTAGCATGCTTTCATGCACAAGAACCATAACCACCATGGTAGTGTTTAAAATATGGTGTGTAACCCATATTTTTTGTTTAAATTAACATCAGAATTTAATCTTGTGTACAATCCTTGTTCATCTAGGCTTGTATGAAAGAATGTAGTGAGGGGAACCAATTGGAGGAGGAGTTGCCCTAGATGGGGAAGGCCAAAGGGCTTCTTCACATTTGTACAGTATTTTGAGGCTGACCTGGAATAGGCTGTGACCATAAGAACATAGAGAATAGGGCTGTGCAGAGACCCAGGACTAAGCATCAGGCTTAAGAAACCACTGTTTGTGGCATCCTTTCCTTTTAAGGATGCTACAAACAGTGGTTTCTTAAGCCTGATGCTTTAACCCAGGGCTAGCTGAAGGAGATTAAAGAAAAGGATGCCAGAAACAGTGGTTTCTTAAGCTTGATGCTTTAACCCAGGGCTAGATGAAAGAGATTAAAGGAAAGGATGCCAGAAACAGTGGTTTCTTAAACCTGATGCTTTAACCTAGGGCTAGCTGAAGGAGATTAAAGGAAAGGATGCCAGAAACAGTGGTTTCTTAAGACTGATGCCCTAAAAATGATGGAAATGAGAGCCTCGTAAGTTCCCCATTGCCACCGATGGGCCAGATCTTCCCGAATCTTTTGGCTGCCAAACTAAAAAACTGATTTCTCCCTGGCAGAATTTGGGGGCCTCCCGAAAAACAAATCGAAAGGGCCACCAAAATTGCACACCCCTAGTAGAGAAAGAACATAATGTCAAACAGAGGTTTTAATGTCTTTCAGATTTTTTATTTTTAAATGACAACATTTCTTCTTGCTGTAGATAGACATTTGAACACATAATGGGGTAGTGTCTTGAAAAGATTCCCTTTAGCACCTTGCATAACTTGAGCACTTTTGTTTCTACCAACGATTTCTTGAGTAAGATATATAACTTATACAACATTTCTCAGTGTGTGTACATTGCCAGATTCTCTCTCAGTGTGAAATGGGCACAACTCTGACCGTTGCTCTTTCTTCACCAGGGGAACTGCGGCACATTAAGAACCTGAAACACTGGGGCCTGTATGAAGTCCTGGTGGAGAAATACGAGTGGCCTCTTGAGCAAGCGGCCCAGTTCACAGACTTCCTCTTGCCCATGATGGAATTCCTCCCAGAAGAGCGCAGCACAGCCGCCCAATGTCTGGAGCACCCTTGGCTCAACTCCTAATCCTGAAAGGACTGGTTGCTCATAGAAAGGAAACCCCTGCTCATGAGGATTTCCCTGGTAGAGGGATCCTTGTCCCCTCAGAGAGGCGAAGTAGGAGGTTTGTGTTTTCTCCAGGGCTTCTCCTTCTCCCCACTCTGTGATTCGAGACGGCTGCTCCAGCCAACAGTTTACATGGTGGACTAGATCCCCAGAAGCCAGGTGATCATTTTGCCGCCAGTTCCAAAGCACCCATCATCTCTTGTCTTGTCTCCTTTTCTCTGGAGATGTTGCCTTCTTGGAGTGATCAATAGCCATCTTTTTCTTTTTGGACTGCCCTTGACTGATGTTGTTTGATTCTTTTGTTTTGTTTCATTTGTCATGGGAGTCCTTGCAGTTTACTTCCCCCAACCCTCATGAACACCAGAGTGGATGTGAAGCAGTGCAAGAGGAAAAGTTCTCATCGTGTGTGAGTGTGGTACAGGAAACATGCATGTGGGTGATCTGGAAGAGGTACCTGGATGTTTGCGTGGTAAGATGGAAGTGATGGAATCACCTCGCCATTTAAACCTAGAGTGGACGTGATGTATGCCCCTTCTTTGTCCAACGGTCCAAACCGAGGAAATGTGGCCTTTCTTGCGTAAACAGATGAATCTGATGTAGCCTTGGTCTGGTTGGTCAATGATAGGGCTACTTGGGAAAACAGGAGAAGGTAGGTAGCCCCAAAAAGAAAGTAGTAGTAAGTTAAATAAGTGGCAAAGGGGAAGGTAAGGAGTTGTTTCTAGAGGGTTGTCTACCTTCTAGCATCTCATATAGCTGTCTATACAGGCACTGACTGAGGAGCATTTCTAATTGTGATGAATTCATTAGGGCGCTTCCATATTTGCAAGTCCTTTTCCCCACTGCTTGTATGTATTATGCTGTCGTCTCTAACACTTCCCAGGAACTCAGTTCCAAATATCTGCTCATAATTTGATATTCCGAAGAAAATTAGCTGTGTATATTTGAGTTTGGGTGACTACCTTCCAGTACATCTCCTGTGTGTGTCCCGTCACCCGCTAACATTGTTACCATCTGAAGCGGTTACTGCATTTCTATTTAACATGTTTATTACCTGTGATGACTTTCTCATGAGAAAACAGCTACTTCGTGCCTTTTGAGAAAAAGCCAGTTTGCTGCATGTGATGAAGGACTGAAGAGACTGGAGCTAAAAGAAGACCCTCCCAGTAGCAGGCCTGTAGCGAGGGGGGGGGGAGTTAGGGGTTCAAACCTCCCCCCCCCCTCCCGAATTTTTTCAGGTTATAAAAAAAACCTGGTTTATTCATGAATTTTAACTGGTTAACCAAATCCCCATGCTAAATCTATGAGACGCAAAACATTAAGAGTCCCTCCAGGCATTATCTCAAGCAGATATTGACAGGTTTGTAGTGGGGGGGGGGGGGGTGCCAGGGGTTCAACACCCCCCCCCTCCAAATTTTTTTTCTGGCTACGGCCCTGCCCAGTAGCAGTGGTTTCTAGTCTTGTTTGTTAGAATACATGCTGGCCATAGTTTGCTAGGTTTTGGGGGACATCATGTCCGGTAGCAGGATAAGAAAGCCACAGTGGGTTAGGCAAAGTGGAGTCCCCAAAGTCATTATTGTGACTCTCAGGCCACTGAAGGTATGACCGCCCTCCCCCCAGATACCCTCTGGGGTGTTTAGCTGATATTTTTTTACCAAGGTTTAGATTCCTTGAGCCATTTTAGGTCCAGAAAATGCCTTTTTTAACCAGGAAGAAATCTATCCAGGGCTTAGAGCACTAGGAAACTGCTCCTCCACAGCCCCAGAGGCCATTGGGAGTATTCCCCTTGAAGTCTCCTAATGCAACCCTTTACCCTCCTATAGTTGCCCACTCCTGCACTATGTTGTAGCCTCCTCCCCCCAAGGTTATGATCAGAATAAGCTAAAGAAAAGGCATGGGATCATTGTAAAAAGATCCCTGGAGCCAATTTTAACACACCCTACCCCACAACATTGCTCACTTGATTGATCCCCAAGATAGCATCTAAACTACAGTAGGTTGAGCCATTTATTTAATTAAAAAGTACATTCAACCCACCTCTGTCAACAGTACTGGCACCTAACTGTTGCCTTCTCCCCTTCTTGCATGCTGAAGTCTTAGCTTGCTGTAGGGTGTAGCATTACCCTAGGGGACCTCCTTTAAGCCAAAGTTGGGTTCAGGACAACTTGGCGTTAGAAAAGTGAGACATTTCCTTGCACTTCAGTCTCTTGAGGGGAAAAATAAGCCATGGTGTTTGCTGCGGATGTGGTCCATGTGTGCTAGTGTTGGGGGAGTATGTATGTGTGTGTGTGGTTGTTCTGAATCCCCCCTGTGCTGTTACAGGGACTGAATTTAAGACTTTTCATTAAAAGATTTGCGATAGCCTCTGTCTCCTCCTCTCTTAGAGCATGATATAATCAATCATGGTAACGAATGAGGAAAACTGATCCACAGCTGCTCCTTAATTTTTACAAGGGAAGAGGGCTATGAGGATTATACCCTTATGAAGAATTTTTGCAATTTAGGTGTTCTGCTCCTTCCCACACATTTGTCATAGAACAAGATAAGAGCTGTGGAAAACTGAAAGTCCCAAAAATTAATGTAATTCAGGAGCCTGGCAGTATCAGCTTCTCATTTGAAGGAACCAGTCAAGGGTTACAAGGTGTCTGCTGATGGATAAGCAAGACTCCCATGAGGATCACAGTGCGTCTTCAGGCACAAAACTGCTTTTTCTCCTTGCCTATTAAGATTGGCTGTATACTTTGAAGGGCATGCAGCTTCTGGTCACTAGCACAAACATAAATGTTACATCAAAATATTCTTCTTATCCTATTTAATCATCTGGAAACATAGCTCCTTGATGCAGGATCTGAGGCTATAGTTTAATTCAGGGGTCCCCAAACTAAGACCTGAGGGCCCTTCAAAGTCATTTATCTGGCCCTTGCCCTCAGTTTTAGACTTAGGCTCACGCAAAGTCTGAAACGACTTGAAGGCACACAACAACAACAATCCTAATCAGCTTGACTATCTCATTGGCCAGAAGCAGGCCCACACTTCCGATTGAAATCCTGATAGGTTTATGTTGGTTAAAATTGTTTTTAATTTTAAATATTGTATTGTTCTTTCATTGTTGTTGTTGGGTTTTTTTTGCACTACAAATAAGACATGTGCATAGGAATTTGTTCATATTTTTTTCCAAATGATAATTCGGCCCAACAGTCTGAAGGATTGTGGACCAGCACTCTGCTTAAAAGGTTTGAGGAATCCTGGTTTAATCTGAAAGGGTGATTTAAAAAAAAAACTATTATCATCTAAAAATTAAGAACATACAGCTAAATGGCAAAATAAATATTTTTGGTACCATCCTATTCTTTGGACACCTAGATTTTGCCTGAAACCAACTCTTTCCAAACCAGGTAATCCTGGCCACTAAACCCACATGCAGTCTTTACTTACATCTGTGAGTTTCTCAAAAATATTAGCTTAGGAAAGGAAGCTAGGACTCGTAGCAATGGGTTCAAATTACAGGAAAGGAAATTTCACCTGAACATTAGGAAGAACTTTCTGACCGTAAGAGCTGTTCAACAGTGGAACATTCTGTCTTGGAGTGTGGTGGGGGCTCCTCTTTGGAGGCTTTTAAGCAGAGGCTGGATGGCCGTCTGTCAGGGGTGCTTTGATTCTGCTTTTCCTGCATGGCCAATAAGGTCTCTTCCAACTTCCAACTCTCATAGAAGGAGCCCCCCAGTGGCGTAGTGGGTTAAAGCCTTGTGACTTGAAGGTTGGGTTGCTGACCTGAAGGCTGCCAGGCTCAAATCTAACCCGGGGAGAGCATGGATGAGCTCCCTCTATCAGCTACAGCTCCATGCGGGGACATGAGAGGAGCCTCCCATCAGGATGGTAAAAACATCAAAACATCTGGGCGTCCCCTGGGAAACGTCCTTGCAGACGGCCAAATCTCTCACTCCAGAAGCAACTTGCAGTTTCTCAAGTCGCTCCTGACACGGAAAAAAAACTCTCATAGAATAATAAGAGTTGGAAGAGATCATGTGGGCCATCAAGTTTGCAAATCTCTTAGAGAAAACATTCCTTCCAACTTCTATGTGATGCAATCCATCCTGTGCCAGGAGCCCATCTTCGTGGAAAAGCAGGCCATGGTCCAAGAAGTCAAATCATTCTTGATGACAGCATTTACAGAGCCAGTTGTTCACCTCTATTTTTCTCATTCTTCCTGGGCCGCATCATGCAACTGGGAGATGAAAAGACAACCGGGATATTACGACCCTTTAGTTTTCTCCAAGGAGCTTCAAAATCGCTTCTGATATTTTGTAGACTATGCCTTGCAGCATCTTTGGTTCCCAAATGAACCAACATCCCAAAGGGTCAGTCTGATGAGGAGTCTCATCAGCGAGTCAGTTACATAGTGGATTTTTGCCCCAGGAAAATAGCATAATTCTTGAGGCATCCTGTCATGTTTGCAAATCAGCGCTTCTATTCCTCTTAGGAGAGAGTCTCCTACTATCCTACTATGTTTTCTCTGGGGAGTGACAGGGTCCCTTTCCTGTGTTGACTCTGGTAAGATGCAGATCTCATGAGAATTGACCTTGTTTATTCCTGCTCCTCTTCATTTTCGACTGAATTCTGCAGCTCTGAACTATCCGCTTCCTCAGAGATATCATTCTTGAATTCATCAATCCACTCAGCTGTGTCCAAGAACTGCTCATCCTCCCCAGAGTGTTCTTGTCCTGCATCATTTATGAATGGGGAAAGAGCTTCCACTCGATTCTGTAACTCCAGATTCTGTTTGTGAACTGCTCCTCCTCCTCAGAGACATCCAGCATGCATTCATCAAGGAAAGCCCACTCAGTTGTATCCAAGAACCTCTCATCCTTGCTAACATGTTCTAATTCCTCATATCATCTCTTGACAGGGTAGAGAACTTCAAAGTGATTCAGTAATTCCAGATTCCCAGAACAATACTTGGTCCTCCTCCTGCTTCTTCTGTGTGTTACATTCCTCCAAGCATCAACCTCCTCCACATTTGAAGTTACCTTCTCTTAGCTATTCTCTGTAGGTTCAGTTGATAAGTGTTGTACGTCTAAGATGGTCTACTGAGATGTTTCCAAGTAAAACTCAAGCTCCTTGTTGTCCTTAAGTGTAGAGATTCGTGCCTCCAGTTGCTGGATCTTCCCAACCAGAAAAGCAACTGGTTTGCATTTGCTGTTGATGTAGTTTGCCAGGTGTTCTTGCAAAACGACAAACATTCCACAGGTCCTGCGGATGATTGCAGCTCCATCTTCCCACTCTATAATTGGGTGATGTAGGTTAAAAGCAGGAACTTTTCTCAGAATTCTTATCCCTCTCTTTAAAACACCGCAGTAATCTCCTATTTTACTTTATTCAGAGCAGAATGCACACAAGCCAACTAAACCAGTCAAAACGGGTCCCCAAATGTTTAGGATTTTTGGGAGTTGAAGGCCAAAAGCATCTGGGGACTCCAGGTTGAGAACCACTGCATTGAACCAATATTAGAGCTTTAAAAAAACACCACTTTACAAAGAAATACCCAGCCTTTAAACAAGAAACAAACACTCAGATTTCAAGCATACTCCAAAAGTTAAGGTTTTCCCAAGTAACAGTTCACCTCCTGCTCTATTGTATGATTCACGTACAATCCATTTCTTTATACATTCCTACTAGACCATCTAAAAGAGACATATATGACAAGATCTCACAACTGTATTTATTTAATTTGCTGAGGAAACGCCAACTCAAACACTATGTACAGAAGGTGAATGTTGTGCTTGGACACTTTGGAGTGGAAGGACCTGCTCCATTTATAGACAACAGATTTTATTTTCAGCAGTAGGGAGCGAACATTGCTTCAGCTTCATGTTGTCACTGGAAAAAAATGAGGGTAAAAGAGTTAACTTACAACTTTGACCAAGCTTATTTTTCCCGTTATGCCCACTTACATTTCAGTATGTACAGAAACTTTTTTTAAAAGGGGAGAAATACCCTCAAGGATAGCAAATCCCCTTCTACTCTGCCAGATAATCCAGGCTATCAAAGCAGAAAATCCACATGATCTGACTTGAACTGTATAATCTTAGGCCCCTTCCACACATTATCGGCTTTGAGGAGCCCCAGTGGCGAAGTGTGTTAAAGCACTGAGCTGCTGAACTTGCAGACCAAAAGGTTGCAGGTTCAAATCCCGGGAGCGGAGTGAGCGCCCACTGTTAGCTCCAGCTTCTGCCAACCTAGCAGTTCGAAAACATGCCAATATGAGTAGATCAATAGGTAACGGCACTCCATGCAGTCATGCCGGCCACATGACCTTGGAGGTGTCTATGGACAATGCCGACTCTTCAGCTTAGAAATGGAGATGAGCACCAACCCCCAGAGTCAGACATGACTGAACTTAACGTCAGGGGAAACCTTTACCTTTTCTTATCTGCTTTGAACTGGAATATATGTCAGTGTGGAATGAGATATCCCAGTACAAAACAGATGTGGGATTTTCTGCCTTGATATTTTTGGATATAAGGCTGTGTGGAAGGGCCCTGAGTCTACACTGCCATATAATCCAGTTCAAAGCAGGAAATGTGGATTTTATATGACAGTGTAGAAGGGGCCTGACTTTTAACTGGTCTCTGCTTCTGGGTACTTCAAGAAGCCCCACTGACTTTCTCGAGGTTCGAGAAGGGAAGAGCTAAGCTTACATCAATCTTGCTGTCCATCTCTCCCTATTTCCTGCATTACATTTCATTCCTAAAGATGGCATAAACTACCAGGAGACATATAAACATGGTTTGTCATAATGGGTTAACTTTTTTTCTTTGAAAACAGTTTGCTTCTTGTCCCACCACTGTTCTTATTAAAGACTGTAAGCAATATGTTAGAAGCAGCAACATATTATTTTCAACTTCTGCTAGAAATGTCTACCTCAGCTTTCTGAGGATTCAATCTTGCACACACCATGCCCTCACCTTAAAAGGTTTCTGGTTATGTATATGTAAAATAAAACATTCAATATAGTATGTGAGCTTATTGAATAGTTTCAGTTATACCCAAAGAGCTTTGAATAACATAGAACAGAGATCCTCAAACGTTTTAACCACAGAGTCAAACAGTTGGAGGGTCAGACTATAGTTTGAAAAAAACATGAACACATTCTTATGCACACTGTATATATCTTTTGGTAGTGCAAAAAAGAAAGAAAGAATACAATATTTAAAATGAAGAACAATTTTAACCAGCATAAACTTACCAGTCTTTCAATGGGAAGTGTGGGCCTACTTTTGGCTGATGAGATAGTCAAGTTAATTAGGATTGTTGTTGTGTGCCTTCAAGGCATTTCAGATTTAGGGCGACTCTAAGTCTAATGTTTAGACTAGGGGCTGAGTCAATGGCCTTGGAGGGTTGCATCCAGCCCCTGGTTTGTGAACCCCTTCTATAGAATAATGCACAAGGACCTATTGCTTTCTCTAGGCCCCCAGTTTGTTTCCATGGTCAACCTCTACCAAATGTTGACTACAGAATTGTGCAAGAGGTATAGAGGGTACATTTCTTTAGGCATCACCACGCCCTTCTGCATGATCCTATTGTAGATTTTTGCTGGAGGCCAAGGGCAAAATCCATTTCAGGTAATTAAAATAGAGTTCCACATTACACACAAAAACCAGGCCCTGGAACAGGCTCCTCATTCCAGAGTGAACATGAAACAGGCTTCTCATGCAATATGTGGGTCTATAAGAAAACAAAATCTAAACATTTTGATGATACCAGGAGGCACAAAAAAGCCTAATGCATGTAGCCATCCTGTCTATCTTACCTGCATCAAGCCAAGATCTGTCTTCTTGATATGTTTCAGAATTGACTGAACTGCTTCTGAGGTGGTTCCCTGGCCGCCAATATCTAGGGTATGGGTCTGGGGAGATGAAATAAAAGAATTATGGTACATTCTCTAAACCCCATTCACAGTATTGCAGTGTAGCTAAATCAGAATACAAAATGTACTGTATAGCCTTCCCTGAGATAAAACATTTTCAGAACTTGGAGCCCATTTAGTTCAAATACACAGTTTAGAAGCCAATTCTTGAGTATTTTGCTATATATTTCTACAATCTGAGGGCTGGAGAGTAATCCACTTCAGTAGCTCAGGTCATGCCCCTCTGTAATGGACCCTCGCCTACCAACTGGAGATCAATAATCACATTATTAGTCAAACCTCCAGTAGAACAATGGGGATGTTTCTATACTATGGCACTTCCCCTGTCATACAGAACTGTAGTCTGGGTTCAGTAGGGATTTTACCAAATTAAAAAAGCTAAGGTATGGCTTTCCGCAAGTGAAACGCACTTGGTTGCTAAGTGAGGCCTACACTTCTTGACCTGCAACCCCACAAACACATGACAGTTTTTGTAGCTCAGAACCCTCCAAAGCAACTGCCTGAAATAAAAGGCATTATTGTATGAAACTGTTTCTCTGTAGGTCCTGAGGACAGAATTCTTACATGTGGAGGGAGAAAAAAGTGAAGGAAATAAGCTGCTTTTTCCCATGCTCAGTCAACTCACACCAGCTAACTAGGAGATAGTGGTGGGATCAGGGTACCTCTTTTTTGACACTGCATTCAATGGTGCAGAAAGAAATGACACTACCTACAGAACTGGCATTGTTTCCTACCACTACTCTACAGGTGGATTGGGAATGGAGGAATTCTGCATATGCTATTTTTGCACACTTGTTTTAGACGTTTCCACTATTAAAGGAATTCCCATGCCAAAGAAGCACTGACTTCAGATATTTCCACTACTGCAGCTTGTGATCATGCGCTTAAAAAACCTTGCAGATCAGACGGCCCCTTGTCTCAGGATTTCCCTGGCCCATTTGCAGGCTGCTTGTTAACATCAGACAACTTCCCACTCTGCCATCTTTGATTCATCATAATTTCTTTAGTAATTATTCCAACCTGAACATGGACCCATATCTTGGAATGCCAAGGCCTGCTGTGTATTCATTCCAGGATGAACATGAAACCAACTGGAAATATTTAGCACAACTTTAAAAAACCACACATTATGACTCTGACTCAGAGAATCCCTTTTTAGCAGGTTCCCAAATGTCTTGATTCACAATTGGTCCAAGAAGAGAAAAAGGACAACTCACGACTGGATCATCCATAGAGGCCAGGACTGCCTTGCGGATAACAGATGCGTAGTTGTGCAATCTGAAATGGAAAACAGATCAAAAGGATAAATGCCAACCTAAATGCCCCCTCTATCCATCCCATTCCATTTCCACTGATTGGGATATTGATTCAATTCATCTTTATCTCATCCTTCCTGCAAGTAGCTCAAGGCAGCATGTGTTGCACTCTCATGTTATCCTTGAAATGCTATGTTGACCCACTGCTCAGACTACTGACACCTATGTTTTATAGCAAAGCCACTATTAGAAGGCATGCCTCCTTATAGGAAAATCCCTTACCCCTCAATCCCTCTCAATTATGAACTGGAATTAACTAGATCTGAGCAGCAGTGTTACAGCTGCTTCTGGGGATCAGGAGAGGAGGGAAAGGGCCAGAGCACTTACTTGAGATGGTCCAGCATCATGCAGCCAGCTAGCAGTGTAGCAGTAGGGTTGGCAATGTTCTTGCCAGCAATGCTCTTGCCAGTATTGCGTGTGGCCTGGAAAGATAAGGGAGGGGGGAAAAGCGGGGGGGGGGGGAATCAAAGGTGTGACACATAAAAATATCGGAAATTATAACAAATGGATCACTTCTGAGCAACTGCCAGAAACAGGGATCGTTATGTTGCCGAAGGCTTTCATGGCCGGGATCATAGGGTTGTTGTATGTCTTTCGATTTGTGTGGCCATGTTCCAGAAGTATTCTCTCCTGACATTTCGCTCACATCTATGGCAGGCATCCTCAGAGGTTGTGAGGCACAACCTCTGAGGATGCCTGCCATAGATGTGGGCGAAACGTTAGGAGAGAATACTTCTGGAACATGGCCACACAGCCCGAAAGACATACAACAACCCTAGGGATCATTATATTTTCACGGTCTAGTAGAGATCCTGGTTCTTCTGGTATCATCTGTTCCAGCTTTTTGGGTTTTTTTCCTCCCAAAAAGGTATTTGAGCTGAGGCCTAGCTAGAAATTGCATTGGTTACATTGGGCACTCTTCCTCCAGGGGCTGACTGCACACAGAGGGATGAAATAAGGCAGTAGTGGCAGCAAGAACCAATCCCACAGCAGCCAGCCACTACCTGGCTTTCCACTGCCTTTAAGGTAGCAGTTTAATAAGTAATTCTGGACATCTTGGTTTTTACAACACCTCTCTTTATGCCACACAATTCCTCCTGCATTTTTGAAGCTACTGCCTTCCTTTCCTCTATTCCCTCCTCATGCCCAAACCCATACCTTGCAAGTTCCCTAGGGCAGGAAATATGTTTTAAAAGAAATCCCTTCTGTGAGCAAGGGTTGACAATATGTGGCTCACAACCCCACACCAGACTGTTTTGTGGCCTGCATCTCTATCCCTCCCCGCTTTCTGATGCCTCCTTGCCTTTGCAGGAAATATCCACCCCCTTAATCCCCCAATATTACAGCTGGCCATCCACATTTGCAGGTTTCACTTTTGCAGATCTGATTGTTCACAGATTTCATTGAGCATCTCTAGGTACTCCAGCACAGAGGCTGACACAGAAATTTCTAGAGAGATCTTTCCTCTAGTCATTTGTAGATACTCCAGCATGATTCTATGGTCATACTTTCAGCAGAAGGTCACTATAGAGTTGCACTGGAGGGAGGATCTAGAGATTCCTGGAGAGTTCTCTCTCAAGAGGTTGCTTTCTAAACTTGTTTTCTTTTCACTTCTGCAGGGGTCCTTGTGCCCCTAACCCTAGTAAATGTGGAGAGATGACTGTACATTTAAGTAAGATGGCCATCCTTCCCCCTAAATAAAATATAAAAACTGAAAAACCAGTGACTATCTCTGGCCCTGGATTCTACAACTATACCACTACAGGGTTTTCCTACAGGTATAAGATCCCTTCTACCACATCAGTGTTGCAGTGCAGCACCTGGTTTCAAATTTTGGTTAAGTTGAAATTCCCGATGGCCTCAACCATCCCTACTATTGGGATGGGAAAAAATGGGAAATGGGAAAAAATGGTCCAAAATGCTGTGTCCTGCTCTTAATGACATCAATAAGGATCTCAAACATTTCAGTTTCTATCACTGTAAAAAAATCAGTTGGGAAGTGCTGGAACTCAACCATATCCTGTCCAAGTTTATACTCCTCATCAAGGAGCTAGACAGACAGCTGAGTTAGCTGGCAGGTAGGGAAAGCCTTTCCCCTATTTGCTCTCTTTGGCCGCTTCCACACAGCTGAAAACGATCCCACATTTTCTGCTTTGAACTGAAATATATGGCAGTATGAACTCGGATAACCCAGCTCAAAGCAGATATTGTGAGACTTTCTGTCTTGATATTCTGGGATATAGGGCTGTATGGAAGGGCTCTTTGTCTGCCTCTATTTCACTCCTGCTGTTATTTCACTCCTGTTAGAATGATACTTCTCAGGGACAGGCCTCTTTTTAGTCAGTTTCCAGACTGCATGGCAAGCCCCTGAATTCTCTATTTTGTTCTTCCCTCATGAGCATGAAGAAAGAGACAGGATATCTCCAGAGAGATAGGCCCTAATTTTTCTATATAGAAATGTAATTCTTACAAGAAAGTCTTTTGCAACTTTTAAAGCCTGACTCTGTTCCTGTAATTGCTGAAGCTCATTCATTCTACTGCTAGCTCAAGTTGCTTCTAATCTGTTAAAGCTACAGTAGAGTCTCACTTATCCAAGCCTCGCTTATCCAAGCCTCTGGATTATCCAAGCCATTTTTATAGTCAACGTTTTGAATACATCATGATATTTTGGTGCTAAATTTGCAAATACAGTAATTACAACATAACATTACTGTGTATTGAACTACTTTTTCTGTCAAATTTGTTGTGTAACATGATGCTTTGGTGCTTAATTTGTAAAATCATAACCTAATTTGATGTTTAATAGGCTTTTCCTTAATCTCTCCTTATTATCCAAGATATTCGCTTATCCAAGCTTCTGCCGGCCCATTTAGCTTGGATAAGTGAGACTCTACTGTACTACTATTGCTATTGCTGCTGATTTAATTTTAAAAGGCTTTTTCCTTTTTTGAAATTACCTAACAGGAAGTACATATTGCTATCCACAGCTGCTGTCATATCACTCCCCCGCCCCCAGTTTTACTGAAACTTTGACATTTCAATCTTGTTTTCACTCTCACCGTTTCAAACACCGCATAGTTGCGACCGTAATTAGCCCCTGGCACCAGACCCGGGCCCCCAACCAATCCAGCACAGACATTGTTGACAATGTTGCCGTAGAGGTTTGGCATAACCATGACATCAAATTGCTGTGGACGGGACACCAGCTGTGAATTCAGAGAAAGCAGTGAGTGGGAAAAAGTCAACAGCGATCAACAGTAGTCAGGATGAGTTTGGGAACAAAAACTACTAACAAACCAGTAGTTCTTCAATATCACTACAGAATTTCACATTGTTTTGTGAAGGACAGTTCTCAGTAATAATTTTATCCACAGGAAGGCTATGGGGAGAGAGGCAATAATTTAGAAAGTGGAAGTGTCGCTTTAGGAAAATCCAAGAAAACATGCAAAAGCAACTTAGGAAATGTAAAGAGTATAAAATAAAAGTATATTTTAAATAGTATAAAGCCCTGAGCTTCGCTGCCAAGGGAATGCAGAAAACCAAGGCTTGGATTTTCTTTGCAGACTCAAAAAGTTGTGCATTTGAAAATGCATCCAGACACGAAATCAGAGTGGCATCCGTGTACCTGCATTGTAGTGTTGTCAACAATCATGCTCTCAAAGGTGATGTTTGGGTACCCTGCTGCCACGTCTTTGCAACACTGCAGGAAGAGACCATCACCCAGCTTCCTTTAGGAGAGGAGAGAAAGAGCCAAGATCAGCCAAAGTGCATTGACTGTAGCACAGGCAGCAGCATTGATATAAACCATAGGTAAGGAAAATAGTCTATGGAGTTGGGCTGGATATCAGGTCATGCTTGCTTCTCCTCACTATACTAAAAGGAAAACTGCTCCAAGGCACAGCAGCCATTCCTGGAGTATATATAACACTGGCATCATTTCCTCCAGGGGAAAACTGTAGTACACTAGGTACTATGAGCCAAAAAACTCTTACCCTAAACTACAACTATCCTGGTTGACCCTCTACACCACACAAACGCCCACCGCACAACTCACATGATGTTGGCTTTGTGGACAGCTGTCACCTTCTTCCGCCCTGCTTCATGTGCCAACTTGAAGGCATATTCAGCAATGCGCAGGGACTTGACCCTGGTGATGATCTTCAGGCTTTCCACGACACCAGAAACACTCTGAAGGGAGAAAGTGTCAGAGTATTTGCAGCGCAGCAGTAGTTGGATGGAATCAGTGGAACACAGAACGAAGAGACATCAGAGACGTTAGTAAAACTATATACAAAGTTTTACTGACTTCAGTAATAATCAAGACAAACGGACTTGCAGACAATAGACGAACACAGGACTTGACTCTCACTCTAGGCAAGTTTTACTGACTTCAATAATAATCAAGACAAACGGACTTGCAGACAATAGACGAACACAGGACTTGACTCTCACTCTAGGCAGACAGAACTCGACTCAACTCAGAACTGAACGCAATCAGTAATGCACAAAACACTTGTGTCTGGACACTCCCTGGTTCCAGCCACACGTCAAGGTCATTACAGCTTCTTAGTAATTAACTCTTTCCAGACTATAGTACACTCTGGATGATGCAATCAGTAAGCAATACAGGAAAGACACAAATTTCATTTAAACACCATCTATACACAAATCCCACATTAACAGAAAGAATCCCAGGATTGGTTCTACATTGCTAAGGTGGTGCCAAGGAAGAAATGAGGGCTGGGAAGAAAAGGAGACCTATTGTGCAAGGATGCTGCCAACTCTGATTCAGAGGACTGCTAACCCTAGGAAGCCAGTATTTCTCCTCCTGGATCTCCATCTGACATATCTCAGAAACAACTTTTTACAGGAGCTGCATCATTCACTAAACAGCTCCTGAGTTCGCCTGTCTATTTAATTCCATGTTAAAGTAAAAAACCAGCTGCATTTTGTCATATAAACCAGAAACTAGGCTGGTCACTTCCATTTGGCTTTCTTTGATTTAGCGCAGGCTGGGCAGCCAAGAACTAGAGGATGAATAATCTGCAAAGTCATTGGCTATTTGAACCAAGGAGAAGAGGAGGAAAAGAGGTTCTCTGTTCACTGGGTTGCTGTGTGTTTTTTGGGCTCTTAAGTCAGCTATAGAAGATCACTTGATGAACCAACCTGGGCACAGAATATTATTTGAGAACACAGAAATGCTGGACCACTCTGACAACCATCATGTCATTGAAATCCACAAGCATGTGGACAATTTCAACAGAAAGGAGGAAACCATGAAAATGAACAAAATCTAGTTACCAGTATTAAAAAAACACCAGAATCAAGACAGCAAATAAAGAACACCACTCAAAAAAAGGAAAATTCCAGACAGCTAACAATCAAGTGCCAGTTAACACCTCCCAAACAAAGTATCCTCCCAGGCAGCAACAGCCAGGCTTTGAAGCTGCAAGGCTATTTAATGCTAATCAAGCTGGCTAATTGCAATATTCACACTGACCTCAAACAGACAAGAGTTCTTTCTCTCACCCTGGAAATTCCACAGATATATAAACACCACTGCCTCATTTCCAACAGACCTCAAAAACCTCTGAGGATGCCTGCCATAGATGCAGGCGAAACATCAGGAGGAAATGCTACTGGAACATGGCCATACAGCCCAAAAAACTCACAGTAACCCAATGATTCAAGTCATGAAAGCCTTCAACGACACAACTCTCGTTCATATCATGGTTAACTTAGGAGAAAGCACTGGGTGGTATCCTCAATCAGAAAAGAGATCTTTGAGATTATTGGCTATGTTGACAATTCGGTTGAAACCCTGGAATAACAGTTTCAGGTATTACACAGGATCCAGCTCAGACAGTGAACTAAAAAAGACAATTAGTTCACACTCACAAGATACATCTCTAGCCACTACGCACGATAGGTCCCAACATGGCTCTCCTGCTCTAGAGAGCTGACTAGGCCCGTTAAAAGGCAGTTTCATCTTGCCTAACCCTACTGAGGGGGTAGGTGGTCCCCAGGGGGGAAAGATTGAGGTCTTGTGGGGGAGGAGGAGAAGCGGTCACCAAAATCCCAGGGAGAAGCGCAATAGAACACTTGCGACCCTGGAGAAGGAAAGGCGTGGTAGTCCTCATGACAGTCCCTTCGGGCTTAAAGTCCTGCTGTTGAATGCCAGGTCTGTTAATGGTAAGACCTCCGTCATCCAGGATTTACTCCTGGATGAGAGGGCAGACCTGGCCTGCATCACCGAGACCTGGTTGGATGAGCTGGGTGGGGTTAACCTCACTCAGTTGTGTCCTCCTGGTTTCGGGGTGCATCAGCAGGCCAGGCTCGGGGGGCGGGGAGGAGGGGTTGCGGTGGTCTTTCGGCAATCCATCGCCGTGGCCAGGTGCGCTGTTCCGCAAGCCTCAGGTTTTGAGTGTGTCCACCTGAGGGTAGGTGTCCGGGACAGTTTGGGGATTCTGCTGGTGTACCGTCCACCCCGCGACACAGCAGTCTCCCTCCCTGAGCTTGCAGAAGTGGTCTCTGGCGTGGTGCTGGCCTCCCAGCGCCTGGTGGTGCTGGGTGACTTCAACATTCACGCGGAGGCCCCTTTAACTGGTGCAGCTCAGGACTTCATGGCTGCCATGACAACCATGGGACTGTCCCAGGTCATCTCTGGACCCACCCATCAGGCAGGACACACCCTTGACCTAGTATTTATTGCCGACAGTGGATTGGTTGGAGTGGAAGAGCAAACTATTCTTCCATTGTCATGGTCCGACCATCACCTGGTCACTTTAAGACTTACCGTGACCACTAACCTCTGCAGGGGTGGTGGACCCATTAAGATGGTCCGCCCCAGGAGACTAATGGATCCAGACGGCTTCTTGAGGTCTCTTGGGGATCTTCCTGTCATTGAGGCTGACGATCCTGTTGATGTCTTGGTCGATCGCTACAACAGCGAGATGGCCAGGGCGATAGACACGATTGCCCCTGAACGTCCCCTCTCAACCCGCCGACGCACCAGGGCTCCCTGGTTCACAAGGGAGCTGGCCGTGATGAAGCGGTCGAGAAGGGGTCTAGAGTGCTCCTGGCGGAGAACTCGTAGGGTATCCGACCGAACACGGGCTAGAGCCGCTATTAGGGCCTATTCTGCGGCCTTGCGGGCAGCCAGAAAGGCTTTCTCGGCTGCCCGCATAGCATCTGCAATCAATAGACCAACGGAGTTGTTTCGGGTTGTTGAGGAGCTCCTCCATCCTCCCCAGGGGGAGGAGACCCCTGACAACCCAGCAACCCAGTGCAGCGATTTCGCGCACTTTTTTGCAGATAAAGTCGCTCGGATACGCTCTGAGTTAGACACTGGGGTTAGTGCAATGCCAGGTGAGGTGCCTGAGGCATCTGTCTGTCCGATCTTGATGGATTCGTTTCGGCTTGTTCGCCCTGATGACGTGGACAAGTTCCTTGGAGCTACGAGAGCGACCACTTGTTCCCTAGATCCTTGCCCCTCCTGGTTAATCAAACTGACCAGGGGAGATTTGTTAATTTGGCTTGAGAAAATTATCAACTCATCTCTGGAACAAGGGGTTTTTCCATCTAGCCTAAAACAGGCAGTAATTAGGCCTTTTCTAAAAAAGGCATCCCTGGATCCGTCTACTCTTAACAACTATAGACCAATTTCCAATCTCCCTTTCTTGGGCAAGGTACTGGAGAGGGTGGTTGCTTCTCAGCTCCAGGGATTCTTAGACGACACTGATTTTCTGGACCATTCACAGTCCGGCTTCAGGCCTGGTCACAGTACTGAGACGGCTTTGGTCGCCTTGGTGGATGACCTCCGCAGAGAGCTAGACAGGGGGAGTGTGTCCCTTCTGGTTCTCCTGGACATCTCAGCGGCTTTCGATACCATCGACCATGGTATCCTTCTGGGACGGCTCGCTGGGATGGGCCTTGGGGGTACTGCGCTCCAGTGGCTCCAGTCCTTCCTGGAGGGCCGTTCCCAGTTGGTGAAGCTGGGTGATACCTGCTCGGACCCCTGGCCTTTGACCTGTGGGGTCCCGCAAGGTTCCATTTTATCCCCCATGCTCTTTAACATCTACATGAAACCGCTGGGCGAGGTCATCCGGAGTTTTGGAGTTGGGTGCCATCTCTACGCAGATGACACTCAACTCTACTACTCATTTCCACCTAATTCCAAGGAAGCTCCTCAGATACTGAACCAGTGCCTGGTCGCTGTAATGGCCTGGATGAGGGCGAACAAGCTGAAGCTCAATCCTGACAAGACAGAGGTCCTCGAGGTCAGTCGCAAGTCTGATCGGGGTATTGGGTGGCAACCTGTGCTCGATGGGGTCGCACTCCCCCTGAAGGCGCAGGTCCGCAGCTTGGGGGTCCTCCTGGACTCATCACTGACACTTGAGGCTCAGGTGTCGGCGGTGGCCGGGAGGGCCTTTGCACAATTAAAGCTTGTGCGCCAGCTGCGACCATACCTCGTGAAGTCTGACTTGGCCACGGTGGTCCACGCCTTAGTCACCTCTAGACTGGATTATTGCAATGCACTCTACGTGGGGTTGCCCCTGAAGACGGCCCGGAAACTTCAGTTAGTCCAACGTGCGGCTGCCAGGTTGTTAACTGGAGCAAACTACAGGGAGAGATCTACTCCCCTGTTCAAGGAGCTCCACTGGCTACCGATTATTTTCCGGTCCCAATTCAAGGTGCAGGTTCTTACCTATAAAACCCTAAACGGTTTGGGACCCGCCTACCTTTGTGACCGCATCTCCCGCTATGAACCCACTCGTCCTCTTCGTTCATCCGGTAGGGCACTTCTTTCGCTCCCGCCACCATCCCAGGCTCGGTTGGCGGGGACGAGGGAGCAGGCCTTTTCTATTGTAGCTCCCCGGATCTGGAATTCCCTTCCGGAGGAGATCCGGCAAGCACCCACCCTGGCTTCCTTTAAAAAGCTGCTTAAAACCTGGCTCTTCCGCTGCGCCTTTGGATAACCGAGCCCATAGCTATAGTAGTTGCACAGGCCATCTCTCTGACTTGAAACACTGCACTTTATTCCTCTGCCCCAAAGCATCTTAGAATATCACATTGCATTTTAGTTCTAGTGGTCCCTCCAGGCCATCCTCTCCTCCATCCCAGTGGTCTTTTTTTCCCCTCTTTCTTTGCGGATTCATGTTATTTGAGTGATTATATTCCTTCTGCTTATGTGATTGATTGTTTTAGTCAATTGTTATGTTTTGTTTTTGTTCTTATAGCGTTTTATAGTGTTTTCAGTGTTTTAATTCTTATAGCGTTTTATAGTGTTTTCAGTGTTTTATTGTACAATGTTTTATGCTGATTTTATATTGGAAACCGCCCTGAGTCCCTTTTGGGAGAGAGGGCGGTATACAAATAAACTTTTACTTACTTACTTACTACTACTCTGCTGGCTACTGTAGGTCACTTTGAGTTGGTCCTATCCCTATACCCTTAGCTACACCTGTTCACCAATTCCTTGCCAAATTGTAATTCTACTGAGGCTAAAAAAGGTTCTCCAACCCTCAACACTTTTGGATCTGAAACAAACAGACAGTATGGAAAACAAACAAGTCCACCTAGATCGGAAAGGGTATTGATCTCATGAAAAGCTGGTTCCCTTGACCAATCAGTACCTCATGCTCCAGGTTGCTGTACTCCCCCTCTGTGTTCTCCCGGATGATGAGGATGTCAATATCCTGGTGCCTGGTTGCCACTCCTGGAAGGCTCTTGCAATGAATAACATTAGCAAAGAGATCTAGGTTGGTACTGTGGAAGCAGAGGGGAAGGAGAAGGTCACACAGAATAGACTCGGTCACCAAAATTATTCCAGAAAGCATTTTCCCCATTTCTGCTGTCCCAGACGTCAGCTTCTTCCCCATCTTTCCAAGAGGCCCAGCTAACTAAGACTCCTATTATTAACATTATACACTTCCCAGACATAGGAAGGAAGTGAGACTAGTAGACCTAACTAAGGTCGGGAATCCTTGGCTTGTGCTTGCATTTGCTGGGCTATCTTGTAGTCTGCTAATCCTCAATTCAACAGAATAGTACAAACCCAACCCGGTGTTTTTAATAGTCCCAGAGAGGCTCTTCACAATGATGGACACTAATGGTGGACTTTCTATAAAAGGTCACAAATTGAATGAGATTCATTTAGCCAATTCCAAGACTTGGCCTAGCCTCTAAGACAGGCCTCTTTCATCTCACCGCAGGATGTTGTTCCGAGACTTGTGGGAAGGTGGGAGGTTATGGTTCGTCTCAATATTTCCTATAAAACCAGAAAAAGAGAACTAGTCAATCAGAAGTCTCACTTTTGGGTCTCCCAAGCATGAGATGATGAGATGGGGCAGCTTTGTAACAGTGCCGATAAAGACTGAGCATCCCTTTTCTGGAAGTCATTTCCATAAAGCTCACTATCACCCAGTTTCCTGTTTTCACAGGAACATATCTCCTGTGGATTACCCAGCTCATTCTGTATATCTTAGCTTTGACTTTCAAACCCTCTATCACTGTGCTCCACAATAGCAGCATGGAGGAGCAGCAGTCTATAGACTCAAGAGGTCCACTACAATTTTTACGAGAACTACAAGGCCCCTTCCACACAGCTGAATAAAATCCCAAATTATCTGTTTTGAACTGGAATATATGGCAGTGTGGACTCAGATAACCCAGTTCAAAGCAGATATTGTGGGATTTTCTGCCTTGATATTCTGGGTTATATGGCTGTGTGGAAGGCCCCCAAGATCCACCAAAGAAAACCAAAATACATATTCCACACCAAACCCAATACATATATTCCACATGAACAGAAATACATATTCAGAACTAAAGAAATATAGAACTCAGGAATTTGTTTAAAGTAACCTAACTGCAATGTTCTCACAATCCTTGCCATTGTGGTTGTGACAGTCTTCCTTCAGAAATATTACTTAGAGTGGGAGTCATTTCATTGCTGATCTACTGAAAATCTCCTAGAATGTAACAGTAGATCCAGATCTACTTTCCACCTAATCCAAGTTACCACATCACACAAACACCATCCCCACTCCATCATTTCAGTCTACCTTTGAAGGTGAAGTGGCCCATCCTCTGTTTAGTAAGTATATGAACAGTCAAACTTTTTACCTTTGAGGGCCACACGGTTACGCCTAATGGCCATCAAGGCATTCTTCATATCCTCTTCAGATGCCGCTGAGCTCACAAGAACCTCTTCGAAGTCCACAGGTACGCAAGCATGCCTGGGCGAAAGGAGAAAAGGACAGTCCTGGTCAGTGATTGTCAATCCCAATTCAAGTTCTGGCAAAGGCATGAGATCCTAGCTGAATATTTATGAGTCCTCTGAGTTAGGCTGTCTGTATTTTATGCCTGGTTCTAAGGCAGCACAGAAAAGAAATTATAGGATCAGGCTGGGGAGTGGGAGATCCTGTTCTGAGTCTCCACTGAGTCAAAAGATTCATTGTTAGCCTTGTGCCCATTCTTCTGGCTCTCTCTCAGTCTTGCCTACTTTGTGGGGATGATGTGCAGATAAAAATGTGCAAGGGAAGAGCCTTTGAGTCACCAGAAGAAAGGCAGGATATAGAGCAGACTAATAGTATTAGAAACCAAGTATAATATAGTGGTTTGGGTAGAATTATAACTTTGAAGACCAGGCTTTGAATCCCTGCTCAGCCATGGAAACCCATAAGTTACACTGTCTCAGCCATAGAGAAAAGTAATGCCAAACCTCTTTGGAACAAATCTTGCCAAGAAAACCCCATGATGGCTTGCCATAAGTTGCTAACGAGTAGAAGGCAAACAACAAACCACATATAGGTATTAAGCTCTGGATATAGAGAAGTGTAGGTTTTTGTACCTGAAAACCTCCTTGACATGAAGCATGAGCTCTGGCCCAATGCCATCTCCGGGGATCATGGTAACGGTGTGCCGTCCCCCATATTTGGCAGGAGGTGGCTATAAGGCAAGGCAAAGGGACATAAGCAGATGAGAACAAAATCCAGGCATTTCATTCCTTTTGGTTACTACACCCTTTCACTGCATGCTAACTGGGGAACACAGTTGTCTCGAAGGCTGTCCAGTTCAATGGAAAATTGGGTTGGAAGTGAAGAGAAAAAAACTGGCTCACTTTTCCTTTTAAAGAGGTTGCAGGAAATCAGAACCACTTTTAAAACTGCTGAAGTAAACCCTCTGTCCACAACTATAACGAAAACTTTTAAAGTGTACTCCTAACCATGTAACATCCAATGCGATTCTTCAAAGACTGCATACATTCTGCACAATATAATAAAATATGTATATATAGTTCATATCAAACTATATATAAAAGGAATTATGGATGCATAATTCCCAGAGTCTTTAAATTATTTTATCCCCCATTGCAACCCTAAGTGGGGACATTTCTTATACTCTTTACCCCTTGTCCATTGCCATCCAGATTTGGGACTTCTACATATTTGGTTCTGGACAGAAGGGCTCTGACCATTGGCTAGAAGTTTTACTTTAACAATGCCAGCACTGAGAAAACTACTTACAATTGTCTGTTGCTGAAGACCAGATATTGGGGGAGAAAAAGACAAAAAAATATGTTTTAGACAGCATGTAGAAGATGCAACCTTAAGGAAAGTAATGCCTGCATAGATTATTCAAACAGTATTTTTATCAGTCTTATATTATTACCATCACTCAAAATTTGTCACAATATTTGCAATATCTATTTTTAAAATATAGTTGCTTCTTTTCACAAAGCAGTACAGCCATCTAAGGCTGTTATTATGTTGGTGAAAAGTGGGAGGCCTTATGTACAATGAGGCAATTGCCTCAGGCAGCAAATGTGGACAGGCAGCTTCTTGGCTGTTTCTTTTGAGCTGCTCAGCTGTTTCTCTCAATTTTCTCTCACTTTCTGTTGCCTCATCCCCATTGTAACTAGGAATCATATGTAAGATGGAAAGTTGTAACTCAGGGACTACCTAGATTTGTCTTACAACTCCATACCAGGCTGTTTTGTAGGCTGCATCTCCCTCCCTCAGAATTTCCTGATGCCCCATTGCCTTTCCCCCTCCTAAATAATCCCCCCAATATACAGTTGTCCATCTATCTGCCCACTGCTATTATTATTATTATACTTTCATCTCCAAAAGGAGACTCCTTGACCCACTGCTGTCTTAGCAGTGTTGGAGAACATTCTCATATCATTAGTCTTGAAGTAAGATTCAACTGACAAGTGGCTTGGAATAGA
The DNA here is from genome assembly GCF_035594765.1 of Anolis carolinensis. NCBI lineage: Eukaryota > Metazoa > Chordata > Lepidosauria > Squamata > Anolidae > Anolis > Anolis carolinensis. The sequence continues at coordinate 183,493,974 of NC_085842.1, forward strand.
GAAAAGCATTATCTCGTCCTTTGCCTTTACTGTCTGGGGATGTGGGACAGTGGTAATATGCAGCAGGTTGTGGTAATATGCAATAATCCACGACTGTCTCCTTGATCCATCTTTTTAGAATCTCTCTCCCATCCAGAATAATTCTTATATGAAAAATAATTATGAGTTATACAAACCGAGGCCACATTTCTGCGGTTACTGTCCTTTAGAGCCTGGACCTGTGAAGGACAGGAAAAATCAGATTAAATCTGAGAAGGGCATTTGGGGAATCAGGAAGTCATCTCTGTTTATAAGTATAAAAAATAACTATTTGAGATTACTGATGCACTAAACTGGGATTGGGAAATAATCAGTCAATTGGTCTTGCAGCTCTTCTGATATCTGTTGTGGAATAACCTTTGGCCTGTAGAGCCCAGTTTAGGTGGTTCAGTTCACCTTGGAGGAAGTGGGGTTAGCAGATTATTTTTACATGGTCTGCCAGGGCTTTTTACTGTGCTTCTTTTTTATACCAGGGTGATAGCTGGAGTTTTAGCGTAAGTATCTATCAGTGTGTTTAGGCTTTCTGTAAACTGTGTGGCCCAATTGTTGATTTGGTTTGCGGATGACTAGGACATCTAGAAATGGTAGTTTTTCTTCATTTTCTTTTTCTATTGTATATTGGATGTTTGGGTAGATGTTGTTGATGTGATCCAGGAACTTTTTTAGTTCTTCTTCTCCATGGCTCCAAATAATGAAGGTGTCGTCCACATATCTGAACCATATAGTGGGCTTTTTTGTTGCTGTTTCCAGGGCTTGAGTCTCATAGTGTTCCATGTAGAAATTTTCTATGTTCGGGCTAAGAGGGCTCCCCATGGCTACTCCATCTTTCTATTCATAGAATTCATTGTCCCATTGGAAGCAGCTTGTGGTGAAACAGGGCTGTGATGTCTTCTGGGAAATTCCAGTTGATGAGTGCGATGGTGTCTGCTATTGGGACCTTGGTGAATAGGGCACCAGTTGAAGCTGATCAGTTTGTCATTGGTGCTGAGTTTGAAAAGGCTAATTTTTTTTCTATGAAGTGGGCCGAGTCCTTAATGTAGTGCATAGTGAGCCCAATATGGGTTTGTAATTATGTGGCCAAAATTTTTGCCAAATCATATGTGAGGGATCCAATGGCGCTTAAGATGGGTCTGAGTGGAGTGGAGTCCTTATGGATCTTTGGGAGTCCATAAAGCCTAGAAGGGAAGGCTTTATATTGTAAACCGCCCTGAGTCCCCTGATGGGTGAGAAGGGTGGGGTAGAAGTGATGTAATAAATAAATAAATAAATAAATAAGGCTTCTGATTTGCATAGTTGTTGGCGTATATTATGATTAATTGAGGAGTTCTTAAAGTATTGGTTTTTCTGCTGATTTTGTAGGTTGGGACCTGTTTCAGTTTTTGGTATGTTGTGGGAGTTGTCTGATTTTTTCTTTGTATGGTTCTATTTTCATGATTACCATGGCATTCCCCTTGTCTGCTGGAATTCCAATATTTATTGCAACGAAATCAAGGGCAATCTTTGTGTCTGAGATATTAACTAGGTAAAACTTTATCTAACAAAAGAAAATAAGCAGGCACTTTCTTTGGGTTGTTGTGTGTTTTTCGGGCTGTATGGCCATGTTCCATAAGTATGCTCTCCTAACGTTTCGCCCACATCAATGGCAGGTATCCTCAGAGGTTGTATTGGAAAACTAAGCAAGAGAGTTACAACCTCTGAGGATGCCTGCCATAGATGTGGGCGAAACGTCAGGAGAGAATGCTTCTGGAACATGGCCACACAGCCCGAAAGACACACAACAACTAAGCAAGAGAGGTTTGTATATCTGTGGAAAGTCCAGGGAGGGAGAAAGAACTCTTGTCTGTTGGAGGCCAGTGTGAATGTTGTAATTAATCACCTTGATTAGCATTAATGGCCATACAGCTCGGAAAATTCATAACAACCCTGTGATTTCGGCCACGAAAGCCTTCGACAACACTTGGCCCCATGATAATCCTCTGGTGAAACGGCCCTGACTTCACCCCTTTTTAAACCATCCTTCAATCCACAGCCACACTATTTCTATCACCCAATCGGAACGAAGCCTGGCGCACCTAATCCCGCCCACCCGTTGCCAGGATAGAAACTCTTCCTCATCAACCATTCCGGGGTTCTGAACCAATTGAAAAATCGTCTTCTCCCTTTTGGCCCGCCTATCACCTACTCAGCAGCCAATCAGAAAGCTTCGTACCCGACCTTTTCTTTTCCTTCCCCTCCCCCTCAAGCTTCCCTTGAAACGAAACCCAACATGAACGTCAATTCCCTTCGCGAACCGCAGTCAGGCTTCTCACCGAGCGAGGTGCCAGCAAAGCCGGCCTCCAGAGGTGCCTGGCGGTGCCCAAAGCGACCGAAACTGCCATCTTTAAATCTCCTTGAAGGGGGGAGGGGGGGGAGAGGAGGCGTGGAATGGAAGAAACTTATCCAAGCAACGCGAGGGTTGGGACGAAATCGCGCGAGAGGTTCCCAGAATACAGTCTTGCGAGGGCCCGCCTTCCACGAGGCAAGCCCCGGCATCTATGCTCCCAGCCGTCCTAGAGCGGTCGTGGTAGATAAGCCCCGCGCAGGCGCGTCCCCGCTCTCTTTTCCGCTCGGCGAGGTGAGTACGAGGAGTGTGAGGCGGGCGCTGAGAGAGGAGTGTAGGCCTCAGGCCTGTCCTCGGTGGCGTTGGAGGCCTGCAATTGACATTCTCTGCCTTTCTCTCCTTCCAGACCCGCAGCCATGGGCCGCCGACCCGCCCGTTGGTGAGTTCCCCGCCTCCCTCTTCCCCAAACGTAGATTCGTCGTGTTTGATTGATCACCACCCACTCCTTGGCTGGGTCTGGACGTTTTGTTTTCGCCATATTCATGTGGCCCCTTGGGTCGGAGCCGGAATGCTGACTCATGGTGCATCCACACTGCACTTTGGGCCGCACCAGACAGGCCCTATAGCCCAGGATCTGTTCCCAGGTTTTCTGTTTATCCCAGATTATCTGTCAGTATATAATCCAGTTTAAAGCAGAACACTTGGGATCAGATCCTGGGATATAGGGCCCTTTGACACCACTTTTGTTGTGTCTGCTCTGGATCCAATGCTGTGGAATGCTGGGATTTGTCGTTTCTCAAAGCCTTCTCTGCCCAAGAAGACTGGGGCCTCACCAAACTGCACATCCCACAGCATTGAGTCATGGCAGTCAAAGCATTGGTACATACTTACATGGTTTTCTTAACGTTGAAATGTATAGGTTTTTAGATACTTGCCTGCCAGTTTGTGCCCTCATTGGAAAGCTTGGCATAAGAATCTATGCTGGGATAGGTTATGAGGAGACACTCGGTCCTCCGCATTCGCAAATTTAGACACATCCATGGCCTGAAAACACTCAAAATTCTGAAAAGAAATTTTTAATTTAATAGTAATAATAATAATTTTATTTCTTGCCCGCCACTCCTCACGGCTCGGGGTGGGTTACAAAACAATTAAAATACATAAACACAGCAAAAACACTACAAATTCACACATTAAAATGTACATAGACGTTACATATCAAAATGTATCTCTGTGAAATACATATTAAAATAGGCAAAACAGATTAAACAAAGGACATGCATTGTAATTTATGTTTATGTTTAAAGACTGTCTCGGTAGGTCTGCTGGAAGAGGCAGGTCTTCACTTGTGTCTTAAATTCTGACAGCTGATTTAACTGTCAGAGTTCTACCGGCGACTGATGAAAAGGTCCTCTGGGTGGTAGTTGCCAGTCGGGTTCTGGATAGTTGGAGCAGACACCCCCCAGAGGACCGAATTTATATAATTTATTTGTAATATGAGTATAGTATAATATGAGTGTTATATATTATTATATTGTTAAAATTGATATAGGAGACATGGTGGAAAGATGTCTTCCTGGCCCTGCCTTCTTCATTCTGGTCCAGGATGGCAGTTAGACCTTAGTTACTTAGTTAGATTGGTTTCGGAAAAGATGATACTGTAGGTAACCTGGACCCAAACCATGTAGGGCAGCAGTTCTCAACCTGCGGGTCCCTAGATGTTTTATTGATTGATTGATTGATTTGCAGCATTTATATTCCGCCCTTCTCACCCCGAAGGGGGCTCAGGGCAGATCACATTACACATATAGGCAAACATTCAATGCATTTTAACATTTGGCCAGAAATCTCAGCCAGTTTACTAGCTGTTAGGATTTCTGGGAGTTGAAGGCCAAAACTTTGGGGGCCCACAGGTTGAAAACCACTGACGTAGGTCTTTAAAGATCAAAATGTTTAGAGATTTGGTTGTTTTATTCAAGGAACACCATTTCATAGCACCATTGTGGTGCTACTTGAGTAAAATCAAGACCCCAGAGGATATTATTATATTTATACCGAGCTTTATCTCCCCAAAGGGCAAAGCAGTTTGACTTAAAAGCATTGGTATGCAATTTAAAATATACAAATATTAAAACAGAATTAAACACAAACAGCCCTGAAAAATCACAGTTAAAATCCATCGAAAACATTCATAGTTAAAAACCACAGACCCCATGACTAGATCTAATTTATTCAGTGATGATCGTGGCAGTTTTTCTAAATGTTCTACCTTACACTGTGTCTTCTTGTCTAGCTATCGGTACTGCAAGAATAAGCCTTATCCCAAGTCCCGCTTCTGCAGAGGTGTTCCTGGTAAGTAGAGTAGTGACCCAAACTTATAAAATTTTATGTGTGGCAGGGGCATAAGATGAATTATAAATAAGAGTTTTCTGATTCTAGAAAGCAGTACAAGTTTTAATTTGAGATTTCTTGTTGAGACGCAATGTCAAAGTGGTGCAGGCTGAGTATTCCTTATTGGGAATTCTCAAATCCAAAATGCTTCCAAAATTGTCCACATGGATTGCTGAGATAGTGACAGCTTTGCTTTTCTGGTTGGATAGACACAAACTTTCTCATACACAGTATTAAAATATTATTTATAACCTCTTCTGGATGAATGTATGAGTAAATATGAAGTATATATTAATTGCATGTTTAGACTTTAATCCCATCTCCAAGATATTTGGAACACTTTTGGTCCCAAGCATTTTGGATAATGGATACTCAGCCTGTATTAATTTGGCCAGTAGCTTCCCTACCTTTGAATGTCAAAGGCTTTAGCTTTAGATGTTTGTCTGTACAACTCTGTCCAAGTAGCTGATGTAATTACATTTTCCTGCAGACCCCAAAATCAGGATTTTTGACTTGGGCAGGAAGAAGGCGAAGGTTGATGAGTTCCCTCTCTGTGGGCACATGGTGTCCGATGAGTATGAACAATTGTCATCAGAAGGTAAGGAGTGCTGAGATGTCATATAGTGTGTTGTGGGCAGTAATGTTGCAGTCTGTCTCCTACCTGCCTCACTTTCTCACTCTGTCCTCACAGCTTTGGAGGCTGCCCGGATCTGTGCCAACAAATACATGGTGAAGAGCTGTGGCAAGGATGGCTTCCACATCAGAGTGCGCCTCCATCCCTTCCATGTCATCCGCATCAACAAAATGTTGTCCTGTGCTGGAGCTGATAGGTAAGAAATGGGTTAGAGACTTGGCTCTGGTTGTAGCTAACATTGAGACTCTGCAGTCAATTAAGCCGACCAGCCCCTGTTGCTATCAGTGGATGGTGTGCAATGACTGCACACAGCAAACTCCCTTGGTTGTGTACGTGCTCCGTTCCTTGTACAGAGTACCTTAAGGGACCTTGGGAACACCTTTGACTCTGGGTGAAGTAGTACCTTTGGTGATGGACTCTCTCTGCTTACATTTTCACCAAGAGAGTTTAGCTGGTGCCATGACAGCATTGTTCATACCTTGGAAGTCATAGACTAAGATATTATGCTGTGGATTCTGTTGTAGGCTCCAAACGGGGATGCGTGGAGCCTTTGGCAAGCCTCAGGGGACCGTAGCTCGTGTTCACATTGGCCAGGTCATCATGTCCATCCGTACCAAGGTGCAGAACAAGGAACATGTTATTGAAGCCCTGCGCAGGGCCAAGTTCAAGTTTCCTGGACGTCAGAAGGTAATGTGTGACAACCAGTCTTTTTTCCCAGTACATCAGCCTCCAAAACACTTAATTGAAACCATCTTGTTGCTTTGTTGTTATAATGAATTCATCATGGACCCAAGGTTTTTAATCTCATTACTGACTTGCTTTGTAGGCTAGTAGGGAAGACTGGATTATGGGAGCACTTGTGCAGTTGCTGAAATGTAGTAGTAAATGCCAGTAGTGATGCTTGTGTTAAGTCACATGCAAGAGAAATTTGGGAATTGTGACTCAATTGTTTGATAACTCTTTGTGTTGTTCCACAGATCCACATTTCCAAGAAATGGGGCTTCACCAAATTCAATGCTGATGAGTTTGAGGAAATGGTGGCTGAAAAACGTCTCATCCCTGATGGTTGTGGAGTGAAATACATCCCCAGCAGGGGCCCTTTGGACAAGTGGCGTGCCTTACATGCAGCATGAGGGCCTGTCAATAAGATGCCCCATTGATTTATTCTTGAAAGAAAATTCATAAGAATAAAGAGTGTTCTCTAGTTCCTGTGTTGTTAAATGTTTTGGCCAACTGGTGGGAAGTGTTTCTCTATTGCAGGGGTCCCCAAACTAAGGCCTGGAGGCTGGATACTGCCCTCCAGGCTCATTTACCCAGCCCCTGCCCTAAACCTTAGACTTAAGACATGATAAAAACCATCCTCATTAACTTGTTTCTCTCATCAGCCAAAAGCAGGCCCACACTTTTCATTGAAATACTGGTAAATTTATATTGGTGAATATGGTTCTTCATTTTGAATATTGTATTGATTTATTTTTTGCACTACAACTGAGATGTGTGCAGTGTGCATAGGAATTGGTTAATGTATTTTTGAAATTATAGTCTGACCACCCCAACAGTCTGAGGGACCATGAACCAGCCCTCTGCTTAGGTTTGTTGCAAAGTTGATATTTGTTCCAACACCTTATGGATATGATGGCTGACTTTAAAGTGCCCTTTAATCTTTCCCCAACCTCAGAGCCACAAGTGCTGTTGGGTTGCAATACCCATTTTCCTCAATTTGTATGGCGGATCATCAAAAGTGATGAGAGCTGTTCAATAACATCTGGGGAGCCAAACCGAGTAAAAACTAAAAAGCAGTGACCAATATGTAAAGAAATAGTTTGCCTTCTGTATACATGGATTCTCCATCCATGGATTCAACGGCCCTTGGAAGGCAACCATAAGGCTGATGTGGCCCTCTATGAAAATGAGTTTGACACCCCTAATTTACATCAAATGTATCTTAGACTCGGGCTTTCCTACTTAATTTTCTGGTGTGGGGATCGGGTATATGCTTGCACATGTAACAGTTTTGAGAGCTTTGATATCACTTCATGGATAATTAAAGAATCGTGATGCTTCATTAGAAAATGAAAATGTACACTACCAAAATCTTATTTTTGTTTCAAAACATGCCAATCATCATCAACAACAAAATCTTCAAAATTTGGCAAAAAGATATATTTGAGCTGGGAAAAAACCATGAGTAAAAATGAAGATGCTTAATGATGATAAAACAAGAGGCGGCTTGTCTCTTCCAAATTTACAACTACTTTCATGCATGCTGTTTTGACTGGATTAAAGAATGGGTGACCCTGGAAGATAATGAACTATTAGATTTAGAAGGCATAAATCTCCCATTTGGATGGCATGCATATTTGGATATACAAAAGGCCAAACCAACAGGGATATTTAATTATCCTTACACACGAAGACCAATTCTAAACACCTGGAACAGATACAAAAAAAGAATTTACACAAGGACATCAGAGTGGATGTCCCCACATGAGGCATACTACAAAAGGGAGAACATCTTACAAGGGAAATGGTTAACTTACAGGGAACTGGTCCAGACCAACTTAGAAAATTCAGAAATGAAACCCCTAGAAGAACTGAACCAAATGGGCCTTAAATGCAATTGGCTTCTATATAGACAACTGTGAGTAATTTAAAGAACAACTTAGAACCTCAGGCTTCTAGACTGCAAAAACATGGTTTGTTGTGGCGATGTTCCAGAAACCAAAAGGACTTCCTATATATACAAAAATCTGATTTGGCACACAGAAGAGGAAGTAGTAAAGGACTCAATGGTTAGATGGGCTCAAAACATTGGCCAAGAGATAAAAATGGCCCAATGGGAAAAAACATGGAAGAGAAGACTGAAGTACATGGCATGTCAAAACCTAAAAGAAAACATCTATAAAATGCACTTGCGATGGTATCTCCCTCCAGAGAGATTAGCGAAGATGTACAATTGCACCGACAAATGTTGGAAATGTGGGAAAGAAAAAGGCACATTTTATCACCTGTGGCGGTCATGCAACAAAGTAAACAACTACTGGAAACAGATTCATGTACATCTAGAAAATATATTAATACAAATTTTAAAATGTACCTTTTGAACATGCCCGAAGTAGAACTGGAAAGGACATTCGGAAGAATTTTGTTTTACGTGACAGTGGCAGCTTGAATAATATATGCTAGATATTGGAAAACCTCAGAGGTACCTCCCTTAGCAGAATCGGAACAATACATTACAGACTTCCTGATAATGGATAAAATAACTGTACACTTAAGAGGAGAACCTTTAGATACCTTTGTTAATGAATGGCAACCAATGATCCAATATCTCAATGTAAAATTAACTTTAAAATGTACATAGAGGAAGCTAAAAGACTGAAGGCAAGGAGGAAACGGATATTAAGTTGGAGCCTATAATATCTTTATATGTACTATTCAAACAGAAGACTGTGACCCCTTATTGAAAATATATTATCTGAGAAATAATTATGAAAGACTAATAGATGAAAAGTACTGCACTGTATGCAACAAACACTCGCAAATGTATGTATAGTTGAATGAATTTTTCCTTACATTTTCTTTTCCTATATATATATATATATATATATATATATATATATATATATATATGAAAAGAAAATGAAAATGTAAGGAAAAATGGGAGTGTAAAAACTTCTGAGAAATTAACACTTTTAATCCATTAGTTTGAAAAGGAAGAAAAATACCTGAGCCTTGGAATAATTTTATTTATTTATTATTTATTTACAGTATTTATATTCCGCCCTTCTCACCCTGAAGGGGACTCAGGGCGGATCACATTATACACACATAGGGCAAGCATTCAATGCCCATAAACACATCAAACAGAGACAGACGCAGAGGCAATTTAACCTCCTGAAGGGATGTTCGATTCTGGCCACGGGGGGAGCAGCTGCTTCATCATCCACTCTGATGGCACTTCCTCATTCCAAGTCGTAAATTAGTTAAACTTGCCTCCCCACTTTTATAAGTGGTACCTTATTTCCTACTTGATAGATGCAACTATGTTTCGGGTTGCTAGGTCAGCAACGAGCAGGGGCTATTTTTTTTTTTAATTAGCAGGTGCTCACCCTGCCACGGGCTGGCCTTGAACTCATGACCTCATGGTCAGAGTGATTTATTGCAGCAGGCTGCTCAACAGCCTGTGCCACAGCCCGGCCCCTTTTGTATGGTGGTTAGATTTTGTATGGTGGTTAGATTTGGACTGTTCTATGTTTAGGGGGCAAGCAAGCTATCTGTCCCAATGTGGTTCACTCTCCATGATATTTGCAAAAACAGGGATAACCCTGGGCAATACCCCCAGTTCCTTTGTTTTGCCTTTGAGGTCTAAGGAACAGGAGAGAAGCTGAAGATTCAGAGCTCTCGCTGGGCTTTAGGGGCAAGCCGCAGGTTCACCTCCACAGGATAATGGTCACTGATTCCTAGGGCCTGTAGAAAGGAGATAGTTGAGGATCATTTAGGTCTCTTCCCATCATATTCAACATAACAATTTGTGCAGCATCCATTGCATGTTTCTTTGTATTTACTTTCAAGGGAGCCCATAACTTCACCTACCTCTTCTTCGGATAGGCCAAGTGCTTGCGTAAAATTGAAAGCCTTTGCTGATCTGGGCACAACAGCACCAAGCAGCTCTTCTCCATGGACTATGATCCTAGCAAGAAAAAAACAACGTCAGGAGGGAAATGCGTTGCTCTACCTTTAACAATGAGTGTGTTATGAATGTGACCAATATATTATCACAGGAAGTAGAAGTCAATGGTATAGTTCAGGGGTCCCCAAACTAAGGCCCATGGGCTGGAAACGACCCTCCAAGGCAGGAGTCCTCAAACTTCTTAAGCAGAGGGCCAGTCCACAATCCTTCAGCCTGTTGAGGGGCCGAATTATCATTTGAAAAAAAAAACTGAACAAATTCCTATGCACATTGCACATGTCTTATTTATAGTGCAAAACAACAACAGCAACAACGACAACAACAACGACAGAACAATACACTATTTAAAAATAAAACCAATTTTAACCAACATAAACCTATTAGGATTTCAGTAGGAAGTGTGGGCCTGCTTCTGGCCAATGAGATGGTCAAGTTAATTAGGATTGTTGTTGTGTGCCTTCAAGTCATTTCAGACTGTGTGAGCCTAAGTCTAAAACTGGGCCCCTGGTGGTGGCGCAGTGTGTTAAAGCGCTGAGCTGCTGAACTTGCAGACCGAAAGGTCCCAGGTTCAAATCCCGGGAGCGGAATGAGCGCCCGCTGTTAGCCCCAACTACTGCCAACCTAGCAGTTCGAAAACATGCAAATGTGAGTAGATCAATAGGTACCGCTCCGGCGGGAAGGTAATGGCGCTCCATGCAGTCATGCCGGCCACATGACCTTGGAGGTGTCTACGGACAACACCTGCTCTTCAGCTTAGAAATGGAGATGAGCACCAACCCCCAGAGTCGGTCACGACTGGACTTAACATCAGGGGAAAGCCTTTACCTTTACCTAAGTCTAAAACTGAGGGCGAGGGTCAGGTAAATGACCTTGGAGCAGGGGTCCCCAAACTAAGGCCCGGGGGCCACATGCGTCCCATCAAAGTCATTTATCTCCCTCCCTCCTTCACCCGGTTCGTGCCTTCCAAAGCTTTGCTTATTTATAATGGTATTTTAATTATTATTTAATTAATTATTAATTATTAAGGGGTGCTTTGCTAGTGTTTTTGTTGAAAAAAGTGCTGAAGGGGGTTGGACTAAATAGCACAAGGGATCTCTTCCAACTCTCTTTATTGTTGTTGTTGTTGTTGTTGTTGTTATTGGCACAAAGACATATTATAACATAGCAAATGAGATCTATATGCTGGATTTCGAATCACAAAATCACAAGTCAAATGCTTCCCAAGCATTTAGGACTTTGTGATATATTATTATTATTATTATTATTATTATTATTATTATTATTATTATTATTATTATTAACAACATTGAGGCTGGGTGGCCATCTGTCAGGGGAGCTTTGTTTGTGCTTTTGGTGCACAAAGGCACAAAGGGGGGTTGGACTAAATGGCCCAAGGGGTCTCTTTCAACCCTCTTGATGATGATGATGATGATGACTATTATTATCATTGAGGCTGTATTTGTTCCCATTTGGTTTTTTTTACTTCAAAATAAGATATGTGCAGTGTGCATATTAATTTGTTCATAATTTTAAAAAAAACTATAGTCCGGCCCTCCAACGGTCTGAGAGACCGTGAACTGTCCCCCAGTTTAAAATGTTTAGGGACCTCTGATATAAACAAAACAGCAACCAAAATAACAGAACACTTGTAATACTTGCAGGAAAAAAATGTGATATGAATCATAATTGTAATTAGATAATGTCAGCTCTGTGCCAAAGTGCATAAGAATTAAAGGAGTTTCAGCAAGTATAACATAGATGTTTAGCCTTAATGCAGTACTTGGAAGGTGGATTTACAAAAATGTTTATGTGATTATATCTAACTATAGGGATATTTTGACACAAATTGAATTTTTTTTGCTGAAACACTCCACAAAAAATTTATAGATAGTAATCTTGATGTCACCTTTTCCAACGGTATCACTTAGTGCAGTTGCACCTGATGAGTGATACCACTAGCGGAAACCAGCTTATCCCAAGATGAGCAAAAGTAGTGTTCATTGTCATTTGGAGGAGCACATGTTTCCCATCTTCTTGCAGGAATGGTGATGGCAGACCTGTTTTTGTGACTGGTGAGAACACCAACTTTGGAGAAAGAGGTTAGCTGGATCTGAAGGTTTTGTTTTGATACCTGTCATAGGCACAGCAGGTCCGGTGGCTCACTGTGGTGTCCTCCGTGTCGCTGATGAGCCAGTGAAAGCCAAGGTCTTGCCGCAGGCGGATCCTGGCCCAAGCATTTGCTGGGATGTAAGCACCAGCAGCATTTAGGTCTCCCAGCACCATCACATTCTGCTCAAATGCAAGTGGGGAAAGTGATGGTGAGTATTTACCCGATTAGCATCTGGAGCCCCCAGATGACGTAGTGGACTAAGTGACTTGAAGGTTGGGTTGCTGACCTGAAAGCTGCCAGGTTCGAATCCCACCTGGGGAGAGTGTGGATGAGCTCCCTCTATCAGCTCCAGCTCCATGCGGGGACATGAGAGAAGCCTCCCACAAGGATGGTAAAAACATCAAAACATCCGGGCGTCCCCTGGGCAACGTCCTTGCAGACGGCCAATTCTCTCACTCCAGAAGCAACTCTGGTTGCTCCTGACACGGAAAAAAAAAACCCGATTAGCAGCCTCCTCCATCCCCACATCCAAAAAAATGGTACCTCAGTTTTCCACTGCTCCATCAGTTCCTTGCACATATCAAACAGCAGGTTCAGCTCATGGGCAGCTTCACGAGGACTAGTATGATGTACTATGAGCACAAAATCCAGGATGGCTTTAGTTGCACAATAGCGGTTCAGATGTAGGGAAAGAATTATATATGTATTATTTAAAGGGATAGTCATGTAATTCTGTTTTCGGTTTAAATGTACAGTCAGCCTTCTGTATGCACGAGTTCTGCATTCACAAACTCAATCAGCCCCAACTTATACTCTACAGTCCATTATTTTCATCCGTGGTTTATACTAGAACTTCCTTTTTCCCTGTTAGGGTCAAAGGTTCTAGAGCAGTGTTTCTCAAACTCTGCTCTTCCAGGTGTTTAGAAATTCAGATCCCAGAAATCCCAGCCAGCTTACCAGCTTACCAGTTTGTAGTCCTTCTGGATGAGAAAATGGCATTGAAAGTACAGTAGAGTCTCACTTATCCAACATAAACGGGCCGGCAGAATGTTGGATAAGCGAATATGTTGGATAATAAGGAGAGATTAAGAAAAAGCCTATTAAACATCAAAATAGGTTATGATTTTACAAATTAAGCACCAAAACATCATGTTATACAACAAATTTGACAGAAAAAGTAGTTCATTACACATTAATGCTATGTAGTAATTACTGTATTTACAAATTTAGCACCTAAATATCACAATGCATTGAAAACATTGACTACAAAAATGCGTTGGATAATCCAGAACGTTGGATAAGTATGTGTTGGATAAGTGAGACTCTACTGTACCAGTGGAAATGGACTGATCAAATTCCAGAAATAGTGTGTATATTTTTAATGTTAAAAGGCATATTTGGAGCAATGGTACTCTAAATCAATTTAGGAAGAAGATACAGCGAGAGAACTATTTGGTGAAATAGTAACATTAGCTAAACAAATCACTTAGATTTTATTATCTTCTGTAATTTATATTGGCTGAAAGGACAGTCTGCATTCTGTATTCTGCAACCATCCATGGCTTGAAAATATTTGAAAAAAACCCCAAAAAGCAATAGTTTGATTTGTTCATTTTATATAAGTGATTCCATTTTAATATACCACTGTTTATCATAGGACTTTAGCATATAAGGATGTTGGTATTGATAGTTTATCAGGAATCTCTGGATCCATACTTTCTCATAAAAAACTAAGCATTACCTGTAAATAAAGAGTGGAAGCGAGCCGCAAATGGCCCCCTAACAAAGGCTTCAGTGTTTCCAATCTTCTCATCCTCAAATTGGCGCCAGTCAATAATAGATACAACATCCATCCTGGCAGTTGGGGGAAAATGGGGAGAAGGAGAGACAAAAAGACACAGCATCCAAGCGGTATCATGGTTCAAAAGCTCACACTAGGAATCCTCCCTCAGGAAGTCTTAATGTTGGCAGCAAAGTGTGGAAATCCTGGAAAATCCATTAAAAACAGCTCCAGTCCATTAAAAATAGCTCCAGATCCCCATATAATCTGTAGGAGCAATATTTTTGCCTCCCCAGGGCCATTTGGGCTGAAAGGATCAAAGGGGACTGAAAAAATGTAGCAGATATTTCAGGGACAATTACTTTAAAAATTTGCTTTGGGTGACTCTCTCATTTTATTTATTTATTTATTTATTTATTTATTTATTTATTTATTTATTTATTTATTTATTTATGGTACTTCTACCCTGCCTTTCTCAACCTTGGAGGGGATTCAAGGTGGCTTTACACATTGGTAGCTATTTGATGCCTTTAAAAACAGAGTATAAAAATAAGCATTTAAAATGGAATGATAAAAACAATTAACAACACTAAAAACATTACACAATACCATCACAATGAATCACATGATTCACAACCACAATCTTATGGCAACCCCATCAATTTCATAGTGTTTTTTTTTTTGGACAATAAATACTCAAAGATGGTTTTGCCATCTTTTGAAATAAAGCCTATAGCAACTGGTTCTTATTAGTGGTCTCCCATCCAAGTACTAACTTAAAGATCAGATCTTAAATTTACCTTGATCCAATCTATGAGAAAGTGAATTTGGACCTGGGCACTATGGGCCTACTGCAGGCACAATGTAGCTTTGTTAGTTGATGTTTTTATGCCTCTTTTATTCCAAGCATATCTCAGTCTTTTTATCCTCACAATAACCCTATAAGGCAGTGATTGATCCAAGGCCACTCTGATGAGTAAGGATGTGGACTTTAAGTCTTCTTACCACAAGTCCTAATAGAATACCACTACACTCCCATCACAAGTCATATGATTCTAATTTCCATGGAAAGGGATTTATTTATTATAATGATAATCATATCAGTGTAAGACCCACTCAATAGTTTCAGTAATTCATTCCAAACATAACTACAGGCAGTTCCTGAGTTATAAACATCCGACTTACAAAGAACTCCCTCAGAAGGGGAATTTACTCCTGAAAGTTATCATGGGGAAAGGGGGTCTCCTCTGAAGCTTTCCCACCAATTCTTGTTTTCACAACAAGCCAATTTCCCCCCCCCCCCCCAAAATCCAATTATCACAGGGACAGAAAGTGAGGTGAAATCTTCTGAACAGGGGCGCACATAGCAAAACAAACACCACAGAGATGTTAACCTTCCCTACGTTATCCAAAGCTTATTTATGGCCAAAGTTACACTTTAAAATGTACCTTTTCTGGTGTACATACAAATTCAACTTAAGAACAAACTTGCAGAACCTATCTTGTTCGTAACTTGGGGAGTGTCTGTATATGATTCTAGTGAGAGACAGGACTCAGTTTCTCTATACGTTGTGTTGTGGGAAAGTATGGTGTCGGAGATGAAAGAGATGACATTATGACATCCAGGTTCAAATCATAGCTCGACTTTGACTAAACTTAGGAAGTCACTTTCTTGGAGTGAGATCTGTCTAGCACACTTGAACGCGGTAAGTTCAAAAATCTGGAAGAAATCAGTGACCTATATTAACATGTATACATTATAGTGGAAATCTGAGCAAGTACTATGGAATGGGTGGTTAAAATATCATTCTGAGGCTAGCTGGAGCTCCTGCATTGAGGGGAGTAGGGGCAGGACTGGATTTGGTAACCTATGGTTTGCTTTCTAGTTCTCTCATTATATAATGCATTTTGTTATGAAGTTTTAGGACATTACCGATACACAAAGACGTTCTGTTCCTTGTAGCTGCCTCGACCAAGTCTCTTGCTCTCCAGGCGGCTATAGTGATGAGAACGATCATACCTGCATACAAGAAAAAGCCCATCATGCCACTTATATGCCCTCCCAGAATAATTGGGAATTGTGTTTGATTTCCTTTCTCCCTGCTCTAAAATGATTTACCAGTCAGGCCCCTTAGGATGTATGAGACATTAAAATACTAAGATACTAATTGTACCTGCCTCCTGTCGGCTCCTATTTCAATGCTATGCTGAATCCATAGGAGTCTTATGGCACTGGATCTATTTAATACAGTAGAGTCTCACTTATCCAACACTCACTTATCCAACATTCTGGATTATCCAACGCATTTTTGTAATCAATGTTTTCAATATATCGTGATATTTTGGTGCTAAATTTGTAAAAACAGTAATTACAACATAACATTACTGCGTATTGAACTACTTTTTCTGTCAAATTTGTTGTATAACATGATGTTTTGGTGATTAATTTGTAAAATCATAACCTATTTCGATGTTTAATAGGCTTTTTCTTAATCTCTCCTTATTATCCAACATATTCACTTATCCAACGTTCTGCCGGCCCGTTTATGTTGGATAAGTGAAACTCTACTGTAATAGGATTCAGCACCCCAGATAGCTCTTTTGAAACTTGGATTAAAGCTTGTATACACTTGTAGAAGATGACTGCAAAGTTGGCTCATTGTTTTTGCTGCCTGAATCATGACAATGAGCAGATGCCTCCCTCCCTGCCAAAGCAGGCCGAATTGTTTTTGAACCTGTGACATAAAATTCCCCTAGTGATTCTCCTTAGAAGTACAAGTACAATCATAAATATCCAACAAGGATTTGCTTTCATTATTCACAAATTTGTCTGTCAAACACAGCAAACTCACTTGGCTCCATTTTAGGAATGGGGGTTATAAAAAAACAGAATGGACTGTAGTGGCAAGTGCTGTGTTTGTGGATGTGTGGATATTTGTGCATGCCAGGCTCTGGCACAGCTGGTTAATAGCCTGCTGCAATAAATCACTACTGACCGAGGGGTCATGAGATCGAAGCCCTGATTGGATTGAGCTCCCGACCATTTAATAGCCTAGCTCACTGTTGACCTAAGCAGCTCAAAAAACAGTTGCATCTGTCAAGTAGAAAATTTAGGTACTGCTTTATGTGGGGAGGCTAATTAACTAATTTACGACACCATAAAAACTTCCAGCAGCATGTGGAAGGGAATGAGGAAGTACTCCATCAAAGGACTTGGTGTCACAAGTGGACGATGAAGCGGCACCTCCCCCTGTGGTCGGAATTGAGCATACTGGAAAATGTTAAATTGCCTCTGTGCCTGTCTATATGTTGTATATATAGCTACGGACAATGCGTTTGCTGTTGCCCGTTTTTGGTCTAAAACTATTTAGTTGCTTGTGATTTCCTTTTTTTTCATCATTTTAAAATGTATTTGTTATGCAATGCTTTTGACACAAAATAAATAAATATATGTTGTATGTCTAATGGCATTGAATGTTTGGCATGTATATGTACATCGTGATCTATTCTGAGTCCCCTTCGGGGTGAGAAGGGCGGAATATAAATACTGTAAGTAAGTAAGTAAGTAAGTAAGTAAGTAAATAAATACCTCATTGCCATAAAAACTCACTATGACTGTCAACAAGATAGCACAACCTTCCCTTAACTATGGCCTTCTGGATATTCTGCTCTGTAACCTCTGTTAGTGGTAATACATTATAGCAATTAGAATCCAAAATATCTGCTGGGCACTGGATTAAGGAAAGTTTTAACAGGCATAATCAGGGATTAGAAGCCTATTTCAGTCTTTTTCTTGGCCTGAGATTTCCAAAGTGCTGCTTAAAATAGTACTTGGTTTTTTTATATATCACTTGATCTGATGTAGATGGGAGCTATGATGTAGATGGCAGAATTATCACCTGTTCAGCTCCCTCAGCAGCATCTGAATAGCTATACCTCTGGAGTCACGCACTTCTTGAATGGCAGTGATATCACACCGAGAAAGGATCTGGGAGAGGAAGAATAGTAAGCAGGTAAAAGTTGGAGAGAGACACCTTTTTAATGAATGAGTCTCTTTCCTGTTGGGACACTCCGGCTACTGATCATCCCCTCCAAAACCAGGCTGCTTCAAATCTCAAAAGAAAGTGTGGATAGTGATGAACTTGAGAGATATTTTTTGAAACTTTCTCAAAGTACAGTCTTCTGCATCCACAGATTTTGTATTCGTGGATTTAACCATCAAGAGCTTTAAAAGATTCCTTTCCTCCCACCCAAAAACAAAAAGTAAAGCCAGATTTCAACATTTTATATAAGGGATGCCATATGACTATGTTTGTTGTGTTCATATTCCCTGGGTAACTTTGGCTGCCCCTTGTCTTTGGGTGCTGAAACCCTACTTCTAAATGCTCAATTGATGTTCTAAGTTACTTCAGTGATAGCAATTTGATGACTGGAAGAGGAGGGAGAGAGGAAAGAAAGAAGAAAGGGAAGGGAAGGGAAGGAAGGAGAAAGATAGAAAGGGAAGGAAAGAATGAAGGACAAAAGGGTGGAAGGGAAGGAAGGAGGGAAGGAAGGAAGGAAAGAGAAAGGAAGGAAGGATAGGACGTTGAGAAAGAGGAGGGCCTGAGAAAAGACTCCCAGGCCTGGGTTTGCCTATACCTGCCTTACAGTATGTGTTCGAAAAGTAACACGTGATTTCAGTTTCGTTACTATTTTTAAGGAAATGGGATTGACTTGAAGCATTTCAAAATGTCTTAGTTTATAGTGCCTAATGATGCTCTTCAAAAAGTAGTCATAAATAGTCATAAGTAATTTTCCCTTCCATAGCTTTGTTCCTATGTATTGCGTTACTTGCAACTTGTCACTGCCAAATTTTGGGATACTTTGAGGAAGGAGCCCCGGTGGCAAAGTGCGTTAAAGCACTGAGCTGGAGATCGAAAGGTCCCAGGTTCAATCCCCGGGAGCAGCGTGAGCGGCCGCTGTTAGCTCCAGCTCCTGCCAACCTAGCAGTTCGAAAACATGTCAATGTGAGTAGATCAATAGGTACCGCTCCGGCGGGAAGGTAACAGCACTCCATGCAGTCATGCCGGCCACATGACCTTGGAGGTGTCTACGGACAACGCCGGCATAGAAATGGAGATGAGCATCAACCCCCAGAGTCAGACATGACTGGACTTAACGTCAGGGGAAAACCTTTACCTTTACCTTTGAGGAGGGGAATGCTGAAACTCTAGCCACTATACCAGATTTCTCTCTCCACATAACATAATTTCCAATGAATGTTGACAGCTAGTACTCATCCTAGAAGAATCAGAACATCTCATTCTGTAGCACCTACACTGTAGGAGCCCCTGATGGTGCAGTGGGTTAAAGCCTTGTACCAGCAGGACTGGTGACTTGAAGGTTGGGTTGCTGACTTGAAGATTGCCGGTTCAAATCCAACCTGGGGAGAGAACGGACGAGCTCCCTCTATCAGCTCCAGCTCCATGCGGGGACATGAGAGAAGCCTCCTACAAGGATGGTAAAGACATCAAAAACATCCAGGTGTCCCCTGGGTAACGTCTTTGCAGACGGCCAATTCTTTCACACCAGAAATGACTTGTAGTTTCTCAAGTCGCTTACACGGGGAAAAAAAAATACACTGTAGAATTAATGCACTGCTCTGATCCAATGCTATGGAATAATGGGAACTGTAGTTTTACAAAGTCTTTAGTCTTCTCTGCCAAAGAGTGGTGCCTTACCAAACTACAAATCCCAAGATTTCATAGCACTAAGCCATAGCAGTTCAAGTGGTGTTAAACTGCATTCATTCCACAGTTGCATATAGACTCACCTGGACAAGAGCTCCCATGACCTTTTGGTTGGCTGCCTTGGCTCTTCCAAAACTACGTATGTTGAAAGCACAGATTTTGAAGGCTGCGGCCACAAGATGCACACCCAGCAAGGTGAGCAGAAAGGTGAACAGGCGTGCCATGGCACTGGCCCATCCTGTGATTCCTGGATGAAGGTATGTGTCCGACTGGACAAGAGGAGCCTGTGGGTCCAGAGGACTCTGTTGCTGTGTCAGCAACCAGGCAAGGGAACATAGGGCCTTTTGTCCTGCCTGCGGAGTGTGTCATCTGACAATCAAACAGAAAAACAAATGGGATTCCTGCAGAAGGGTCACTGACGCAGGGAGAATGGAACCCTGCTTTTCTCCTCTTTGCTCTGTGTTTATTTCACTGTCTTGAACCATCAAGCAATCAGAAGGAGCCCAGTGTGCTAGACGTATAATGAAAACATGCAAGTCCATTCACCTTTATGAATTTCTGACTTTATTGACCTTTTCAAATTTGCTGTTGAGTTCACTGAACAACAAGAGCATATCACAGATGAGGCTAGAGTAAGAAAGAGAGAGTGTATGTGTTATTGTGTCTGTGTGGGTGGGATGCATCTATCCTGTAGAATTAATTCAGTTTGATCCCACTTTAACTGCCATGGTTCAACACTATGGAAGCTGTTGTTTGACAAGCCTTCTCTGTCAAAGAGTGCTGATGCCCTGCCAAGTAAAGGTAAAGGTTTCCCCTGACGTTAAGTCCAGTCATGTCTGACTCTAGGGGTTGGTGCTCATCTCCATTTCTAAGCCGAAGAGGCAGCGTTGTCCGTAGACACCTCCAAGGTCATGTGGCCAGCATGACTGCATGGAGTGCTGTTACCTTCCCGCCAGAGCAGTACCTATTGATCTACTCACATTTGCGTGTTTTCAAACTGCTAGGTTGGCAGGAGCTGGAGCTAACAGCGGGTGCTCAAGCCGCTCCCGGGATTTGAACCTGGGACCTTTCAGTCTGCAAGTTCAGCAGCTCAGCACTTTAATGCACTTCGCCACCGGAGCTCCTATCACATTAATTCTACTCTGTAGATGCACACTGGGTGACCTTGGGAGAATCATGCTCTCTCGGCCTCAGAGGAAACCCCTGTGAAAGGTTTGCCATGACTTGGAAACAACTTGAAGTCACACAACAACAACAACAACAACAACAACAACAACAACAACAACAAGCCATGTCAATTAGTGCTGTTAACCCACAAATGACACGGAATGATAGCAAAGAAAAGAGAATACAAATCAAGACTTTAGGAAATGAATCCTGGAACCTGGAAATGAACCTGGAACTTTGCTGAGGGCAGTTCAGACAGCATTGCAATATGTTAAAAATTACAAAACCTTTTCCATTGAAATTTAAACAAAAAATAGTATAGAAAAATAGAATAGTATCTGAAGCTTCTGCAGGCAGTAGTGAAAACTGGAAGGCACACAGAAATATAGAGTTGCAGAAAAACATGATGGAGTTCCATGACATGATGATCATTGAATTAGAAGTTCTTACAAAATCTTGCCAGAATTCTTCTAAGAGGTAGAGTCCATCATGTTTATGCTTTTCTTTGTAGAAATTGAATTTCAGATGAAGTCTAAAACAGTAAGGCTATGGGAGCAACTCCACATGTGCAATATTGTCCTGAGCCAAACATAGGAAATCTAACAATGTATTTAATCTTCGAGATGAGTCCCTGTTTTTACATTTTTATTGTTTCTTCCTTGACCTAAATTGCTTTGCTGTTCAGCAAGAATGAAATGCATCCTATAGAGGTTTTTTGTTTCAAAAGATCCTCTACAGAAACTTTCTCTGCAATCCAGACACACTTGCAAGGCAAGTACATTTTTCATCCTGGCCACTAAGGATGATAGGTAAGACAGTAGTTTTAAATCAGCAGACCATTTCTGTATCCTTCAAGATGCTGTTGGAGTGTCGGGCAGTGCTAGGCACTACAGAGGATAGTGAGGAGTGCTGGCAGTTGTAGTCCATCAACAGCTGGAAGCTGCCCTGTTCGCACCACTGATTTAAACTACAGAGGTAGATCTAAGACAAACATTACAAGTAATTACTCTTGAGGAGCGCTTCAACACTGAGCAGATTAGAGAGGAGTCAGAAAGTGCTTTTCCTTTCAAACTGGAACACATCTGTGATGGACGCTTTAGGCGTGGCAATGTCTGATTTTTAAACTTTAATGAAAAAGGTATATAAGGCAAGCTTCCTTGTTTTTCTTTGATTTAGAATCCAAGCAGAGGATTCTATTTTCTAAAGCCATTCCCCACTTTTAGGTGTTCTGCTTTTTTGTCCCTTTTCAATTATACTATTGAATAAACACAGATGTCTATTCTAAACAATGTAATGAGCTATACAAAACACAATAATGGTTCAAAACATAAGTAGTACACAATATGTATATTAGAGCATCATATACATATTACATTCACAGAGTCAATGCTCAGTCCTATGGTATATAACCCAAAAGTATCTAACTCAGTATTATAAATCAAACAAGATGATATAAGTCATACGGCGTAAACGGATGTATTACCACCTACTCCAGTCAATAACCAGCTACTCAGAATCTACATCAGCATTGACTCTGTCTCCTTGGCTTTACTATTGATTCTAAACCTGTGGAGTCCTGAGGAATCCTTCCAGAACTGCAGAGAATCTGAATAGGTTTGCCTTTAAGCCAATCTAATCCTTTTAGGACTGCAGAGACTTATATCATCTTGTTTGATTTATAATACTGAGTTAGATACTTTTGGGTTATATACCATAGGACTGAGCATTGACTCTGTGAATGTAATATGTATATGATGCTCTAATATACATATTGTATACTACAGTAGAATCTCACTTACCCAACATACACGGGCCGGCAGAATGTTGGATAAGCGAATATGTTGGATAATAAGGAGGCATTGGGGAAAAGCCTATTAAACGTCAAATTAGGTTATGATTTTACAAATGAAGCACCAAAACATCATGTTAGACAACAAATTTCGCAGAAAAAGTAGTTCAGTACGCAGTAATGCTATGTAGTAATTACTGTATTTATGAATTTAGCACCAAAATATCACGATATATTGAAAACATTGACTACAAAAATGTGTTGGATAATCCAGAACATTGGATAAGCGAGTGTTGGATAAGTGAGACTCTACTGTACATATGTTTTGAACCATTATTGTGAACCTATATATTCAACACATAGCCTTCTCCTTCAACCTATATTATTATGTTTTCACAACCTTCCACATGTTTCTACAGTCATGTGCTACTTTTTTGTCTGCCAACTGTGTTGTTTAGCTTTTGTGCACATTTGGAAGCAATATATAGTTCATTATACAGTGGGCCCCTCGGTATCTGCTTCCAGGATCATTCTTGGATAACAACATTCATGAGTGTTCAAACACCATTATGTACAATTACACAATAAGGTGGCACCTCTTATTTAAAAATAGTTTGACACCACTTTAATTGCTGTGGCTCAATGCTATGGAAACATGAGAACTGTAGTTTTACAAGGTGGTGGAGGATCCTTCTTTGGAGGTTTTTAAACAGAGGCTGAATGGCCATCCGTCGTGGGTGATTTTAATTCAATTTTCCTGCTTCTTGGCAGGGGTTTGGACTGGATGGCCCACAAGGTCTCCTTAATTTCTATGATTCTATGACTCTAAGGCATGGGTCCCCAAACTAAGGCCCGGGGGCCGGATGCGGCCCATCGAAGCCATTAATCCGGCCCCCACGGCACAAGAGCAGAAGGGGGGTTGGGCTAAATGACCCAACGGGTCTCTTCTTCTCTTACAACCCTTATTATTAATATTAATATTAATATTGAGGCTGGGAGGCCATCTGTCAGGGGTGCTTTGCTTGTGCTTTTGGTGCACAGAGGCAGAAGGGGGTTGGACTCAATGGCCCAAGGGGTTTCTTCCAACACTCTTCATTATTATTATTATTATTATTATTATTATTATTATTATTATTATTATTAACATTGAGGCTGGGAGGCCATCTGTCAGGGGTGCTTTGCTTGTTCTTTCGGTGCACAAAGGCAGAAGGGGATTGGACTCAATCGCCCAAGGGTTTATTATTATTATTATTATTATTATTATTAACATTGAGGCTGGGAGGCCATCTGTCAGGGGTGCTTTGCTTGTTCCTTTTGTGCACTAAGGCAGAAGGGGATTGGACTCAATGGCTCAAGGGGTCTCTTCCAATCATTATTATTATTATTATTATTATTATTATTATTATTATTATTATTATTAACATTGAGGCTGGGAGGCCATCTGTCAGGGGTGCTTTGCTTGTTCCTTTTGTGCACTAAGGCACAAGGGGATTGGACTCAATCGCCCAAGGGTCTATTATTATTATTATTATTATTATTATTATTATTATTATTATTAACATTGCGACTGGGAGGCCATCTGTCAGGGGTGCTTTTCTTGTTCCTTTTGTGCACTAAGGCAGAAGGGGATTGGACTCAATGGCTCAAGGGGTCTCTTCCAATCATTATTATTATTATTATTATTATTATTATTATTATTATTATTATTATTAATTATTATTGCTCGGTGGCCAACTATAGTCCGGCCCTCCAACAGTCCAAAGGATTGTGAACTGGCCCCCTGTTTAAAAAGTTTGGGGACCCCTGCTCTAAGGTCTTTAGCCTTCTTTGCCAAAGAGTGTTGGTGTCCCACCAAGCTATACATCCTGGGACTCCATTGCATTCAACCATGGCAATTAGTACTGCATTGATTCTATAGTATAGATTTACCCTGTGTCCTAGCTGGAGATGGGAAAAATGGGACCTTCTGCAAGCAAAGCATAACTCCCTTAGAATTATAGTTCTCTCTGATTGGAATTGCATAGAATACTAGAACTCATCCTGGGAGCCTGAACCAACTAGATTAGAACCTTTGAAAACACACGCAGATCCCTGGCAGGGACCAGAATTCGGATTCATGACAGTGCAAAACAGTGTGCTGTGGATGAGGAAGCAACCTCTTCCCAGCAAAGCCAAGGTGCATTAGTACTTTGATCCGTTATTTTGTAATTTGAGGCAGATACAACTGGCGCTTTTTATGGCAGTGAAAACAAAGAAAGTCTAAATCATCCGAAATTAAACAATGAAGGATTTGCTAGCCTTCTTATACCACTCAAAAAGCGGCGACCTGAGACAAACATCTTCCTCTGCTTAATGGTAAGACTAGCTGACTTGTGTTAACACATGGCTGCCATTTCAACTGCCATTGCTATATCTTGATGTAGTCTGGGGTTTATAGTTTGGTCAAAGACACCAGAAGAACTTCCTGGCAGAGCATTCTAAAGGCCCCTCTCCAAAACTGCAAATCCCAAAATTCTGTAGGATGGAGCTATGGCAGTCAGACTAGAATCATTGTGCTATAATTCTGTATTTTCAATGAGTCCAGAAGACATGTTCAACTGAACCTTGCTTAACTAGAAGCCTTCTTTGATACTTTTCTGTTTAGAAGATCCAAAGGACAACCTGGATGAGTGAAGTCCATCCATGACCTAAAAGTATTTTATTCAGCTGTTCAGTGGTCCGACACATAGTGAAGAATGCAGATCTGGCAGGTTCATCCCGATTCCTAGAAACTTGCATAACTTACTTAAGTGATCCCTCGTTGTCTGAGGATGATTGCCTTCCAGGTGCAGTGTTCTGGCAATGGGTACGCAGGTGACTGTGGAACCCTATTCTTGACCAACATGTTCTTCCACAGTGAAGAACAGATGGAAAGTGGTCCCGGTCAGGGTTGGCTTGACGTGCCTTCCTCTAGGCATGTTTCTCCCTTTTGCCCTCCATTCATGCCTCTTCAAATTTCACAGCACTGCTGGTCACAGCTGACCTCCAGTTAGAGTGCTCAAGGGCCAGGGCTTCCCAGTTCTCAGTGTCTATGCCACAGTTTTTTAAGGTTGGCATTAAGCCTATCTTTAAATCTCTTTTCCTGTCCACCAATATTCCGTTTTCCATTCTTGAGTTGGGAATAGAGTAACTGCCTTGGGAGATGGTGATCAGGCATTCGGACAACGTGGTCAGTCCAGTGGAGTTGATGGCGTAGGAGCATCACTTCAATGCTGGTGGTCTTTGCTTCTTCCAGCATGCTGACATTTGTCCACCTGTCTTCCCAAGAGATTTGCAAGATTCTTTGGAGGCAACGCTGATGGAATCATTCCAGGAGTTAAGTGTGACATCTGTAGACGGTCCACGTTTCGTAGGCGTAGAGCAGGGTTGGGAGAACAATACCTTTATAAACAAGCACCTTGGTATCCCTACAGATGTCCCGATCGTCAAACACTCTCTGCTTCCTTCGGAAAAATGCTGCACTTGCAGAGCTCAGGCAGTGTTGTATTTCAGTGTCAATGTTGACTTTTGTGGAGAGGTGTCTGCCAAGATAACTAGAAGCCTTCTTTGATACTTTTCTGTTTAGGAGATCCAAAGAACAACCTGGACAAGTGGAGTCCATCCATGATCTAAAAGTATTTCACTCAGCTGCTCAGTGGTCTGACACATAGTGAAGTATGCAAATCTGGCAGTTCCATCCTGATTCCTAGAAACTTACATAACAGGCACTTGTAGATGAGGCGTTCACTATACAATCACATTGTCCCAGTTGAGTAATTTTAAGGGAGGGCCAGACAATTATGTCTTTTTCTGTAGCCATCTCCATGTTCCTCTACTCTTTCACAGGAGCATTTTTGTCCCTTTGGAAGTACTCAACATTTTCAAAACACGGATTACACCAATTAAATGGATCCATCTCCTTTGAGGCTGTTGTTCTTTGGACAGATGAGATGACAAGACCCACGTAAAAAGATGATAATGCTTTGTAAAGCAGAAAGCAGTAGGAAAAGGAGAAGATCACATCCCATGTAGATTGGTTGAATTGAGGAAGTAAGGCTGTCCTGAGTTTGCAAGACCTGAGCAGAACTTTTCATGATTAGGGCTCTCAAAGATCTTTCATTTATAGGGTCTCCATGAGCTAGAGTCAACTTTGGCAGCAGTTAGCAATTGATACAAATCTTGGACAGATGTCACAATCCCGGGAGATTTGGGAAAGTTTCAAATGCCATGTCCTGTACCAGACAGCATGGCTATAGCCAAGAGG